>NW_020798695.1:1618562-2162797 GCF_003344945.1 Aspergillus welwitschiae
AAAAAAAAAAAAAAAAAAAAAAAAAAAAAAAAAAAAAAAAAAAAAAAAAAAAAAAAAAAAAAAAAAAAAAAAAAAAAAAAAAAAAAAAAAAAAGGTGAATCACAACTTAGAAAATGACAGTCCAGGAGGAAGGAAATAATGAGGCAAAGGAGGGTGGGGGTGGAAAAGAAGGCTTGGTGAGGAGAAAAAATAAAATGAAGGAAAAGAAAAGGAAAAGTTTTGGAGGAAAAAGCAACGTAGGAGGAGACAATACCATTCACTGCAGGTTCTGTGGCGATCGGAAATGGGCTTGTTATTATTGCTAGGATCGAATGGCGTCGTGATTGATAAGTACTCGACATAATAATCCATCTTCACCTTCCTCCTTGGGTAAGATACACTTCCTTCGCAGGATTGTGAAGGAAGGCAGGTCAGATGGCCGAGGGTGCCGTGTTCGCAAGCTTCTCTCCCCCTTGGTTCGAATTCCAACATTCGAGAATTCACACCGAAGCCACCTTATTCCCCCCAATCCATCCTTTTCCGACGCCTTGCCTCAAAATTCTTTCCTGGAGCATGGTCTAAATTGATAACCGTCAATAGCACGCAACCAGGAACCACTCCTCTGGGAAAAGCCCCCCTCTCCTCTCCTCCGACTAAAACATGGGCTAACGCACGAACTAATGCAGCTTCTCTCACACTTCGTCCCCGTTTCCACTTCCGCCTGCGTCCCCGTGGTCTTCCCCGGCCTAGTGCCTTCTAGTAGCACAAAGCGGTGCCGGGTTGGGCGATGATCTAGCCTAGGGCAGGAATTAAAACAACAAACAGAAGGAAAATGACAATCAACAGTCGCCGGGATTCAACTTCCGTGGCAGAGGTGACTACTACTTAGCAACCAATTGAATCCCTTATGGATAGCATTATGCAGTTCATTTCCAGGGGAAACAATGAACGAAAAGACACACGAATGAGAAGCGGAGAATGATTCCGATCCCGACCGCTGGCCTGACTGGCATCTGTTACCTATCAGTCTCATCATCCCATGCCTGGTCCCGTCAAGCCGCCACGATGGATGAATCAAATGAGGACGGAACACCTCGACTCCACTTCCCGCACATATTAATCAGGTAACAGAGAAGAGCTAGATAGCAGGTAGCTGCTAGTGCTACCGCCAACCTTCCACTAAATCGCACGTAGTTTCGCACGAATTGGCTCACCATCTGAAGACCGAGTTGGCGTGACCCGCAGTTGGCTAGAAGAGGCTTCCAGAACCGATGTGCCGCCCGCATAACCAAAAAAAATTTACACTATACCGACACGGTGGACATCACCCTTACTCCGCGGCAACACCATCCTCCGCCGTCTTTTCCATGACCAAATGATGGGCAGTAGTTATGATTTGTTCGATAACTATGAGGGAGATACGAATGCAATCGAGTCAATCTTGTTTGCCGTGGCTAGCGAGGTTACCGCCTGTCCGTGGGGTTTCAGAGCGAACCATCCACATCCAGCCTGTGAAATGAAATACTCCAGTAACTAGCGGAGGCATTTAATACTCCGTAGCAGGGGGGAATCCCCAATTCAGCTGGGTGCGCCAGCTAGACGAAGCAACAGTCCCTTTGAGGTAGCACAGAGGGGGGCCCCGCCCACTAAGGATGAAGGAAGGGCCACCAATTTTCCTGCTACTGGCCAATGGCGGCCTTTGGATCGGCTAGATCGCAGCGAATTTTCCCAAGCTCACTGCATGTAATTCGCTACTCTCTGCAGAAGCATGGAGCTCACCGATCCTTACCGACATATGTACTTGACAGATCTACAGGACTCTCTTTTGCTACTTTACTCTATTTTTTGCTCCTTTGCCTTATCCCAGTGGTCATTATTTTCTAAATTTCTTATCTTCTGCCTGATTTTCTCTTGCGGTCCCACTTCTCAATTTCCAAAAGTACAAGCATCGTGTCTCAATCTCATGCATGCAGCACAGAGATCAGGAGATCCATCCCAACCAGCATTCTTCAAGCCCCAAAGCATAGGAGATACTGCCACAGATAGTACGATGATCGTGAAATGGTCGAAATGGAAAGAGAAGCAAGTGGGAACCACCTGACATTCACGGATCGCGGCAATCCGGACTAGCTCGGCCACCAATGTTTTCTGAACTTAGTGGCCTGGTCCCCAAAGTGCAAGCTTCAGAGACTCCGTTATATTCCACCAATCCAGCCCAGACGCCCTTCTATAATAGTAGTCGGCTTCCGCCTGCAGCACCCAAGAGTTCATGCTGGGTTACCCTAGCATTTGGAGCTTCACGGCTGGAATCCAGAGGATATTACCTGCACTCGTTGCATAGGTTTGGGCTGTGTTGCAGCCTGCAAGTGGATGTCTCCTACCCGGTGACTTCTAACATCAGACACAGTCCGAGATCTCTCCTCGAGACCAGGAGAAGCTGACCAACAAGGCAGTCGTAATGCTAACACTTTTTCTATGAGTATGATGCCGATAGACTAAGGTAGGTGAGATACATTTATGTCTCAACGAAGCTTGCGGGATATATGGTAAGTCCTATCTATTGCACTTTGCCTCTGAAGTGTTTACGGAGCGATTGATGCCCGATGACGTAGCTGAAACACCACTGTTTCCCTTTGGCTTTTGGGCCGACCTCGCTGGACACCAAAGTCCGAATGAAAACACAAAGCATCCTTCGTGGACCACTCAGATGGCAGTAAGATGATGACGAGCCAGTCTTTCCGATGATCTGTCTGCTTTGTTGCCTGCGTGCAACGAATGGAGATCCTGACAGCCCACAGACCCAGTTTTTAGAGACTCTGCTAAGCCACCAGAAAGGAATCCGTTGAATTGGGACAAAGGAGGTCACCAAACAAGTCCATTAAGTCTCCCAGTAGTAAGGAAATGTCGACCTCGAGGTAAGGGGGAAACGGAGACAGAACCGCCGAGGTGTGTACTGAAGGATGGCAATCTGAGAATTGGAAAGGTGAGAAGCAACGGTGATCAGCAGCTGACATGAGAACGACGACGGTCACCCGTCTGTCATCCACATTTTGGGGGGGGGGAAGGAAGGCAAAAGCATGTTGCCCGCATGCATGCAAGACATCGTGATTTGGGCGTCCTGAGTGGGAGAAGCGAGGCCATCCGCCCCATCTGCCGATGCGAACTAGACGAGGGCCTTGTTTTAGCTTCTTAGGAGGAATTGGCACGGCAGCTACTCTGGGGCTAAGGCATCTAGTCTTAGGTAGATGGGCAGGAAGACCCGTCCGGATAAGCGTCGCCTGGAGGGTGAACGAGGGTCTAAAACAGCCGGCAACACAAAGCCACGACATGGTTTCATTCAGAGTTGAGGCTAGCCAGATGTTTAGCTACTTGCTTTTCCCTTTTCATGATTTTAGTTCTGGTGTTTTGTTTTTTTTCGGTTTTTCACCAATTTTCCCTTTTCTTCTTCCCTCGAAAATATTCCTTTTTCTTTCTCGCTACTTTCGGTCAAGACTCCGTCCGTTCTCACTTTCATTTCACCTTGGGGGTGGATGTATTCCCTAACTGGTACAAGTCCATTTGCTCGACCCAGCCATGTCACTCGTGCAACAAACTATCTCGTAAACGATGATCATCTAACTTAGCTAACATGATATAGTTGAGGCTGTTGGGGGCCGCGAGCGACATCTGAAGTCTAACAGTATTGAGATGTGGGCTGGCAAGTGAAATCCGTGGAGACGAATTGCGAAGCGCCAGAACCTTGACCAGTATTAGTTTGAGATCGTGATAAGGCAGGATTGAAGGCGAAACCCTTCCGAAAAAGACCGGTGACTTAGTCATAGCTATTAGAATGGCCTGATTTTACGCTTAGAGGCTCTGTATAAGCTACTACTGTCTAGCAGATAGTAGCTATGGAGTCGGTGGTTGAATATGCTCTGATAGTGAGGAATGGCACATCAAGGCGGTAAGTGCACTCGGGAAGTGTGTATGATTTTAGTATGGTGTAAGTAACGGGAAAAGATACCTTGAGTATACCTCACGGGTACCGTAAGGAACCCGACACGGCTTGATATCCGGCTGAATCGGTCAGTATCGGTAAAGTACCAAGCAGGTATTCCAGGGCCTCCACTGATCCATAGTGCTGGCGCGCCCAGTTAAGCGCTCCGGTTCACCTGCACCTTTTCCCCAGCCCCAAGGCCGGTGTTAGTTGCCTCTAGTGACCTCACTAGCTCGTTGTTAGCGGATTACATTTGTTGGCCAGGTAGTTAGTAGTTTTACTGACATACCTGGGATTTTGTCTGTCTGTCTGTCTCTCTGTCTGTCTGTCTGCCTGCCTGCCTGCCTAGTAATTAATGCACGCTTCGCTCGGCCAGCTGGGGCTGTGAAAGGATCCCGTGGGATCCCTATCCACTGCCCAGAAAACTAATAGCTCAATCCCGAGGGCGCTCGTAGTTTTCCTGCTTCGGCAGGTAAAGGAAAGTTCCAAGATGGCCAACTCACTTGGGATGTGGGTGAGTGTGTGAATGGTTTGTCTACAAGTAGTCTACTAGGTATGGAGTCCCTTCCCTATAGCACCCCCCAATTTTTTGATAGTGCAGTAAGCTAAGTTATACTTTGCGAGAGATTATTTTCCCAATTTAATCGTACCCACGTTCGTCAGCGGTTATTCTGGACAAGATGATGGATGAAGATGATGATCCACTACTATTTACTGAATAGAGACCCTTTCCTCTTCGTGACTAGTTAACTCCTACCCAACAACTATATTGGGAACAGTTTCCCAGCCCAGCCCCAGTGCAGTGAGATTCCGTCACCCCCGAGCTCATTCATGGCGTTGACTTGCCTCCACTAGCCCCTCTACCTCTCTTTCTCTGTCTCTTTTCTTACTTAACTTGGTACTTTTGGCCACCGGGTACCATCATTCAGGTCTACCTAATCTAAGTATGCATCTGCATGTATGTCCGTATCACCCTGCCAAGTACGAGTCAGGTCCGAGGTCGAACTTATCAAGTACGTATTTTTGGGTACTAGGTCGGTAGTAAGTAGATTAGGTGTCTCGATGTGGGCGCGATAGATCAATAATAATACAAACAATAAAATATAATATAATAATAATAACAATAACTATATATTCATGAGAATGGGCTACAGGTAGGCCTTTTCTGCCAAGCAGGCATGGGTTAAGCCAGGCTGTCCGGGGGGGGAGGAAGGGAAGGGAAACTGAGTCTCCACGTAAGTATGACTGAGATGTATGTCGAATGTAAGTACCTCTGACCGGAAGGAGGTTATGGCGAGGTACTTGGTATGTATGTAAGCTGTATGTCGTATGTATGTAAGAAAGCAACACCCATGTCGGTATGGATACCTGCCACTGGGGTGACCTCGAAACTCTTTTCCTACTTTAGTTACACTTTGCCATCTTGCTTGCGTTCTTCCCCAAGCATGCCGGTCGTGCTGTGCTCTCTTGATTCTTGATTCTTGTTCCTTTCATTTGGAGTTCTTGAGTAGTCCTCCATTTTTGGTTTTTCACCTTTTTTTTTCCCTCTCTCTTTTACTCTCACTGTTGTGACATGCGCGATCCGCCCAATGCAAGTCGGCTTCGGGTCCTTGTCTTAGTTGTCTCCTCTTCCCACGTCTCTGGGTTCACTCATGGGGTCCCACCCACTCTTGTTTTTCGCGCCCCCGCCCTCTCATCCCAGCAATCAGTGCTCTCTTTTCTATTTTATTTTTTTATTTTTTTTTTTTTTTCTTCTCCTCTCTTTGCTTTTTGATCGATTAGAATTTATTTTTTCCTTTTTTTCTTTTCTTATTTTTCAATTTTTTTTTATTATTCTGATTTCCGATTAATCCATCTTTATTTTATTTTATTTTCACTGTCGATTTTGTTTCACACCGCCGAATGATGCTGTCAACAACGTTCGACCTACTTTACGATCGTCTCTGCTCCTATAGGAAAGCTGGCCGCGAGCAATAATAATTAATCATGCCTAGAGGAAATAATCAGAATAACTAATCCTCATCATAAATCATCATCATTCCTGGACAGTCTGGCTTGAGACTTCTTCCTTTCTTGTCGTTTCTTCCAACTGTCACTTCCCTGTCCCTTCTGACCCTCCATCCTATCCATCTTCCTCTTCATCTTTTCTTCCTCTTTGCTCTCCCATATTCCGTATTATTCATTCATCGTCATAGATAATCTGTATTTCTTTCATCATCTGCTGCCCTTCATCTCCATCTAAAGAAAATATCCATCCTTCTTGTCAGTGCGATCTGCACGGTTGCCAATTTGCCATACTACCTACGACTACTACATCCGGTATACTGCTGGTCACTATCGTGTAGTACTTACTTCTTTCTCTGTCTTTTCTGCAACCAACAAAATCCTCCAAGTCGGGAACAAGCAGCACCACGGGTGTATGTTATCGAGGTTTCACTTCTTCCCTTGAAGCAAACCGGGTTTCTCCCACCTGGTCCTCTTTCTCCCTTTATTTTTTTTTTTTTTTTATCTTCAAGTGGTTCCGTGATTTTCCTTTCACCGTGGCTACCCTCGGGATCAGTGTGTTGGCGAGTCTTCCATACTCC
Organism: Aspergillus welwitschiae; assembly: GCF_003344945.1. Taxonomy (NCBI): domain Eukaryota; kingdom Fungi; phylum Ascomycota; class Eurotiomycetes; order Eurotiales; family Aspergillaceae; genus Aspergillus; species Aspergillus welwitschiae. The sequence continues at coordinate 1,625,103 of NW_020798695.1, forward strand.
CACCCGGTTCATTCCTCGCAACAATATCATTCGCTGCCAGGCTACCATCTTGCCCAACCCGCCGGCTCCCTCTCTCAGGCAGCTCTTCACGAGTCTCCAGCTCATCTGGAGAGAGAGGGGGCCCAGCAATGCCCTAGGTCGCTCCACCGATCTATCGAAAGAGAATCGGAGCATATGTCGTCCACCTTGACTGGCCCTTCCCCAGACGATGCACATCCGGCCGAGGATCACGGTACGTTTGGTAGAAAGCGGCCTCGCTCACACGATGACTCTGCATCTTCCGATGGACCGGACCCTGTGCGTCACCGGCCTCTTTCCTGGCAACCATCAGCTCCTGTGGAACCTTCTGTGAAATCTACTCAGCTTCGTTCCATCGGCGTTGAGTCGATCTTAAACCCACCGTCAAAAGCAGCAGTCGTTGCAGCAGAACCCGGTCGCGAAGGATTGGGGTCCCAGGTGCCGACTACTTCATCGTCACCATCCCATGCACGACTGCCCTCCTCCCCATCAGTCCATCTTCCCTCTCCCTCTGTTCACCCAGCAAAACGTCTCTCTGCATCTCCCGCTATGAAACACCATCAGGCTATTGCCCCTGCTTCTCCTTCTGCGCGTTTTGTTCCAACGGGAGGCGGCTACGCCCAGAGACTGGGTGTTTCACAGTCTCCTCTGGCTCACCCATCTCGTCTAGCCTCTTATTCAGCAGCTCCAGGCTCTCCCCTATCCGTTGATCCATTCCCTGGGCAGTCAGTATCGACATCCACGCATCCTGCCCCGGCTCCAGTCTCCATGCATTCGACTCCAACTTTCCACAGCCGTCGGACAAGCGCCAACCCCACACCTGCTCCCAGCTCTCAGGAAACAAGCCCTACAACCCCCGTCTCTGCTTACAGTCAGCTCGGGCGGTCATCTCCAGCAGTATCTGCTGCGCCAATGCAGCAAACTACACCCTCTTTCCTCAATGCAACCGCGTACGGATCCAGTGAGCCCGCCACTCGCTTGCCTTCAGTAATGGCGGGACCAAGATCTACGGGTGAAGATGCGGCTACTGCGGGAGCCCCGCCAGAGAATCCTCCTTATCCTGGCATGATTCCTTGCATTCTAGACCTGAAATCAGGGTCTTCTAGTCAGGCAGAGAAACGGAAGGCGAACAGCGATGCATCGAGGAGGTTCCGGAATCGGAAGAGAAACGAAATGCAGCTGGAGCAAAAGATTGCTGGGCAACTGGAAGAGATCCAGAAGAAAACTGAAGAATTGAAAAGGCGGGACGATCAAATCCGATCTCTGATGCAGGAACGAGATTTCTATCGCTCTGAGAGGGATTTCTTCCGTGAACACGTCTCCCGCTTAGTGCCTACAGGTCAGCTTCCGGCCAGGCCAGCATCCCCACTTACCCTACGACCGCCCTTCGAGTCCACCGCCTCTGAGCGCGAGGCCACATGGCATGCCTCCGAGGCCAGAAAAATGGTCGAGAACACTTCTGGAAGTGGAAAGCTGGCCCCAGCGCCATCTCACCTGATGGCCGGTTCGTCAACCAGGCCGCCCGTGACGTGGTCGACCGCTCCGACTTCGTATCCGGCAGCCCACGTTGAGCGAAGTATGCTGCCCGACGAACAGCAAGCAAGATCATTGCCTCAGTTCCCTGGACAATGGGCGCGAAACTCCTAAATGAGATGAATAGCAAACGTGAACATCGGGCGCCTAATCTGGCTTTGAAATCTCGGGTATCAGATTCCTCTATGGTACTTCTAGCGGCTCGCAGGGAGGGCTACTAATGCCAGCGGGACACGCTTTCTCGAGATATCGTCATTTCTCATTTTTCCCTTCTTGTCATGTAATCGACCTTTGTGTGCCCTTGCACATCGGGGACTGAGAGCCATAAAAGTTCCTATTAGGTTTGTTTTCTTTATCCTCCGGAGGCTAAGTCATCTTAAGCAATGGGGAAAAGCCCTCTGCACACAGTTTGTGTGATCAGCATATGAAATAGGTGTATGGACGGGTGGTATTTTGAAAGGTGTGGCTTTGTCCTTTCCTCTTGTTTGTCTTTCCATGATCGGGTATTCTCATGCAACCTGTCTACCTTATACATTTATCGTACACATTTACTCAATTATGTCTCTCTTGATTTTTTATTCATTGTTTATCCAGACGTTGGGTGGCGTTGGGTTTCTCTGCTTCGCTTTACCATGAGTTAAACGGCCTGCACGGTGGACTTTTGAAGATACTCCTTGCTGCATGCAGCATTGTCAGCAAATGCATTGCTTTGAATGATTTTGTGTTCTCGCGTTGGACCATAGACGCTGCCATTATCTGACTTTTAATGAGCGAGGGCGAAGTTCATCATTCAACGTTCTGTTCTTTGTGGATTTATCCACGTCCTTTCGGACTTTTTGATGCAGCGTTATAGACTGTATAGCATATTCAGGGATTAATTGACGACGCATGCACTCGAGAATCTTCAGCCATGGAAAGCGTTCTGTAGATCTTTGGTAAGAGAATCGATGGCAGCCTAGGGCATCCAGGCACCTTTTCCCAAAGGGGAACGTCCACCCGTCCACGTGCCCGGTTCAGCCAATCAGGGCATCCCACGGCATGTGTTGGATCAGTGATCAGCTCGAATGCAATATAATGAAGATGCAACCAACACCATCTGCTGGGCTTCTCTCGAGAAAGCTCCTCCACTTCTCACACTAGATATATCCGGCCCGCGTCGACTTCCCGTCCCATTCGGCCTCGTCCGTTGAAGATCCTCATCCCACTGCTGCACGTGGGCCACCATTGTGAACTTCTAACCTGAACTGGTAGAGTATCACACACCATGCCGAGCGGGGATGAAGGGGTTATATGAGGACCGGCTGGTCCGGTGCAATGGCCATCGCCATCAATTGCTGCTGTGCAAGAAATTTCTCCTCATAGGTATCATGGGTGTCTCTGCCGTTCTACTTCCTTTGTACCTCCTGTCCGGGTATGCTAATCATCCCTATCGGAGCCTGATATGGACCCTCCCTTTCCGAAGACCCCCTGAAGCTTGGACTGTGTGGGACTATTGATCTGATCGCTGACAATCTGAGCACAGAGTCACCTCCGGACTGGCAGTCCCCGCCTCGAGAAATCAATCCACTTGCGATACGGTCGATCAGGGGTATCAATGCTTCTCGGAGACTTCGCATCTTTGGGGCCAATACGCGCCGTTCTTCTCTCTGGCAAACAAATCGGCCATCTCCCCTGATGTTCCCGCCGGATGCCATGTCACTTTCGCCCAGGTTCTCTCCCGCCATGGAGCGCGGTATCCGACCGACTCCAAGGGCAAGAAATACTCCGCTCTCATCGAGGAGATCCAGCAGAACGCGACAACCTTCGAGGGGAAATATGCCTTTCTGAAGACATACAACTACAGTCTGGGCGCGGATGACCTGACTCCCTTCGGAGAGCAGGAGCTGGTCAACTCCGGCGTCAAATTCTACCAGCGATACGAATCGCTCACAAGAAACATTGTCCCGTTCATCCGATCCTCAGGCTCCAGCCGCGTGATTGCCTCTGGCAATAAATTCATCGAGGGCTTCCAGAGCACTAAGCTGAAGGATCCTCGTGCCCACCCCGGCCAATCGTCGCCCAAGATCGACGTGGTCATTTCAGAGGCCAGCACATCCAACAACACTCTCGATCCGGGCACCTGCACCGTTTTCGAAGATAGCGAATTGGCCGATGACATCGAAGCCAATTTCACCGCCACGTTCGTCCCCTCCATTCGTCAACGTCTGGAGAACGACCTGTCTGGCGTGACTCTCACGGACACAGAAGTGACCTACCTCATGGACATGTGCTCCTTCGACACCATCTCCACCAGCACCGTCGACACCAAGCTGTCCCCCTTCTGTGACCTGTTCACCCATGAAGAATGGATCAACTACGACTACCTCCAGTCGCTGAACAAATACTACGGCCATGGCGCAGGTAACCCGCTCGGCCCGACCCAGGGCGTCGGCTACGCTAACGAGCTCATCGCCCGTCTCACCCACTCGCCTGTCCACGATGACACCAGCTCCAACCACACATTGGACTCCAACCCGGCTACTTTCCCGCTCAACTCCACTCTCTATGCGGACTTTTCGCATGATAACGGCATCATATCTATCCTCTTTGCTTTGGGTCTGTACAACGGCACCAAGCCGCTGTCTTCCACGACCGCGGAGAATATCACCCAGACCGATGGGTTCTCATCTGCCTGGACGGTTCCTTTCGCGTCGCGCATGTACGTCGAGATGATGCAATGCCAGTCTGAGCAGGAGCCTTTGGTCCGTGTCTTGGTTAATGATCGCGTTGTTCCGCTGCATGGCTGTCCGGTTGATGCTTTGGGGAGATGTACGCGGGATAGCTTCGTGAAGGGTTTGAGCTTTGCCAGATCTGGCGGTGATTGGGGGGAGTGTTTCGCTTAGTGCATGAATCTCACGCAGTTGGAATGTCACATATGAGATTACCCATCAATTACTTCGTGTATGCATATATCGAGAATTTTGATGATGACTAGTACCCTCAACCATACAATTAAACCTACTACAATCAAACCCAATTCCCCTCTATCCCTCATTCCACAACTGAGTATCACCCATATTAACTATCCACACTCAACGCATAGCATTATACCCCCATGACAATATCAAAAACAAACAATATTATACAAACCCCACCAATGCAATAACAACCGCAGTCTCCATACCTCATATAAATACAATATCCAATACACTCAACCCATCCCACTACTCACCCCTACTACTTACTTCTCCCCCTCCCCCTCCACCTTCCCAGAACCCGAAGTCAAAGTCGAAGGAGTAGCCGAAGCAGAAGACGACCTCTCCACCAACCTCTTCGGCCTCTTATCCCCATACGCTACAACAACAAACCCCAACCCCCGTTAGCATACACTCCCCCTCCCTAGAACAAAACAAGAAAAGCCAAAGAAATGTGGAAAAGGGGATAACATACTCCTCTCATACAAACTCCACGACGTATACATCAGTATCGGCAATCCCACCATTACTGATATCCATCTATATAACCATACCCACGTTAATGATGAATTCCAACATAGAAGGATATAAAGAGATGATAGCAGTAAAGTAGGGAAAGAAGGAGGAGAAGGAGGGGTGACGTACCGTCTCGCGGCGACTTTGTATTCTTTCGTTTGACGAATATCTTTAATTGCTCCTGCTCTTGCTCCTGCTGGACGTCCACGCGGTGGGATGGACGTCTGTTGTGGTTGGCGGTGATGGGGATCCATGTTCACTCTTGGTTTGGGGTTGGATGATGGTTGGGTGGGCATTTTTTCTTCTTTTATGTTTTTATTGGTTGGTTGGTTGGTTCAGTTGGGGGGTTTGTTATTTGGGGTTGATTTAGTGGATGAGTGATGTTAGGTGATTGATTATTCGGATTGAAGATAGATTGGATATGAAATGATTGATGGGATAGATGGATGGATGGACGCGGAAAAGTCAGGTGGTTCGGGAATTTGTGTTTGTGCCTGAGGCATCTATATTCTATCTTCTCTAGACAATAGCCAAGTTGTTTCCACAACACTGCATAATAGCCACGATGTGTATGTATTTATTTCATTTGTAAATTATTTAAATTAACCCGCTGTGCTATTGCCTTGGCTATCCACCCAATTTCGAAGTTCGAGAATTAAAAGTCATCCTACAGTACAGAAAAAGTAAAATAGTGAAGGGGAAAAAGAGAAGAAACAACAAGATAATACAGCCCGTCCAGGTCCATTCTAGTTCTTCGAATGACCAAATAAGAAAACAAAAAATTGAGCAAGCAAGCAAAGCATAATCTAAAAGAAACGCCAATAACTTCGCCTGCCTGTGGAATTAAGCGCTATGCACGAATGGCTCGAAAAACTTCCGTAACTCCGTAATGTTGAGAGAGAGAGAGATGAAATCAAGCTGACCATGAGGGAGTGATATTGAGGATGAGGTGCTTTGTTGTATTGTCGATAAAGTCGATAAAGAGTGAGACGATTGTAGATGCCGATTTGGTTGCACTTCGATAGTAACAGCAGCTCCGGGATGATGTAGATGTAAATGTGAGTTCCACACAGAGTGCTGTTTACTTTGAGAGAGCAGTGAGAGATGTATGTGAAGCAGATGAACCATGAAGAAGCGATCCAGACACACTTAGACTTCAGTGTACGGACGCTTCCGCGGGTTGATAGCGTATAGTTTGAGATGCCACGCGGAGCGCCGAGTAAGCGATAGAGATGAGAGATGCGTGTGTCATGAGGTAGCAGTGACGCCTTGATCCATCGAGCTATATATGAAGTGCAGTAAACCGTAATCGAGCGAGCTCAGATACTCAACGATCAGTTTGTAATCGGCTCTGGGTTGAGATGGAAATGAGTAGAGTGCCTCTAGAAGCCGAGTACATGATGCGAATGTGAGATGTGTATCGTCGAGCATCAGAAAAAGCATCCTCAATATCAGTCGGTAACGAACCTGCGGGTTGATATGGTAGTGAGATGCCACGCAGATTCGATACCAAGATGAGATTCGAGAGATATAAAGGAGCCATCGTATCGTGAACAAGCGAACCAAAGCATACTCCATGACCAGTCCGAACCGGATCTGCGGGTTGAGATGAATATGAGTTGCCACGCAGATCCGGTGACATATAAGATAAGAAAAGAGAGATGTAAAAGAGCCACTGTATCTTCATCAAGCATCAAAACACATTCCATGGTCAGTCTGTACGGTCTGCGGGTTGATATGTAAGAAAGGCGATGCCACGCAGATTCGAAACAGATTGAGAGATATGAGAGATTTGAACAGCCACTTCTTCTTCATCAAGCATCAAATCACACTCAATGGTCAGTCGGTACGGGTCTGCGGGTTGATGAGCAAGTTTCGATGCCACGCAGACCGCGCACATGCGATGTATAAAGCTAGACGAGTGTAGACTGACCATCGAGAAGCATCTCAGTTGGGTTGGCCGTTGGAATGGCCGTTAGGTTGACCGTTGGGCTGGCTATTGGGATCATCAGATTTGTCCGATGGAACGTTCCGTTTGCGTGCGTTGGCGCGACGAGCTCTCTGCTCAGCGTGATTCTGAAATTCGGCGATCAAGGCGGCCGCAGCACGGCGACGGGGACGTCCCCCAGGAGCTGTGTTGTAGTTTCGGGGCGGCGGTCCGGGAAGGGGAGCCAAATTGAGAGCCTCGAGCTTGTCTTTGGGTGGTTCGGGGGGCCCCTTTGCAAGATCTTCTGGCGTCGTGCGTTTCATCATCTCTTGAGTATAATTACGACGCAGGCCGAGCTTCAGGATTTTGGAAGGGCTAGATCGCTCCTGCTGACTCTTCGTCTCGGTGGGCTTCGTCTCAGCGGGCTGATCTTCCATCTCAGAATGGGATCGTTTTCTGGTAGCCCCCGCCGCTCCTCCCTTCAAGGTCAGCTTGATGCGCAGCGTCTTGGGCGGCTCAGAAGGTGGAGTTGGTTCCGGCTCCCTCCGGCGTCGCTTGGTCGGTTGAGTGGTTTCTGAGGCCTCGCCGCCGCGGCGCCGTTTGCGAGTCGGCTCCTTGGTCTCCTTGGTCTCTTTTGCTTCACCTGAACCGTCTTTCGGGGCATTTTCATCGTGCTGAGCGATCAAGGTTTGGATATAGGCAGCCGGCATCATTCGGTCAACAGCGATACCTCTCTTGCGGGCCTCCTCCCGAGCCTTGATGGTTGCCTTGACCTCGTCCACGTTTTCGAAGAAGAAAGGCATCTTGTTGTCCTGGGGCAGGTTACGCTCTCCCATGCGTGGGGGATACCCAAAGATGCGATCCTTCTCAAATTGTTCGTGAGACTTCAGGCGAATCGGAGGTTGGGGAAGCAACTTGTCTCCGTAGGTGTTGTTAGGGCGGAACCAAGAGTAGCCTTCGCCAACGAGCACAAGCTCTTCACCATATTTATTCTTCTTGCCTGTGAAAACGAAACCGTCCTCGTCAGTCCACCGGTGCGTCTCGGACGTAGAGAAAGGCTTACTGGATCCCTCAACGCCGATCTCTGCCTGGGGCTGCGCTTCGGATGCGGCCTCGGTCACGGGCTCCGCCTCGGACTGCACCGTTGGAGTTTCGGTCTTCTTCTCCTCAGACTTCTTCACGTACTCCTTGCGCAGCTCTTCGAGCCAGCCCTCGGCTTCCGATGACGGCTCAAATTCTGGAGCAACAGCTGCCGCGGCCAGGTCAAGAAGTCGGTTTGCAACAGCTGCCCATTTTCCATCGACGGCTGCCTTAAATGCCTGTGCGGTACCAGTTGTTTTCGCACTGGCCTTTTTGTTTGCACGCGTCTTTTTCACTGCTGCCTTGCCCTTTACTTCTTTGAGAGCAGACTCTGGCATTGATGACGGTGCACGGTTTCTGCGGAAGCGCCGCTCAGATTCCAACGATTCCATAGCTTTGATGGTAGGCTTTCTGGTTCTTCCAGATGTGCGCGCAGCTGAAGTAGTGGTTGAGAAGCTGGCAGTTGGGGAGCCTGGGCCATCATTGGAGCCATCGAGACCAAATTTGTTTCCATACATATCAGCAGGGTATTCAAAGGGAAAGCTTTCGCCGTACGGAGTACTGCGTTCATATCCAGGAGTATCCAAGTCATATCCAGACATGGTCTCGTATCCAGCTTTGCTGTCAAAGGCAGGAGTGCTTTCGATGCTGTCAGCAACCTCGCGGCTGAAAGGTGTCTTTGGGGCTGACGGTGTTTCAAGAGACCCGTCATCCACGGCCTGGCTGGCTGAGGTGGCTGCAGTCTTTCGAGTAGAACGCTGGGGTCGAGAACTTGTTCGAGCAGCAACCTGTGAATTGACAGGCTTGTGACTGTTTGCATTCACCGCAGAGACGGGAGTCGACTGCGCTGATTTGGAATCCTCAGTGACAGCCATTGCTCTAGACTTGCGTTCCGCACGACGAGATCTGGCAGTCGTGGTACGAGGAGTCGAGCGAGGCTGCGTAGCAGGTGTTGCAAGCTTGGTGCTAGCCTCCTGGGTTTGGGCAGCTTTAGCAGTGTTGGCAGACGCAGCAGAACTAGCGGGAGTTTTGTTGGCTTTGCCGCCCTGAGCGTTCTGCTGGGGTGTAGAAGTAACAGAAGTGGTAGAGTCCACTGAAGAAGTCTTCTCGCTGTTCTCAACGCCGTTCAGCTTGGCTGGCATAGACTTGCGCGTCTTGCGGCCGTTGGAAGCGGAACGGTTCATAACAGGTGAGTTTGAAACGTTAGAAGTAGACATAGTGGGGTTTGGTGACGGGTTTTGAGTAGCCAAAGACTTGCGTCGGTCTTGGGGTTTTCTTGACAGAAAGTTATGCAACGTCGACTGGGACTGTTGCTTGGGATTGGGAGCAGGAGTTGCAGGTTGCGCGGTCTCACCGTTGGCTAAGGCCGATTTCCTGCCGCGTTCTCTTTTCCTAGAGACGCTGTTGGATATCTGCGAGGGACCACCAGAGCCTTTCTGGTTTGGGGTCTGGGCAGAATCTTGAGTTGAATCTGTCTTTTCGTCTACAGTAGCAGAACGCTGCGTCTTGCGACGTTTGGCAGAGGGGAGCTGTTCTTCGAAAGACGTTGTGACAGGTGTTGGGGGCAAAGAGTAAGAGGAGTGGGAGAGGTTTGAAGGGTGAGCTTCTGGTTCACGCGTTGTCCTACGTGAGGCACGAGATGAACTGCGACGTGTTTCTCGCTGGAAATCTGTTTAGAAATCGAAGAAAGAGACGCGAGGCAGAAAGATGCAGAAGACTTACGGGAGTCAAGTCGAGGGAGAGGGCAGCGGGGGACCCAAGTTCCCTCGCAACAGAAGCCCTACCAACCACTTCAGTGTTGTTAGCTTCCATCACAGTGAATAGCCTGATCCAAGTGAATCCCCAAGTCCCAAAACGGGATTCTGGTCTTTGTTCGGCTTACTTGTTCACCGTTTCTCAGTCACTTCCGTCCCTTCAGCAACCCCGATATACGGCTTGTCCCGGCCGAATCCTTGATTATACAACCACTAATACTTCGGAGGCAACGGACAGATTGGCGGGCGAACTACAGTGTCTATTCCGGCTGAAATGAAGGGGTTCGATCGGAAGGGTAATGCGACGGGGATTTGGGGCTTTTCGGGCCTGTGAGGCGAGGCGAGAGTCAGTGAATGGAATGAGGGCCGATGGACGATTCGGAAAACGGAGGCAAGCAGGAGCGGCACCTCCTGGAAACCCAAAACACCTGGCATGAACCACCAACGGGGCACGAAGCAGTCCAACTGTCTTCTCCACGTACCAATATCCAGCTATACTCGTTGTAATTGTAACCACAACCGCCCAGATCCAACTCGTCGTGATCGGAGACCAGGGTGACCCGTCGGTGAAGCGGAGGCGAGGAGTCGGAACGTCAAGGCAAACTGCAGGCGCAGGGGGGCTCCCGGGGCTAGAGAAGAAGCATATAAGACATGGCGCAAATGCAAAGGAGCGACTATTGAGCCGTTCGAGGATCTCCGGGATCGCAACAGTGGCAGGCAAACCCGATAGTCCGGACGAGGGAGCGAAGAAGAAATGTTTGGCAGCCCGAACTCCATCGAGATGCCGGGAAATTAGGGCTTGCACGGGCGGGCGGGCGGTCACTGGACCGCCGCTTGCCCCAAAGCCGCGGGCGCTTATCTTAGCGCATCTTCCGCTTCGGCCTGTTCGTGTCGACGCTCAAGCTTCCCATTCCTCTCGCTATATCCCCGGTGTTTGGCCTTGTCGCTTCCTCCTTTTCTGTTCATTCTACTGCCTGGTCGCTGTGGTTTTGGTCTCTCGCTCATTATGCAGCTGTGGCACTCCGTTCTCCAGCTTTCCTTGCTGGCTTCTGCTGCCATCCCGACCGCGGCTGCCTCCGCATGGGGATTTACTGATGCCACCGTGTCAGTAAACACCAAAGGCGCAGGTGTCGGCGCGGGCGTGAAGGAGGTGTACGTTTCTTGTTTTCTACGTCGTTATCTTTCTCTTCTGGAACTTTTGGACTGATGGTATCTCTCAATTGACAGTATCCCCGATAACAAAGCTCTCACCAAGCCCGTCGCCCTTGGAGTCGCCGATACCTTGAAAGTTACCTTGACAGCTCAAGAAGGACGCACCGGAAAGCACGCACACCAAGTGTACCTCCTCCTCCAGGATCCTGAGACCGGATTGGACATTTCATACCCTTTCAACGTCAAGGACAATGGCAAGTCCAGGCTTGACCTGGTGGGTGGCCCTAATTACAGCGCAGAGCCAGCTAGGACACAGCTGATGTATACTTCAGACCCAGAAAGACCTTCCCATCCAATTCCTTTCCGCCTCCGAGCCTCTCGAGGCCCGATTCCTCATCGGATCCTTCGGCGAGTCGACCGCATACAATGCTGCTGCCTTCCAGCTGGATGTGACCCGTAACGCTGATGAACCCGTCCCGACCGTCGAGGTTTCGCGGTACGGAAAGCTTCCTGAGATCCACCACATCTTCAAGAGCGATCCTCAGAGCCCTCCCATTGTGATCACCTTGGCTTTTGTCGCCATGGTGCTTGCTACTCTGCCCGTTCTGGGTGGTGTGGTAAGTTCTACTCTATACCATTGTTTTCAATACATCATTGACACTGTTCCAGTGGCTCTTCCTCGGTGTCAACGTCAACCACCTGCCTACCGCCTTGAAGTCGGCTCCTATTCCTCACGTCGTGTTCCTTGGCTCCCTTCTCTCCATCGAGGGCATCTTCTTCCTGTACTATACTTCTTGGACTCTTTTCCAGATCCTCCCTGCTGTCGCAGTGGTCGGATCCGTCGCATTCGTCAGCGGCAGCCGCGCTCTGGGTGAGGTCCAGGGCAGACGGCTTGCCGGACTCAGGTAAACTGCAGTACTGGACTACTGCGTGCCTGAGCGATCAATTTTGAAGTAGTGTTCCTATAGGGAACCAGGCTTGTGCAGACAAGCCTTACTGTATGAGTGTAGCAAAACCAGACATGAATAGGACTCAAGCATCTACTATACGATACTTTCATCATAGCATATCTCTTCAAAAATACATCCCAGACCGTCAGGGGCATACCCTTCACAACAGCAACCACAATATCAGTAAAGAACAAGTAAATAATTCGTAATGGCTGACGTCACCCGCGCGGCTAGCCCATCATCCCAAACAGGCTAGTCCGCCCGATCCTCTGCAGAAGGCAATTGATTCCATGTAAAACCGATCATCACCACCACCGCAATTATGCTTCCAGAACATCAGTGCTAAACCCCAGCTCCACCCCCAGATCCGCAATCTCAAATCCTCCAGATCCCATGGGCGCCTCATCCTCCAAGCCCGCGAGATCCGCTGCCCAGGCTGTCTCGCGGCGCCAATACCCAAAACAACCCGTTTCTCCTCCGACCTCCTCCCCAGCACAACCACCACCAGCATCCAAACCCACACGACAACAACCACAACCACCGCGACAACCGTCGCGACCACCCCCCGCCGGACCAACCTACCACTCCAAAGAACCCCCCTCCCTCGAGCGCTCATCAGGTACGTACATACATCCACCCCCATCCCATACATCCAAAACTCAAACTAACAATCCTTCTACAACAAAAGCAATCGACCTCGACGGCCGCGACCCCGACTTCGCCGCACAGCTTCGCACCATCGGCCCCGTGACCCCGAACCCGACCTTCTCTCCCTCCAGCACCTTTGCGCGCCAACAACCCGCGCCTACCGTCTTCCCGCCCGCATCTAACCCGGCGTTACTGGTTTTCTCGGCGCGGCAGCGCCTCACCAAGGCGGCGGAGCAGGAGCTGGAGGCGATGGGGAGATCGGGGTTCCAGGGCAGGGAGTACCTTGATGCGTTGACTATTCGGCAGGTCCTGGCGATGAGGGATAGGCAGGGATTGTCGGCGGAGGAGATTGAGCGGCTACTGAGGTTGAAGAGTGGTGTTGTGGGGAGGTTGGGGGAGAGGGGGGTGGTAGGTGATATTGGTTAATGGGTTGGGATCTGCTTGTTGCAAAGAAATGAGTGTATGATAGGGAAGAGTGGACGGATGTATGTATGCATGGTTATGGAATGGCATTGTAATTCTATGGGATGATTTGGTTCGGTGCTGAGGTGTTGTAGATGGCTTGTTTGGGGGTTGTGGATGAGTGTTTGGGCCTAAACTGATGCGTAGGGTTATATCTATGAACTGTATGTTGCTGCTATGTTGCTATATTACAGCAGAGCTCGTGCGATTCTGTGGGCATGTGGAATCACAGGAGAACTCGGCCTTGCTCTTCCAGGGCAGAATTGGTCTTCAATAGCCTAGATCAATTAATTTTGCTCAAGAAGCCGAGGCTGAGTGTTCTTCATGTCCATCATATCCTATGTGTTTATGTTCAACGCTTGGTCTCAATATATTGCTACCTTTCCTTGAACGTCCGCCATATGTCTACTCAAAAAGCCCCATCGGGATGGACTATAACAGAGACACAAATGGGAAAATTGCCTGAAATAGCCGCTTATGTACTCACTGTAGTAAATATGAAATTATATATGATTAGTAAGAAGCCAATTAATGCATGTTGGTTCAATTCCATATCATGTTGCTGCAGTGGCATTTGTGTTATACTTCCTTTACTTGGTTATCCATCATCGCCGCAGGACGTTTCATGCAAACTTTAGTACAGCACTAATGGAATCAGTAGATTCTATGACATCTCGCTTTCTATCAGTAGTGCGCTAAAAGACCGCAAGTACGGGGCTTTCCTTCCAAGCTGACAATTCTGGAATCTGTTTATAATTTGAGAGACTTCGGTTGCTGAAATATATATTCATGCCACTGGGGAAGAGCTCAATATAATCTTCAATATTATCACGTCCTCACCTCTATCCTGTCCAGATAACAATATAATTAAGATTACGAAGTAAAAAAACTAAATAAAGCCTATAACAGTCGCAAAAAAGGGATCTTGACCCAAAAACCTAGCAGGTGGAGCAAAAACCAAAAAGATCTCCCCGACTGGGAGTCGAACCCAGGTCTCCCGCGCTTGTTCCTGTTAAGGATTGACAAGCGGAAATCATGACCGTTAGACCATCGAGGATTGTTGTTGTCAGCCTCTTTAAATTACGCTAAATCAGCTACCAATTCTTACCCTCAAAACAAGGGCCATTGTCCTCCGTACCGGTCCCATCCCAACCATGAAACCTACTCCCCCAGATGACGATTCGACTTCCCACACCATCACCGTGAACCATTCCAAAACTGGAGATCCCGATGTCTCTTCCTTTCACTTCTCCTTTCAGAAATCCTCTACCAATATCCGCCACACCACGAATGATTGTAACCGGTCACAAGAAACCCCATCATCAACGCTGTCGGCGATTGCAAAGTGTGGGCTCCATATAGGAACATATAACTGGATACCAATGTCGGAGAGATACGGGGAACATACTGCACGCAGACAATGTCATGCACACAGCGGCGGTGATGCGTTGTCAATGATTCTTTGGTTGATATTCCATTACTCAGGAATGTTGGGTCAGGCTGTTGAATCTAGTATCTAAGTAAGCAAGTAAACTGGAGCCAAATGAACCAATTACTAGACTTATGTGGATGGTGCGAACTAAATACTTACTTAGCTACTACTAGTAGTTAACTACTATAGGAGTCATGCTGACGATCCGGGGAAATATCAAGTGACTACCGAGACCGCATCATCCGGGGAAGGAGTATATACCAATGAGATGGTGATGAAGGAGAGGAACCCGGAAATGTCCGTGTGTTGGGGTTATAGTATACACACACACATTGAGAAGATCCAATCTCAACCGAACTGAACATCTTCTAATAGTACAGTAGTAGAAACAGGTGATTCCCTCCAACAACGAATTAAATATAGACGGACTGCAAGGCCTAATCACCACGTGAACTGGGACCCATAAACACTAATACTGCAATATCGAATAAGGGTCTAGATTATGTTCACAAATCGATCCCCTTGCATCTCGATCGAAGACTAGGCCGTTTAGGCGATATGTTAGGCATCAATATGTATCGATTTACCTTCGAATGACTGAGCCGGATGGATCACCAGACTTATTTCCTGGTCTTGCTTTTATTTTCTCTTTCTTTATTAACTTGAGTGGCTTGTTTGGGTTCGCTCGGCACATAGATCCGTCTTAGGCTCTCTTCCTTCTTACATCCATAGTAGGTATCTAGTTACTAGAAAAGAGAAAAGATGACTGTCCTCTCAGCTAATAATCCCCCTGTATAAGACCCAAATAGGCAATCTCTTTTGCTTTCTCGGCGAAGTCTGGTTTCATCTATTTCACTTTGCAGGTGGAACTAGACTACTAAATAGGCCAATAGCAGGTTATCTGCTGTTCGTGTTGTGTGAGTGTAGCACAGCCATCTCTATCCATACAATTCCTATTCGAAGTTGTACTAAGTACTGTTCGTATGAATCACCAGAGAATAGAGCAAGGTAGCGAGCGAGCGAGCGAACTTAGTAACTACCCAATTAAACCCAAAACCAAATCCCAAATCCAATAAATATAGAAATAGTTATCAGTCTATACATCAACCTAACGTCACATCTACCTCTTCAACCCTGGTTCAGAACCGTTCTAAAACGTATGCAGTTATGCGGGGATCACTAAAGTGGGGTGGGGGTGATTACCCCGGATCGATGGGTGGGGATAGGCAGTATGATGGGTCTTGGCAGATACTAGGAAGGAATCCATGATTAGGCTCAGCTTACGACTACTCTTACTACTTTTGCGACAGGGTGATTTATTCTTCGTGCTTCATTGGACTATGGATTGCTAGGCTCAGCTCAAGGTGAATTTTGTGTGGGGTCATGTGCGATTTTCCGGGGTGGTGGGATCTGCGCGCTAAGTGGTGCTATTTGTAACTTTGTTTTGGGTTGTGTTTTGGTCTAGCTTGCTGATGGGGACTGTTATTGGGTGGTGTAATTGATGGAGGTGGAGGGTGTTGTTTTATTACTGGGGGATCATGGATTCATATATCGGAGGAAATAGTAATATTGATTAACTAGGTAGGTAGGGATGATAGGTATGTATAATAGGTACAGGTACAGGTGGTAGGTAGCAGCTCTAGGTACTGTTCATCAACCCAATCATCCCGTTCAGACACCAAACGCTAAAGGGAAAGAGATATTGGCCTCCTGATGAAGAGCCAGACGTCATGATAAACCAATTGTGATGTGAAGTGCTCGCTTCCAATGAACGCCATGCGGTAATCAGAGTGCAGTATAGAAGAGTGATAGGAAAAGGAAAAGAGGATGACTGATCATGTCATCACCATGCGGCGTGACCACCGTCAATGCGGAGGTCACTACCGGTCATGAAGCTGCTGGCGTCGCTGAGGAGGAAGACTGCAGCACCGCGGTACTCGTTGGGTGCGGAAAGTCGGCCGAGCATGTTCTGCTTGGGCCACTCGTCGCGACGCTCAGGATATTGTTCGAATAACTTCTCAACCATGGCGGTGACAATGTACCCAGGGGAGATGGTGTTGACGCGGATTTTGTATTGGCCCCATTCGGAGGCGAGGTTACGGCCGAGTTGAATCACGGCAGCCTTACTGGCATTGTAGGCGGGGCAGATGAGACCCTAGAGCACCATGAGTCAGTTTATGCACAGAACCCCAAGAGAAGGAAGAGTCAAAGCGGGGAGGACAGGTAGGGCTGGTAACGGGTGACATGATGGGAACATACCCGATTGGCAATGGTGCCACTCATGCTCGCAATTAGGGCGATGCTGCCTCCATTCCCGAAGCGAATCATTTGCTTGGCGACTGCCTGAGCGGTCATGAACACTCCCGTGACATTCACCTCAAACATGGTGTTGGAATCCTTGGCTGTGTACTCCAGCGCGGGGGTCTCTTGCTGGATTCCGGCCGCCGCTACCAGACCATCCATTCGGCCTTCAGTGTTGGCAATAGTTTCAATCACGGTGTTCAGCAGCTCCGTGTCGCGCACGTCGATGCGACGGTAGTGAAGCTCAGTACCCAGTTCTTGCAGAGCACGCTCCTGGATCACGGCGAATTCGGGAGACTAGAAGAATTGCGCGTTAGAAGAGGACATAGTAGACTGCTTCTAGGTCACTTACGGGCTCATCCAGACGATCAAGAGCGTAGACTTTGGCGCCCGCTTCCAGAAGGGCTTCAGCTTGGGTCAAGCCAAGGCCACGCGCAGCTCCAGAGACCAAGACAACCTTTCCAGCCAGGCTGAACTCGGGCATCCTGGACTTGGAGCCGAGACATGGGCCATCCTGTACAACAGGGACCGGGGCGGGGGCAACGTCAGTGGTGTCGAAGGAAACAGACATTGTGGAGTAAGTGTAGAGTAAGGTAGAGTTCAAAGACAATTAGAATGGAGAAGGTTTCAGGTGTAGGATAGACGGTGAGTTGGGAAAGTCTTTAAGTTCTTGTAGCACGCGAGTCACTGAGAAAGCAGAGGTGAGCACGAAGAAGACTCAATTGCTGATGGAAGAGTTCTCAATGAGCATCGAGTGAGCTTCTTATACATTTCACGATGAGCCCATGGGTGGCTTCCTCAGGGGGAATGATGTTGGCCCAAGACGGTCATGAGGGCTCATGTGAGCAACTAGAGATTGGAACCAGCACCCAAGAAAGATTAGCTGCGAGGGAGAGGTGGATGCGGTCCAGACCCAGGGAATGCGTGGACGGATGGGGATAGAAGGGAATACAATTCAGGTTCCACCAAGTGGTCATTCGGTCCTCTCTATCGTGGCAAGACCTGCAGGCATCTTTCCGACACTGAATGTTTCTGTATATCATACTGCACGGCAGCTATCCCGACCAGACGATAATAGTATACGACCTTGATTAACGCATATCCCTAGGGTCACTACAGTAATAGTTACTGCTCTCTTCAATCAGTATGACATCTCAACCAGGAGTATTTCCAGTTTCTCCCCAGCAGTAACTGGGTAATGAAAGGATGTCGATAAGTAAAGAGAAGCGGGCAAAGTGACATGGCCAATGGGGATGCACGCCCGCGGATGACGAAGTTAAATCATCATGAAGTAACGATATGTCTTGAGGCCCATCATGAGAAATTCCCCCAGAAGCGTCGCTCTAACAGCATCATCCAAGGCAAATTTACGGCCTGACCGACACGAACAACGGACAACTGCCGGTCATGGCTTTCCACTGGAAGGGCCACTATTCGTGGAGTGCTCGGCTTTCTCTTTTAGGCAATCCGGGGATGGGGCGAATGGGGGCGCGGCGGGCGGAAAGAAGCTCCCCTCTACCAGTAACCAAAAAACTGGGGATGGGAAAAGAATGACCGTCAGGGTGACAGTTGGTCTGTCTCTGCCACTCCTGCTGATCACGGGGCCTGCCTGGGCGGTTCTGGAAGCTACATTTTATTCGGTCGAACATTCGACAGAGTGGTCACGCGTCGTTCGGAGATCATCCCGGATCCAATGCCAATCTTCCAGAGCCCTCGTCCTGCACATTATCAGGCACCTATCCGGGTACAGCATGTAGGGGTGTTATGTATGCATCACCTACATTGGAGATAGGGCCTTTTCAGTTGAGACGGTGGCATAGTATCTACTTTCTGTCTAGGTTGTTACTATGCATTTCACCTCAGTCTATACGTGGAGTGTGATCCTTTTTCCTGTATCTGCAGTACTACTAAGTACTTACTTTGCGACAGCAAGCTTATCACAGGTCCACGCAATCCTATTGGCCAATTGCTGGATCGTTTAGTTGTGGTGAGGATGGTTTTTGAAATTTGCAGTTCGTGCCAATTCCGCGGTCGCTAACATCCCCATCCCCATGGGTATCACTAAGAAGTATAGCGATACGGATCGAGG
The DNA here is from genome assembly GCF_003344945.1 of Aspergillus welwitschiae. NCBI lineage: Eukaryota > Fungi > Ascomycota > Eurotiomycetes > Eurotiales > Aspergillaceae > Aspergillus > Aspergillus welwitschiae. The sequence continues at coordinate 1,643,919 of NW_020798695.1, forward strand.
CAAGTCGTTTCATGCACTTGAAACAAATCAATATCTGATAGAAGTCTCGGACATAACCAACCACAATACCATGCGTATACGAGTCAGCGCATAGATGTTAAACCAGGGGCCACATACCCAAGCCCATCGAAACCACAACCATACCTTACTTTCCAGGAGGTTTGGATGAGGAAAATATTAACCACCATTCCAGGTACAGATAGATACATGGTCCCTGCTTCCCACGATGTGGTTAATGGGCCTAAACCAGATGTAGAGCAAGCAATCTGATCGGCCACCAGAAGCGGATCCGTGGGATTGCCGTGTGACCATCATATTTTTCTTCGCTGGATGGGAGGGTCTCATCCCTATCCCGGGGAGATGGACCGTGACGAGGTGAGGTGTCCCCATCTTTCCCTTCTGGGACTCCCGGGTGGCTTTTTCCTGCCTGAAATTAGGGGCATTTCGGCCCCGGACTTCTGCTACCATGGCACCCGCGTCTTCATCGGCGGCTGTATCAGGTCCCGTGAGCATTCTAAATTTCGATTATTGATTGATGTTTTGGAGCTTAAGCTTGGACTAATGCCCAATGACGCTCGTTCCGGTTCATGCGGTAGAATATGCTGGTCTGCCTGACAACTGAATCTTAATGGCTGTGCTATTGCTGGCCATTTGCAAGTTCCCTAGCTCGAGCATGGCATGAGAATAGGCTTGAATAAGCATTGGGTCCAGATGCGCCCATCGGACATGCGGCCTGCTTCCCTGTCGAATCCGGAGGATCCGGGAGTATAATCCGCAGAGAGAGCCTTTGCTGCATACAATTGTGCTCGTGTGTATTATGAGTACGCGTAAAGGCTATCGGAAGATGAATGTAAGTGAGTAAGCCTGTATTAAGTAGTCGATAGACAGAGTCGTTCAACAGAGTGAAAGGATCAAAATGCGGGAGAGACGGCAATCGGCAGCGGCAATGATCGACTCGAGGGTGGCAGATTGTTTAGGGATCCCCAGGTTCCAGACTCTCCCACGGACAGGCTGGAGAGTAACTGCTGGTCAGTGCGCGATGCGCCCCCTGGCGGGCTAGGTGTCGAGGCCCCAGCGGAATGCTACAGGAAACGTTGAGCAACAACCCAGATTTCAACCATATTACTTCGATCTTGATGAAACAACTGCTGATGCGGTACTCGTAATCAAGGAATTAACTTATATTAAAGCATTAACACCAGGTTATGTTTGACTGCGGACAAGCCACATCAACGTTTGATGCTATTTATTGTTCAGTGGAGTCCAGGAAGGCATACTGTAGAGTGCTTTAGAGTATAGTCCGAGGAAAAAAAATGAGTCGATATGATTTTTTTGGGCCTGTAGACGAGACCTCTGGGCCTAAGCAGAGGTTTCCTATCTGATATGGGGAGTGTATGTTCGGTTCAATTTGTGCGCACTCGTAGAAGCAGATGGAAGGCTCACCACCCATATTTTACAAATATAAAGTCTAATGTCTATCCTACAATTTCATTTGACCAGAGCCAAGGAGGATGCCAATATAAGAAAGGTGAACGTGATAGTGACTGAAGCGGTAGCAGATAATACAGTGGCTCAAAGACTTAGAGTTCTCGCCTAATTGCTGCTATCTATAGGCATCTACTATGTATAGATAGTGCCGCCGCGGGGGCGTGAGGCGTGTGACCAGCAAGAATTTCCCCCAACTCCCCACTGCCCCTTCTTTTCTCTCCCCGCGGCAGCTTCAACTCTCGATTGACAGGAAACCTTAACACAGGATACTAATACCTTATCCTATTACCGGTAAAAGTTCACTTCCAAGGTTCACTCCCCCAAGCCACCAACTTGCTACTCCGTCCCTTCCGTCTCTCATTCCGATTGAACTCCGGCATATGGCTGACGTGGCCTCGATTGCACAATAGCTGCCCTTGCGACTGGAACTTGCTTGCTGGGTTTCCCCCTCGTCTCTCATACCTACTATACTTCACTTCCAAGACCTGAGACAGATGCAATATACAAGAGCGATTACCATCTGCCCCACTTGAAACGGTACTGATTGTCTACTAACACCCAGTGATGAGATGCATCTTACATGCTAGAAGCTTCCATATGCATACATAGTTACTTACTTACTCCAGCCAGTCCAGACCGGTCGGCGTCTCTCCGATCGTCAGGTACGGTACTAACTGCGATTGTATGCTTGTCTGCCCGAGGTTGCTGGGGAAGCCGGATCTGGTGCTGTCACATGGCTCTTCAATCCGGCTTTTGGCTTCTAATAGATAACCTGTGCTCATTTGGGAGGCACAGTCCTCGTGTCTCGTCATACAGGGCTTTTTTGTGCAAGTTAATTGTCTGTTCAGAATTCAGATGCGTCCTCTGCTCCCCTGACAAGATGGCTATTGACCTGCGTCCACCGACTAACTAATCTACTTCATTGAATCATCACTTGAGATAGTAGCACTTGATGCTACGGAAGTGCCATTTGAACAGTACTACTATGGTAGCCACATATCCTATGTATTGACCGGAATGGCCCCGGGGTATCGTTCACCAGCTGGGGTGAACTTGGCCAATATCTCATCAATCTCCAGCATCTCTTCATCCGTGATATCAATTTGCGTGCTATTCTCCTCTACCCGCTCCGCAGTTGTGGCACCCGGAATGGGAATAATGGTTGGTACACCCGGGCGCCTGGAGAGTGCTCTCGTCCAGTTGATAGCAAGCTGCGCAGGGGTGCAATTCTTCCTCTTAGCGATATCTTCTACTTTCTGTACCAGCTGCATATTCTTCTCGAAATTCTCCCGCTGAAATCGCGGAAAGTCGAAAGAGCGCAACAGCGAGTCCTGTGGAAGGTCATCAAACTTCTTGAACTGACCAGTTAACATGCCTCTGCCAATAGGCGAGTAGGCAATGATCGGGATCCCGTACTGGGCGCAGGCCGCTGCGACGCCGTTTTCCAGAATATCAGTAGTGAACCTGTTCCAGTCAGCATTTCCCCTTTGCTCCTTCGCAAGAATATCAATAATCCTACAAGGAAAGCTCAGCCTCCACAGCAAGCACCTTAGTATACTTGACAGCTTCATGAATAGTCTCAGCCCGCACCTCCGACAAGGCAATACCCTCGATCTTGCCCGTCTGCACATACTCCTTCTCGATAAGAGCAAACGTCTCATGCATAGGCACGGCCGGGTCTCGACGAGCAAATTCGAACATATCGATCTTCTTGCGACCTTTCAGCTGTGCTATGCAGTTGTGTAGACTGCGGCGTGTATTCTCCGGCGATGCATCTATCTGGTGGGTCTCGGGGTTCACGCCACCCTTGATGTTCAGGACAATTTTGTCGGCATCTTCGGGGTATCTCTCGAGATATTGCTCTAGTAGAACGAGACTGTTGTATTCAAGTGGGCCGTAGTTTTCACCACCGTTCCAACAGGTACCTACATTGCCATTGATCAGCGCTGGTTAGATGGCTGTATACCAGCAAAGAATGAAGACACAAATGTTACATACATCCATTCTGAATTGCAGTATGCATGGCATCAAACGCCTGCTCTTGAGACGGTGGTGTCGCTCTCCAGGTTAATCCCATAAGGCCAAAGCCTATGGGGCCGACCTCCTTCCCGGCAATCTCGGGCATGTTGATTCTCAGGACAGTAAGGTTAGCGGTAGAATAGCAGAGCAGAGTTCTTGAGGAACAATGATTGTTTTTGTTTTCACTTTTTGACTATCTCGTAGAAAGACATCGCCGTGTGCATTTATAAGATGAGATAGCATGGCTACCTAACTAGTCCTCGGTCTTAGACATAACTCCGGTAGTTATTTCCGGTTTGCTTACCTCTTCTTCGGCGATGTTTGGGCGATCTTCAGCGGTCGCTCTTGACTTCCGAGTATTGATTGAGCAAGGTATTCAGATGGATTCTACTTTAGGGTTCAGTTGGCAAGGAATACTAGTTGGATACCCTTTCCTCTAACAGCCAGAGCCAACATCTTACCCCAGTATCTTCAGCGTTGCATTTTCGAAACCTCGATGCGTGCCTCTATCAATCTAAAATTTATCGACTGCTACCTGCATTGTGTCTGCGCTACGGATATCTGAGACGTACGGACTTGGATCTTAGAAAGATGCTACTAAAGGAAAATTAGCGGAGCTCTGGCCACCATTGGATCGAGCTTCATGGGATGACTTTCGTACATTATACATAAGAGCGGGTTTAAACTGTATGCCAGTCTTGGGAAAACCCGGAAGTCATGGAAATACGGTTGTGTCGTTCGATAGCTGAAAAGTCAAGTAGATGGAGGTACGATATAGTCTATCGCCAAAGTACTAGCGATAGAAGGCTACACTAGTTCATTTGAGTCATGATCCTTCTATATGGAAAACGAGGCTGTGCATGTAGGATCAGCCTATCTTTTCAGCCTTGCTTACAGGCAGCAGTGGGGCCCGGATAGGTGACGCATCTCTCGAGCCTCATTCTGCAAATTCCACCTTATTATATAAGACTCAATTACTTGCACTATTCGAGTTAAAAGACAAAAGAAACATATGAAGAGCCAGATAGTACGAGCATTCTGTACTCAAATACCAAACATGCAGCGATCACCCTCCGAATTCCTCACCTCTCCACCGCCTGCCAACGCTCGATGCCATCGCATTAACTTCGAGACTTCTCAACCACCACTCCCAGAATACAAAAACCTCTGCGCAGCAGTCATAGATAACGCGTTCACCGAAGAAGAATGTGCTGAACTCATCCGCATTGCGGAGTCCAGCACTATCCCTTCTGGCGATTCTACCGCGACACCTACCTGGGAACGCGCCATGATCAACATCGGAAATGGCAGGCAAGCGCTCGCAACTGATACGCGGAATTGCGGGCGCATTATCTATGATTCTGAGGATATAGCTGATAAGCTGTTGGCCCGGTTACTGCCATTTTCCAAGGAATTGGGGATTGACAAGATTGACAATCAACCTCGGGTGACGGGCCTTGCAGGGCGGAATAAAGCTTTTGGAATGACTCGGTTAAATGAACGGCTGAGGTTCCTCAAGTATGAAGGGGGGGAGTACTTCCGGCCGCATTGGGATGGGCTATATATGACGCCTGATGGAAAGGAGAAGTCGTACTATACTATTCAATTGTACTTGAATGGCAATGGGGAGCAGGATCTTGGGGAATTGAAGAGGGAAATGAAGAGGGCTGAGCGAGGAGAGGGGGAGGTAAATATGGATGTGAAGGGCGAGCTTCTGGGTGGAGCGACGTCTTTTCTACCCCGGTATGAGGAGAAGGAGAGGCATTTGCGTGTCTTTCCGAAGACCGGTTCGGTGTTGGTGTTTCAGCAGATGGATCTGCTTCATGGCGGGGATCCGGTCTTGAGAGGCACGAAATATACGATGCGGACGGATGTGATGTATCAGCAGTTGTGATCGCTGTATATTTGTTTTTACTAGAAGAAAGTTTAATTCTGTTAGTTGGTGTTCTTGTGTAGCTTTCATGTGGCTGATATGAGAAGACTCAAATGTTGGATGTCTGTCAGAGTAAGCTGACGTTGTTTCCGGCGAAGTTTTCCTCTAGTTGCATAGTTACCCTGCTCACCCGAAGTTAATTGCATTAGACCAGAAGTTGGACACGAGCGAACCACAGCAGAGCTGACTGCAGCAAGCCGTTGCTGCGCACCTCAGCCTGCGATACGAAGCTGACTTGGTGGGAGCGATCTTCTGGTTCCGTGGACTCCATCCGTCAGCTCCGGACCCACTGATCGCTGTGACATCAGGGTCCTTGTGTGAATGTATACCAGAGCCCTTGCGGGTCTCTTATCCCTAAGTAATGAGTACTAGTTGTAATGTAAATGCCTTAATGCGTTCAAAGCAAATGATTGACTCACAATTGGGGTGTACCATATGGGGAATTTTCGGAATCCAGCAAAAAGCCCAACAAGCAGTGTGTCGCCCAAGATCGATCCCGTGTGAACCATCATCCATGTTCGGCTTACCAACTTTAATCCTCAGCTACTACTCTGACTGCCAGTTCAGCTACGGAATTGCCGGTTTAAACCAGCCTCCACATGTAGTGTCCCGAACCATGGACTGCAATTCGATGCCATCTTCGTCCCAGACCCTCCAATCATCTATCAAAGATCCATGGTTCTTCAGACCGCCAGCAACGAGGTCACTATGATCACCACCAAGACTTCGCTACCATTCTTAATGCTTGAGAAGTAATGGCATATCTACCACCGAGGCCTTGGCTGCGCAGCAACCTTGGTCGAGTTGGAAATTCGAAGTGGTCGCTCTTTCTTGCTGTGAAGACGTCGGGGTGAGCTGTACTTCACCATCCCCAACCCATTGGCTTCCTCTAGAAAACAGTAGCCGTATATTACTTGCTAGCATGCAGTGCATAGCAGCTTTACTTGCCTTTGCAAGCATATTGTCAGGTTTGTCATTGTCATTCCCAGTTTCAATTTCACCATTGCACCCTTCCGCAGCTTCCGGAGCTGGTCTAACCACAGGGTTCCATAGGCGTAAGTGCTAGCTTCAACAATGAGTACGGCAGACACTTGATGCAGCAGCGCGCGCTACCAAATGCGCCTGATGGATATACACCAACTACGGTCGGGTGCTCTGCGAGTCGTCCCACTGTGCGCAGTGCGACAGCACTCTCGTCGAACGAATCGTCATGGCTAAGGACTCGGAGGAACAATACACTGTCGGCCATGAGAGAATTCTTCGGTCGCGTCAACATTACAGACTTTGACGCTGTGGGGTATATCAATCGCATCTCTAGCAACACCTCCAATTTGCCGAATATTGGCATTGCTGTCTCTGGTGGAGGGTACCGGGCTCTGATGAACGGTGCTGGGGCAATCAAGGCTTTTGATAATCGTACAGTCAATTCTACAAGCAATGGTCAGCTGGGTGGACTGCTGCAATCAGCAACATATCTGGCCGGCCTCAGTGGTGGGGCATGGTTGGTGGGATCTATTTACTTGAATAATTTCTCCACCATCTCGTCGCTTCAGACCTACGATCCTGGGGATGTCTGGCAGTTCCAGAACTCGATCTTTGAAGGCCCCGACGGGGATAGTATCCAAATTATAGATTCTGCAACCTACTACAGAGATATATATGACGCAGTGTCTGGAAAGGATGATGCAGGTTGGCAGACATCCATCACTGATTACTGGTATGAGTCCTAGCCCAATTCTCGCTCAGCAGCGATACTGATGCCCACCAGGGGCCGCGCGCTTTCGTACCAGCTCGTCAACGCCACCGCCGGAGGAATCAACTACACCTGGTCATCTATAGCTCTGACCGACTCCTTCAGGAGGGCAGAAATGCCAATGCCCGTGCTAGTCGCAGACGGCCGGTACCCAGACGAGCTCCTAGTCAGCAGCAATGCCACAGTCTACGAATTCAACCCCTGGGAATTCGGCACCTTTGACCCAACGGTACACGGCTTCGTGCCCGTTCAGTATCTGGGCTCACGCTTCGTAGCCGGATCCCTTCCCAGCAACGAAAGCTGCGTCCGCGGGTTTGACAATGGCGGCTTTATTATGGGAACCTCATCTACCTTATTCAACCAATTCCTCCTTCAAATCAACACAACTAGCCTCCCCAGCTTCCTGAAAGACGCATTTACAAGCATCCTAGAAGATCTCGGCGAAAACAGCCAAGACATAGCAGTTTACACCCCCAACCCGTTCTACCTCTGGGCCAATTCCACCTCCCCATCCGCAAGCCAAACAGTCCTCGACCTCGTGGATGGCGGCGAAGACCTCCAAAACATCCCCTTACATCCACTCATCCAGCCAGAGCGCCACGTGGACGTCATATTTGCCGTGGACTCCTCCGCAGACACGCAGTATAACTGGCCCAACGGCACCGCATTAGTCGCCACCTACGAGCGCAGCCTAAACTCTACGGGCATCGGCAATGGGACAGCTTTCCCTGCTATCCCCGACCAAAATACTTTTGTCAATGAGGGTCTCAATACGCGACCGACGTTCTTCGGGTGCAACTCATCGAATACCACTGGGCCAGCACCGTTGGTTGTTTACCTTCCTAACTTTCCGTATGTGACTTTTTCGAACGTGTCGACGTTTGATCCGAGTTACTCGGAGTCGCAGAGGGATAGTATTATCCTTAATGGGTATGATGTGGCCACGATGGGGAATAATAGTCGCGATGGGGAATGGTCTTCTTGTGTTGCGTGTGCTGTTTTGAGTCGGTCTTTTGAACGGACTAACACTACGGTGCCGGATCAGTGTAGCCGGTGCTTTGAGAGGTACTGCTGGGATGGTACTACGAATAGTTCGACTCCGGGTACTTATGAGCCCAGTACGGTATTTGATAATGCTGGGTATGCTGTAATGCCTGCTGTTTTCGCGACTACGATGGCTGCTGCGACTGTTTCGGCGTTTATGTAGGACGTTTCCCTGCTGTTTAGGGTGTATGGATGGTACAGTGTATGTGTAGTGAGATTGATAGGAACACAACAGTCAATGCATAGTAGGTTTACATGAAGAAAGTATATTATTGTGCAATTCAAGGCATTCCATGAAATGCAGGAGTGATTGACGTGCTCGACTCCGGATGAGGCAGCCCACTTCCCTCACGTGTCGCGTTACCAGGGGAACCACCGCCCGATCGCCCAAACAAGCAAGCGGCACAAACAGGAGCGTCCACTCGGGCGACTTCGATGATCGGCCTCCACTGCTAACTAGTCAACAACCACGCCAACTCGACCACCACCATCCCCTGCTTACTTTAACCCTGCATACAAGCTTCCGGGGTTAAAGCAAGTGATTGTTCACTTATCGCCAGTGGACGCACAATGAGCACGGCAATTCAGTACTGAGTCCCCGCCGCCACCGACACACCACAACAGAAGCGGGACATCAACAACACCACCTCCGACCTCCCGCGCGGTAGCATTTACCGACTCCGAATATTGATCAGCACACAATGGCTCGCGCAGCAGTCATCCCACAGTCGCCGCCCAAGCGGACGACGCGCACACGAACCAAGGGTTCGACGACCACTACATCTGCTAAACCTGCGCCCAAAACGACAAAAGCCAGGGCACCTAGCTCTGCCACCGAAGCGAGGAAAAGAGGCAGCCGGACCACAGCAGCAGCAAGCAAACCCGCGGAGGAAGAAGCGGATGAGTCGACAGACGATGAGATTGGCATGTTCTCCGAAAGGAAGACAACGACGGTAGCAAAACCTAAGGGCCGACCTCCGACTAAATCCACAACTAGCACGACCGGTCGTGGTAGAAAGCCCACGCCCACTACAAACGCGGAATCGGGCAGCGACAACGATGATGAGCTTGCTCAGTCTGACGCGCCAAAGAAGCGCGCTGGGAGACCGAGGACTAAGCCTGCGACGCCTGCAAAGACCGAAACCGCCCCAAAGACGCGAGGACGACCGAAGGGTTCTACAACAACAAAGTCGACCAAGCCAGTCGATCCTGTGAAGGAGAACACACGGTTGAATGCGAAAGGCTTCACGGACATTGATTTCTCTTCATCGCGCGAAGCACCCAAGCGTGTGTATATTGCGACGAACTCTGCGACCGCGAGATCGAACATGCTGCGTGGACCAGCGAAGAAGAAGAAGGTTACATTTCAGGATCCGTCTGATACTGCAGAAGAAGAAATGAGCGAGCCATCCCCCCCGCCGACTGCTGGAAGACGACGAGGAACAATAGGGCCTGGACGCCAGGCGGGTCTTGCGTCTAAGCCAGTTCGCAAACCTGCAGCGACCTCCGCTAAGGGTCGGAAGCCGGGAACGGCTAAGAAGGATGGTCCGAAACCTCTTTCGCCAAAGAAGGCAACGCAGGTCGCCAAAGCGCTTTCGTCGTATGCCGACTCGGATGGAGAGGATGACGAGCTAAGCGGCGACAAAGATCAGGTCAAATTTGTTGTCGACTCACCCCACAAATACGGATCAGAGAATACCGGCCTTAGTTCACCAGTAAAGAAGATCAACATCACTGGAAAGTTCCGGAAATCACTTGACGAGAATGGCGAGCCTCTGCCTGGCCCTAGACGATCGATCGACTTTAACGACACACTCCTTATGTCCAGCCCTGCTCGACGACCACCCCCTTCGCCTTTCAATTTCTCACTGAGGGAAACACCCAAGCGTGGAGCATTCGCTCTTCGCGATGACCCCAAATCATTATCGCAGCCTCATCTCTCCCCAACACATAATTCACCTCTCAAATTGTCGCCCAGGAAGGCACACTTGGAGACCCCGAAGCGAGGCAGCGTCTTTTTGGACAGTGGCAGGCCTTTGTCGCAACCCAACTTTACCCCGGGGCACAATTCTCCTCTCAAGGCGTCACCCAGAAAGGGCTTGTTCGGGGCGTCGTTCACGTCACAGGCCCATGCCGAATCCACGTCAACCCCATTGAGACACAGTGTCTCCTTCCTCCAGAGCCCAGCAAAAAGAATTGCTTCACCATTCAAAAGCTCGCTGTTTGCAAGCAGAGGCCCCATAACCGAGGATGATGAAGCTGACCCTAGAGAGGATGTGGAAGAACCTGCTACTCCTGACGTCGACGAATCGCCGCTTAGAATGACCGATTTCGAAGGAGCCAAGGATTTTGAGAGTGAAGACGAGCAGGTTGATGAAGAGCTGCCGGAGGGAGTGGATGATAACGATGCGACCAAAGAAATCGATACGCAATCCCCGGCCGTTGCAGAAGAGTCCGACGAAGACACTCTGCACGAAGAGGTTGATCGGGAGCAGACCATAGAGTATGAGGAGGACGACATGGGCAATGCGGCTGAGGACGTCACGACACATGAGGAACATGTTGATAGTGACGTTCCCAATGACCAGCATGTAGAAGAATCTGCCGACGAGCTGGTCGAGGCCACTGAGGAGCCTATGGAAGAGTTCGAGGAAGAGTTCGAAGAAAAGCTCAGAAACGACCCCGAGGAAGAACCTGCTGATGAGCCCGTCGAGCCTACGGAGGAGCCCATGAAGGAGCCTAACGACGAGCCTATGGAGGAGCCTATGGAGGAGCCTATGGAGGAGCCTATGGAGGAGCCTATGGAGGAGCCTATGGAGGAGCCTATGGAGGAATACGCAGAGGCAACAGCTGAAGAATTTGCTGTTGAGCCGACGGAGCATATCGATGAGCTTGTTAAGGAACCCATGGGAGAATTTGCCGAGGAGTCAGTGGAGCCACCCATGGAGGAGACCGAGGAGTCTGTCGAAGGAGAAGCGACAGAGCCTACCGAGGAACCCTGTGAATCTCCCGTCAAAGAGCTCGTTACCGAGCCTGACGTTGAACTTGTCAGAGAATCCGAGGCTGAGCAGACTCACTCAACGGGTGAAGATGAGGAGATTGGTGAGAACAGGGATCAGAACGAGCCTCAGGAACATACCACCGAATACGCTGAAGATGGCCAAGAGCTTGATGCTGAGGTTCCTTCCCCCGAAACTAGAGAGGACACCGTGGAAATGGAAGACATTTCCGCTTCGCAGCCCGAGAAGGACCTGAGCCCAGCAAAGCACAGTGAGACGCGTGAACCCATACTTGAAGACGAGACTTCAGTCGGACATGACCAGGAAAATGCCGAGCAGCCCGATCACGAGGCAGAAGAGCAGACTGAATCAGCAAACCCGGCAACTGAGAATGCTCCAGGTCCAGCCAACACAGGACTAAGAAGCAGCTTGGTTGAAGGCCTTGAGGATGTATTCGTCGAACACGCAGCAGCCCCCGAGCCTGTCAATGATGACCGCGATGGCTCGGAGACGGAGGACGACCCGGATATGCTGGAGGCGAGCGACGAGGAGAATGCTGCAGAAGCTTTTGACGACTTCGACGACGTGGACGACCAGTACACATTCGATGACAGCGAACCAACGCTCGTAGGCTTCGAAGCGACCGAGCGAATCCCACCCAACCTCGTTCCCATCCAGCCATACGAGGTCGAAGAAGCGGAAGATCCTTTCAGTCCTTCGCGCCAGGCTCAGAACGCCTCCAGACGCGTCCTTTCTCCTGTGCGTATCCTTGAAAGCCCTATCAGGCAAAGCCCTATCAGACGCAGCACGAGGAATGTTCCTACAGCTGCAGCAGCCATGGGCAATGGTACGCAAAATAATGTCGACCTCTCAGACCCATTCGTTGAGCACAGTCATGCAACGCCTCGTCGTAGATCCACTCGTGGACTAGTCTTCGACAACGCCCCTCGTTTCACACCACTGGCGCAACAGTTTAGACAGTGGAAGTCTAATAGCCCCGAGAAGGCGCAGGCGAGGCGCCCTCGTAGGGGAATCTTCTCTTTGGGGGGCCGCAGGAGGTCTAGCAACGTTACTAGTACCTCTGAGGTTTCATATCCTGATGTCTCCAGGCAAGCGGAAGCTTTATCGTCCGAGCCGCAAATTCCACAGCAAGAGCGGGAAGATGTCGATGCGCCTGAGGTTGCTGAACCTGAAGAGCAGGAGCCTGAAACAAATGATGAGCCAGCCCACGAGGAGACTCCAATGCCTGTTTCGCCTGTTTCGCCTGCGCCGCAGGAACAGAGCGAGGTCGTCGATGTGTCTGAGTACAATGAGGATCAGGAGCAGGAAGCGGAACCAATGGCCGAGGAGCCAAATCAACCTTCATCAGCCGAGTTGCCGACTCCGCAAGAAGATTTGAATGATTTTGATATGACTCAACCTGAGGAGCAAGATCAGGATCCGGAACCAGTCGGTGATGGGCCAAGCCCCGAGAAGGCTTCATGGCCCAACTCGCCTATTCTGGAGGAAGACAGCAATGATGCCGATATGCCTGCTATTTATGAGGACGAGCCGTCACAGCCCATTGGCGACATGCCCAGCCAAGTGGAGGCTTCGTCGGCTGAACCTGACACTTTGCAGGAAACTGACAAGCATACTGACATCCCCCAAATCTACGAAGATGAAGATCAGGGTTCACAACTAGCTGGCGATACTGAGACCCTCGAAGAGCCGTGGGAGCAGCCCGCAGAGGTAGTTGAGAGCAGCCAGGAGGCTGTGACCGATGCATGCGAGGATAAGGAGAACATGTACGCAGTGCCGTCAGTGCCTGACAATCTCGCTTCTGAGGCGCAGCCAGGGAAGGAAAGAGAGCTCGAGGATATTCCTGTTCTTGCACCTTCTACACCAGTGAAGAACAGAATTCCTGAGATGCAGACTGTACACACGGTTTCTAAGGTTCCACTCAAGCCCGAAGGCCAAATATCACCGTTGAAGATGTCGCGCAAGCGGGGTCTTTCGCTCTCTGCCTCTTCCCCAGGGCGGTCCTCCAGACCCCGCATGTCGATTGCACCCATCGCGCAGAATGCGCCCCAGCTCTCACCTCGCAAATCGCCCCGACTACAAAGAACCGTTGCGCGCCAGTCACTCGGTCAATCGCATACTCCTGATACAGCTAAGAAACATGTCGAGGCTCAAAGGCCTGCACCGCCCAAGCGGCCCTCGTACTCTCCCAGCCCTAAGAAGAAAACGAAAACGCCTCGCACGAGCATCACCGCTCCTAAGCTCGCCCTACAGGGTTCTGTTGTATATGTTGATGTGCACACAACCGAGGGAGAGGACGCCAGTGGCATTTTCATTGAGCTTCTGCAGCAAATGGGAGCCCGATGCGTGAAGAACTGGTCGTGGAACCCTCGCGCCAGTGTATCTCCGGAGGAGGGAACAGAGCCCAAGGAGGGCAAAGTGGGAATCACCCATGTCGTCTACAAGGATGGAGGTGTTCGAACTCTGGAGAAGGTCCGACATGCCAGAGGCCTTGTCAAATGTGTTGGAGTTGGCTGGGTCCTTGAGTAAGTTTTTCACCATCTACGATAAATGCACGGTACTAACAGTGGACAGCTGCGAACGCGAGAACAAATGGCTCGATGAGGCGCACTACGAAGTCGATCTGTCTATTATTCCCCGTGGTGGTGCGAAGCGTCGCAAGAGCATGGAACCACGCGCTTTGAGCAACGTCAACGGCACTCTCGTCAAGACCGACGCAGCGAGTGCATCTGCAAACCGCAGACGGTCCAGCCTTGCCCCTCCCAAAGAATCCACCCCCAGAGATGCGACACCCTCTTCGCGTGATGAACCATCTACCCCCCACGCCACTCCTAAGATTGGCGCCGGTCACACGGAAGCAGACCAGCGGTACTGCCACACGCCCAAGACCCCGGGCTACACCTTTGACATGGATGCCATTGGCATGTCACCGGCCACACCATTCTACCTGTCGCAGCGGACGAAACTCGTGCAACAGACCTGTCCTCCGAAGCAGACCCGGCAAGGGCTCTTTACAACGCCGGCTGCGGCGCGCGAGCCAAACCAGAAGCTGCGGGCCAAACTGGAGGCGGCCAGACGAAAAAGTCTGGCGTATAAGCCACGAGTGGGGAGCCCCCTTGTTGAGTAGATCTTTGGTTAATTTTATTCCGCTCTGGATTGGTCTACTTTTGTGCATGAAATTCTGGTTACTGGATAATTGTTTATGGTTATGGTTATACTACATACCCCTTTGTTGTCTAGTGGCGTCTGGTTGGATTATAGTATTGGAAATTCATTTCATATTCATACAACATACCTCCACGTGTTTCACAGATTCATACTTCATTATCATTATATTAAGGATATGGTATGTAGACACGAGACCAGCTCAACTGTTAACCCACCACTCCAGTAAATGCAGTCATACTCACAGACTCGGGCCAACAGAGACAAAGGCTCTCATCGCCTCCACCACATTCCCATCATGCAACCTCAACAACTCGGTCGCAGTGCTCTTATTCAATTCCAACTCCTCGATCTTCCCCACCATCCCAATTAGCCTTCGCCCCAATTGCTCTGTAAGGTATTGACATACCAAAAGATTCACATCCTCCACCGTCACCTTAACCGCCTTCTTCTTAGTCGCTTCTACCGGAACCCTCTTCTGCGCCTCTGCCGGCTTCTGCACCCCACCACGACCACCAGCACCACCACTTTGTCCCGAGGCTATCTCCAAGCGACTCATTGCCTGGCCCAAGGCCTCTTGGTCTGCAGCGGAAGGAGTGGAGGCGGACTTGGGGGTGTCGGGGGCGATGTGGCTGGGGTTGAGGGCGGAGAGGGCGGCAGCGGCTTTGCGGTCTTCGGCGTTGGTGGGGTGGTGGTGTTGTTGGTGTTGATGTTGCTCATCATCATGGGCGGAAGGGATGGAGTCGGACATGGTGGTTGATTGATTGATCGATTGATTAATGCAAGATAGATGGGTTTGAAATCGGACTGTCAGTAGTTAGTCAGGTCGGAGGCAAAACAATGAAGATAACCCAGCTACGTTAAGTTAACTCTGGTCGATACCGAGAACACATGACGTCGGAGTCCCTGGCAAAAGACAAGAGAGCAAATTGCCTGTCCGGGTTAGCGGGACAAGCGTGACTCAAAAGAGTTCAAATCCGCGAATAACCGATTTTCTTTTTTTTTTTTTTCTTGTGCATTGAATTAAATTTAATTGAAAGTGTAACGTGTTTGTTGTCTTTTCTTTGATTCCTCATCTTGGTTTCTTCTTCTTCTCCTTCTTCTTCTACTACTCCCATCAGATTATTCCCTTCTTTTCTTTTCCTTGCTTCGTTGCAGTCATTCATTCAAAGAGCGGTGGGGAATCACATCCACTCTTGACAGCGCCCTAGCGTCGATCACTACTACTCGCTGCCTCCACCGACTCTCTCACAATGGCGGAGTCAGAATGGTCCCCTAGCTGTGTGTATACCCTTTGTCTTCATTCGTCTGGGAAGCGCAAGTAATGTGATGACTGACTCATATTAGCCTGGGCCTCGAAGCCCATCAAGCAGGATGTCGTTTATGACGATGCGGCGGGCGTACAAGCCGCACTGGCGAAGCTGCAGAAGCTCCCGCCGTTGGTTACGACTCAGGAGGTGCGATCATATCGCTCGGCTGAGAGCTGAACAGACAAATTGATATTGTTATAGGTGAATGATTTGAAGAAGAGCTTGAAGAATGTTGCGCTAGGAAAGGCCTTTGTGCTTCAGGGTGGTGAGTACACGGATTTAGATTCCGCATTATGACTGATACTGGTACTGGTACTGATGCTGTGCAAGGCGACTGCGCGGAGCTGTTCGATTACTGCAATATGGATATGATTGAAGCCAAGGTGAAGCTGCTTCTTCAGATGAGTTTGGTATTGATTTGGGGTAAGTCTCCTTTCTATCATAACAAGGAACCGTGCTAATATCGCCCAGGAGCAAACAAGCCTGTCGTCCGTATCGCCCGAATTGCGGGTCAATTCGCCAAGTGAGTTTTCATTCACTTTTACATAAACAGCAATGCCTCTAATAACGAATAGGCCCCGCTCCAGCCCAATGGAAACCATCGACGGCGTCGAAATGCCCTCCTTCCGCGGCGACAACATCAACGGCTTCGACGCCACCCCCGAGTCCCGCAAACCAGACCCCTCCCGGCTGGTCTCAGCCTACTTCCACTCCGCCGCGACACTCAACTACATGCGCGCCTCTCTCTCCTCAGGTCTCGCCGACCTGCACTCCCCTCTCGACTGGGGTCTCGGGCACGTCATCACCCCCTCCATCCGGGAGAAATACACCCGGATTGTCAATCGCGTCAAAGACGCCCTGCGATTCATGCAAACCGTAGGCATCGACACTGACCGCGGCGTCGAGACCGTCGACATCTACACAAGCCACGAGGGACTCCTCCTCGAATACGAACAAAGCCTCCTCCGACACCTCAAGAACCCCGACTCTCCCAGCACCACCCATTCCTACTACGCCACCTCCTCGCACTTCCTCTGGATCGGCGACCGCACACGCCAACTCAACGGCGCACACGTCGAATTCTTCCGAGGCATCGCCAACCCCATTGGCATCAAAATCGGCCCCAGTATGACGCCCGCGGAACTAACCTCCCTCCTGGATATCGTCAACCCAGCCCGCGAGATCGGCAAGGTGACCCTCATATCGCGCTACGGCGCAGCCAAGATCTCACAATACCTCCCCGCTCATATCGCCGCCGTACAAGCCTCGGGACATATTCCCGTGTGGCAATGCGACCCCATGCACGGCAACACGCAGGCGACGCCGTCAGGAGTGAAGACGCGGCATTTCAGTGATATCTTGTCCGAGCTGAAGCAGGCGCTGGAGATACATCGTGCGGCGGGGTCGTTCTTGGGTGGAATGCATCTGGAGTTGACGGGCGAGGCGGTGACGGAGTGTGTGGGTGGTGCTGGAGGGTTGACAGAGGAGGGCCTGAGTGAGCGGTATACGACGTTCTGTGATCCCAGGTTGAACGAGAAGCAGGCGTTGGAGTTGGCATTTTTGGTGGCGGGATTTTATAGGGAGTTGGATGAGGAGTTGGCGGAGGATGAATCTATATAACCCACACCCTTTTTTTTTTGGAGTGGTAAAATGGTATGGATAGTAAGAGTAAGCTCTTTATGAAATCAATATAATGTTTCGGGTTATAAGCCATCTAGTATACCTTTATTATAGGGTATCTCTTGAGGAAGGACTCATGATGCATTTGTTCGAGTGATATTATCTATCTACCCAACTTTCCAGTTTGATCTCCATACTATCTCTACTTCAAACTTGTAACGAACAGACTAGTAATCATGAAAAACATATTCATAATCAATAAAGGCCGTCTCGTCTATCATAACCCATCCCAACCCTTCCATCCACCCATCCATATACACACCATATCTATATGCATACCATCTATGTACACAAACCCACTCATCCCCTACCCACCCCAACCTCCATCCCAGTCCCTCCTACTTACTTACTAGAAGACTTCTTCCTCTCAATCCCCTTCCCTTCCCAAATAAACCACAACACCACCCACCCCAGCACCGCCTCCACCGCAAGTCCCCACCAAACACCCCCCACAAAATTCTCCCTCAACCCCTCTCCCAACCCCCACCCCCCAAGGAACGGGCCCAACGTCCTCGCCGCAGACGAAATACTCTGCGACACGCCATTAATCGTCCCCAACACCTTCGCATCCGACACACTATTATTCACCAGAATCACCGCCGCCGGCAGCGCAAACGTCCTCGACACGACCTGCAGCGCTATCACCACGGTAAATGCAGGCCAGACGATGTATGCTGCTCTCGGCAGGAGTAAGAGGAAGGGCATGAGGGCGTACGCCAACGAGGAGAAGGGTAAGAAGGTGCGGAAGGATCGCAATGTACCCAGATACCCTTGCACCCAGGGGTAGATGAATATCTGCAACGGGAGGCCGATGATTCCGATAATGGCCGTGGCGAGACCGACGCGGGAAGAGGGGAGCCCGAGACCGCCGGAGAAGTGGAACCAGCCACGATGGGATTCCGGGGGCGCGCGGGGCGTGGGCAGGAAGGTGAAGGTGATGGCGTTGAAGGCTGAGGTGTGGAAGGCGAGGAGGAATTGGGCCAACAGGGTGAGGAGGACGTTGCGGGTGTAGATTTCGCGGAATTTGGGACGTTGATGGGTCTTTGGTTTGGGGCGCGAGGAGCGGCTGCTGATGCTGATGCTGCGTCGGTGGTGGTGGGAGGTGTTGTCGTCGATGTAGAGGGATTCGTCGTCCGGGTGTTCAGTTAGGCGTTGGTAGTATTTACCGTCTCTGTTTCTGGTTCGGCGGAGGGCGCGCGCGATGCGGCGGCCCAGTTGGCGACCCCAGTCGCTGCGGTAGCGGGCTGTTTCGTGGGTCTGGTGTGGTTATTGTTAGTCTGATGGCTGATAAGTTGGAGAGGGAAGTAGTTAGATATGGGGGATGTACCTCGTCCAAGCCAAAGAATACCGCCAGCAACGAGCAGAAGATAAACACCGCACTGAGCAGGTTCGGCATCAGGAACGGCCATTTGCGCATCCACTCGACCCCATTCGCACCACCCAGGAATGTGCCTGGCCCGAAAATCTGGGGATAGTTCTTCACCGGATCAGCTAAGGCACCACCCAGCACTGGGCCTATGATGACGCCGATGTTAAAGCACATGGGCAGCAAAAGGAACGCCCGAGATTGATACCTGCGTTATTCTGGTGTCAGCAACACACATCCTCTCTTCACAAAAGGATACAGGGGATAAGCATACTTCTTCTCCTCAATAATCTCCGCAATCATCGTCCTCATCACACCCACATTGCTATTCAACACACCCCCCAGCGTGCGAAACACCGCAGCAGCCAAAAACGACCGCGAAAACCCAAACCCCAAGCACGAGAGACACGTCCCCAGCGACCCGATCAGCAACACTCTCTTCCTCCCCATCCACTCCGCATCAGCTAGCCGTCCCCACCACACAGCCGTCAGGAACTGCGCCGCCGTGAAACTCCCCTGCAGGATGCCTGCCTGCCCGGAGATGGTCGAGTCTGGTAATGACGGATCAAACGATTTGAGCTGGTAGAACATGTACGCTTGCAGAGAGGTCTGGGTGAGTGGTTCCGATAAACGGGCGATGGTCAGGATGGCGAGTTGGCTCTTTTTCGGTAGTGAGGACCATGTTACGGGCTTTTCGTCGGCTGTGTCGTTGTGGTTGGGATCGTCCTCATTCGCAATCAGAATGTTGTCTTCCTCGTCATCGCTGGAGCTGAAGCTGTCACTGTCGCTGTCGCTGAAGCTGCTCTCGTCATCATCGCTACTGTTGGCGACGAGATGATCATCTACTGATAAGCGCCGCGACTGGGAGGATTCGGGAATAAGTGCCGGCGCAAGTATACGAGTCTGCGCAGAGCTGCCGTCATGGATGGCGGTGTTGACGCTGTCTTTGTCGCCGTCGATGGAGGAGTCGACCGACATGGCGGGCGAGAGAAATTGGGTATCCGGATTTCTGCGGAGATGTGAGGCGTCGGCCTCGGGCGCGGATATTGTTGCAGTAGTATCTACATGATTGTCGGTGTGGGAACTCCGGATCTCGGGTGGTTGTGTGGAGGTCATATATAGATCTGGTCGTGAAGAACAGGGGAACAGTCTGGGGAAACTTCCAGGTACTTCAAAGTTAAGATTCAGCCGGAGGGGATAAAATCTACGGAAAAAGAAAGGGTGGGAACAAAATCTGGGGAGAAGAAGGCAGTGGATAAGAAGAAAGCCGAAGAGGCGATGAGCCAAAGATTCGCCCGAAGCTTGTCATCCCCGCTAAACCTGCCTCGGGTTTAGTCGCCGCGAGTTTGCCGATGCCTGATTCTGTATAGACCAGAATGCGACATGCATCATTCTCCATTCTTTACTTCCTGCACTGTGTAACACGGCGTCCCTTACATGGCTAGGTACCCCCTACTCAGTTAAACGAACATTGCATGTACGCCAGTATTGACTCATCTGTGCTACTGTTCTAAACAAATCCTTATCCAATCCCATCCCATACAGACAATAATCAATTCAACAAGGCTAGGCACCCCCTGCATCCCATTGAGAACGCCGTATCCAACACTATTAAGGACAAAGAAAGAAGAAAAGAAGGAGGATAAAAAGAGAGAGAAGGGGCAAGTCGGGTCGTTTTCCTGTCGCGAGATCAATGCCTGGACGGAGATCTTATTCAGTCCGTCGACGTCCAAGACCAACCTCAAGCAACAGGCACGTGAACAAGTCCGAGGACTCTCAGAGATAGTCACACGCCACACGCACGGCGGACATTTCCTCAAAATTCAACTCAAAGACCCAGCGCATCATCACGTTCTCAAGAACCAGGGACATACACCAAAGTCAGTCGGAAACCTGATCCGAAAACATTACTTTTGCACGAGACTAGGAGAGTGGGAGAGAATTAAAAAGAAAAGAGAAGGGGAATAGAGAAAAGTACACAGTTAGAAACAGACATGCTCAAGACCATTGTAACAAATCAAGGAAACATAAAGAGGGAAAGCTCAAAGGCCGTGTGGTATTCAACTAGTTGCGACGGCTCCCACCAGTCCTGCCCGTCATCTCCAGCGTACTTTCAAATCCCTCCCAAGGGAGCTCATCGTCGTCTTCCGAGTCCGGTTCCTTGCGAGACGACTTGTCCGTGGTGGCAGTGACATCTGCTGTCCGCCCTGCTGTATCAATTCCGATCGACTGAAGAGTCACCTCCATCTCCTGCTCGGTCATCTCACGGCCATTCTGCTTCTGGCCTTCAAGGACATCGTACAGTGCATAGATCTGGTCGGCCTTCATGTCGATATCCTTCAACAGCTTCTCGATCTTCTCACCCAGAGACTTCCTCTTTCGCTTGCTCAGCGAGGCATCCAGCTTGTTGTATGAGCCCTGGTATGCCACCAGCTGCATCTTCAGATGAGCCAGCTCATCTTCCAAGGCCTTGAGCACGGTCGCCAGGGCAAGTTCCGGCGATTGCGCGGGCCGCATGGTAGGCTCCTCATTGTAAACAGACGGCTCGGGCATACGCTCCGAGACTGGAACGGGCTTGGGAATCTTCACTGCCTCTGCGGTGTGATCACAAGAACCACCCGGAATCGTCTGCTTGCAGACCGTGCAGTTTTTGCCATTGTGCTTGGTGGCACTGTCAAGTGCACGCTGAGCGGGTTCAGGAAGCTTTGCAAGGTTGTTATCCACCACATGCGCAGGGTTGAATGTGATATCAGGCAGGATAAAGGCCGAAGTCATCTCTTCGGCCATCCGCCGCCGGCGTCGCTGAGAAGCAGCGGGCACGGAGTTGTCCGAATGCCGTCTGGGGCGTTCGACAGGCACCGACAAGTTACTTTCTCCCTCAGTCATGCTAGCCTTGGAGTTGGCGGTCAAGTCGCCCATGGCCGAGGCGGGTCTAGACGGCAACCCCTTGCTTTCCTTGAGGGAAGACTTTCTGGGAATCGTAGACTTGGACAAGCTCTGCCGGGTCGTGTTCCCGGTCTCGTTTGCAGTCTGCTCTTTGCTTGTACTCGACTGCCGCCGTTTCCGAGCCAGGCGTTCCTCTTCCAGAGTCTTTCGTAGTTGAGCAATTTCACGTTCCTGGAACTGGAGTAAGTACGTGTATGTGGTGAAACATGGACGGCAACTTACATCAACGAAGCTCAACAGAGTCAAGTCCTGCTCTGTTGCATTTGATTTCTTGGTGTTTCCAGTAATCTCCCCACTCGACTCAACAGGCTCCGTCTCCTCCACCTCCTCGACAACTACTCTTTTGACGCGCTGTTTGCCAGTGTTTGACTGCTTCCTGGTGCTCACATCACTGCTCTCCGACCGGCTCTTGGATTTTCCTGATTTTGACTTCGACTTCTCCCTGGTGCGGGGGACGTCGATCGAAAATAGTGCCTCTTCTGCACGCTCCTGTTCAAGCCGGGATATTTCCTTGTCAACCTGCGTCGAGATCTTGGCGCGCGAGTCCTCCTGTCGTCTAGTCTTGGATCGCGAGCTCTTGCCGGTCACTTCCCTGGTGCTTCGGCTCGTATGTCTGCTATGCTGCGTATCAGCCTGGCTATCCTCGTCGCTTGCATCAGTCATAGAAGACTGCTCTGACTCGACCGTATCGTCACGGGCTCTGGAGCCCGCGGACAGGATCTTTGATATCTGCGACTTCAAGTCTGCATTCTCCTGGCGCAGACTCTCGTTCTCGCTCTTGAGGTCCTGACTTTCCAAATACGCAACCCCCAACTGTGAGACCGCCATGTCTCGCTCTCGGTTCAGCCGTTTCAAAGTCGACTCCTGAATCTGGGCCTTTCTTTCGATAATGTCGAGTTTATTCTGCAAAGCCAAGTTGGCGGCATCCAGTTCTGGCATACGAAGTCAGTTGAGTGTCGCGGAAAAATAGTATAAAAGTACTTACTTTGGTTATCGCTGGCAAGCTGATCTCTGCGGTAGTCATCCTCCTCGGATTCGTACGGTCGGCTGCGACCATGCTTGTCCTTTGAGCGTGACTTGTTTGTCCTCAAAGACTCATTCTCCCGCTTCATGTCATCCAACCTCCGTTCAGCGTCAGACTTGGATCTCTCCAATTCTGCAACCTTGTCCTGCAAAAGTCTCAATGAAACGAAGAGTGCCTTCTCATCTTCCGGAATGGGGACGGCATCTAGCGGCATGTGTTCGCGGGTCAACGAAACATCAGTAGCATCATGTGGAGGGGAGACAAAGCGCGTCGTCCGTGCTCTGTTCTGACGCGCATACACGGGTGTGCCGTCTTCATAGACGCCCGAGACCAACTCAGACAAGTTCGGAAGATCCGGTAGTAGGAATGACTGCTGAGTAGCCGTATCACCCGCATTGTGGGCCATGTTGCGCGAGTTGGTGCTAGACTTTCCACGACGAAGTTCGCGAGCATAAGCCTCCTGGGAAGCCTTCTCCACCGCATCGGCAATCTGATGAGAGAGGTTGGGGTTTCCAAAACGTGTCGGACGCGTACTGTTGGCCATAGCCGGAGGTCTTTCGTCCTCAATCAGGGATCCTTCATATGTATCGCGAACCTTTGCGTGCATGTCTGACAAAGTTCGTCGCTCTTTGCGGTTCGACTTGGCTGTGTGAGGATCAACGTTCTCCTTATGGGCAAGGCTGGCGCGTCTGATTTGCGCATCCTTTCGGAGACTATCGCTGACCGCTCTTCTCGCCGGGTTCCGCAGAGCGGACTTTTGAGGGGTATTAGAAGTAGGATAATCGAGTCTAACGGCGGGTGACGACGAGCGAACGCTGTTTTCGATGCTCATGTAGGAGTTTCTCGAGTCGTCCAGTCGACGGGGAGGTTTCGTCGGGCCTCGTCCGGCCTCGATGGAGATGCTGTCGTCGTTGTCGGCCTCTTCTTCTTCTTCGGACGTGCCGACCGGGGAGAAATCTGGTAAATATTGCTCGAAGGTGGATGTGTTGAAAGCGTAATCGGGCTCTTCTTCCTCGTACTCGTGGCGCTTCCGGGCGTTGGTGTGCATGGACGGAAGCCGGGGGCTACCATGACCGAGCTCCTTGGTGGACGCGAGCGCCTCGTGCTCAGGGTCAAAGTCGGAGCCAAATGACGCGAAGCTGTTCGTTGTTGCTTCGCGCGACATGTTGCCAGCTGATCTGTGACGCGCCGATATGGGGATGATTTATCGACGGAGTGAAAATCTGATTACCGCACAGGTATCAGATGGTTAAGCTGACTGAATCAGCAAAGTAAACTTGAAGGTAACCCGTTCGTTGTTCTGAGGCTGCAAGCTGCACGGTGGACAGTCAGATGTTTAGAGGGTCGCTGGTAGCGCGTCGGTGCAGCGCGAGTCTCCCGGCTTGAGCAGGAAGTAGCCAGGGAAACCACAACTGAAAGGAAGGAAACAGTGCAATTGCTTAGACAAGACAAGCCACTGCGGTTTCCAAACTATCGCAGAAGCACCACAATTGCACGGTAAGGCCTGGCTAACCGGCTAGACAACGCAATGGGGACGCGAGTGGATGATGCGACGAAATAAATGAGGAGGTTGGGCTGGTAACAAAGTTACTACGTCCTCGACTAAGTGGAACTCGCCCGCTGCTTTTGGTTTGTTTACTCCCGTGGGCCCCCCTCCCGTGGAGCGGCTGACCGCCTTCCGAGTGCTTACGCCACGAGCTGTGAAATTTCCCATCCGGACCGAGTACATAGTAAACAGCAAATTCCTGAATCTTATTCTAAACAGCAGTTTCGCACATCGCCAATGAAGGTTTTGCATTGGAATTTTCCATCTTATGCTGGAGCGTATAGTATGTGCAGACAGGATCCAAGAAACACAGTGCCCCCTTCTCTAAATGTACAGGCAGACTGGTGTGGGCTGGGAGTAAACAAGATGTGCCGTCCATAGATTCGCCTTCAATCAAACGCCTTGCTGGGAAACAGAATGTCCAGGGGAAAGAAAACTATTGACAGGAGTCGGAGAGGAATTAAAACAACCTATATGCTAGTATGTAGGGTCGTAAACGCTTATGCTCGTAACGGGTATTGGAATGCGAGGTCGGAAGGGGCAAGGGATGGCAGCCGTAAACGTAGACCAGTTTGTCAGGTCTTCTAGTTATTAGGAAGGAATATCGATGATAGAGAAATCAAGAGGACTGGTGACTATGAGTGTCATCCCTCAAGAGGTGGGTTTCGGCTGATTGAGAAGCAGGGTGTTCTTCTCCGGCATGTTCCTCGCTGATAGGTTGATTAGCGGTGGTATGCTGTTCGGTGGATTGTTGCTCTTCCCGCTCCTCTTCTCGCAGAGGATTCGTGGGCGTAGTGGGAGTGTTGCTTATAGGGCTGGCCACGTCGATATGGATGGTGGGCAGAGGGGTCAATTCACGGAGCTGCGGCGCATGCTCGTTTCTCTCTGCGACTGGGCTCGTATACGGTGGCGCTTCTCCCCATTCCAAGACTTCGTACTCAGGCGGCGGGATGTTGAGTTCACCTACATCACCCTCGTCAACCGCTATTGACGGGCGATCAGCCGAATGAGCAGACGCTGCATGTGATTGCACCTGAGTTAGAGTATCTGCGTCCGAAACGTTGGTTGCCCCAGACTGATACGACGAGTAGGACTCGCCTCGAGAATGAACACCCGTGAGAATCGACCCTGAGGATCGATCGGGTGCTGATGCGTCGGTGAGAAGAGGACGACGGTCCGAATCGGGTGACGTGGCTCTGATACGAGACCCATCATGCCGCACGTGGCCCAGTTCTGCATACGAGACACTGGAGATACGCCTGTCGCGACCACGATTCCGAGATTCCGCCAAAGCCGCGCTGAGGTTTGAGGCACTCCCGTTGGCAGACGCGCTACTTCTCGCGCGGGCTCGACTCTCCTGCCGAAGTTCTTCAAGACGAATATAGTCCCCGCGAGCACGAGCCTCTCGGCGCTCCTGTCGCCGCCATTCACGGTCGGCCAGCTCCTCTCGCCGTTGCAAGCGGATTTGATACAACGACTCCATCAATTCTTCTCGGCGGGATTCCTCTTCTTCCGCTGTTTCAGGGAACTCGACAACCATATCCATGCCTGCTCGCTCCCCTTCTCGAGCAATGACCTGCTCCGTTGGCTTGGGACTGGGCGAGTAGGCGGGGAGGGTGATGACCGAGCGAACCGATGTATCCCGTCGAACATTGCTAGTGTTATTGGCGGCGGGGGTGGTAGATCGCATTTCCGAACCTCCTTCGGCGGGTGTGTCTCTGGTGGTGTTCGCATTTTGATTATTCGACCCCGGGACCTGTCCGTATGAGACGCCCACGTTCCACCTATTCCATTTGTCCTTCAGGAATTTCCCAGGCAGATATTTCGGGCGACAATTCATGCGACGGAGGGTACGTAAGACGAAATAGGTCATTAAAGCGGACGCCACGGCGAAGATGATGCAAGCGACGCACTGCAATTAGAGGGAAAAGATGTATTAGTGATTGCTGGAAAAGGGAAGAACGAAGACACTCACTATTATAATGATATTGTTCCTGCTCGAGTTATCATTGCCGGAGGCGTGGTTTTCATCCTGGCTGCCATCGGTGTTATTGTTGTTGTTGGGATTGTTAATAATGTTGCCCGGACCATCCTGACGGATGTCAAATTGGCGGAAGTTGGCTGGAATGTGCATGCTGTGGATTCCGGGCGATCGGGAATGAGCCCAGATCTATAGCCCCTAAGCATGCAGACCGGCTAGAAAGTCGACGATAGGAGGTGTTATCCCAGGCGAAAAGAGGGTGGAAAACCCGGATCGGAGGCGAACTGGAAATGGTAGCCTAACCGGGAACGCTGCGGAACTGGCGGATGAATAGCGAAGGTTTGTATTCGGTGGTATGAATAGAAAAAAAGCAAGATAGGCTGCAGAAGTGGCCCGAGGAAGATTTGATAAGATATTACGAATCAGACCATAGACTGGGACAGAGTTCAACAAGAATAGCTAGAGATAGAGCCAGTGATAATGGATAGGATGGTAGATTATGGACGAGAAGAGACATGCGCGAATCCATGGCCTCAAGCTGTGATGGCTGGGAGAAAGGACCAGGAAAGAATACGAGCAGGACCGCGGCAAGATTTCAGCGGCTAACTGGTGTCAGAGAATGACGATGCTCATCATTCCAAGACAAGCCTGCAAGCGGTCGTCGAATGGCAAGAGGGGAAGGCCAGAGATTGGCGCTGATTGACTGGTGATGATGCTGATGCTGATGCCGACGAGGGAGTGGCTGGGTCGCTGGCGGAGATAAAATAGCGAATGGATTTTTCCCCAGCCAGCAGAAGTGACTGATCAGAAGTACGACCCTTGGACGCTTCCAGACTCAGGAGGTCAATTTGATCGTGACACGACACGACTACGCATCAACAGAGACTGTATACAAATTAAAAAGGACTCCATCGCACCCTCCCGACTAATTAAAGACGATTTCATTGTGAAACGAGAGGCGCAATCCAATTGATGCTGCCGGTTTTTCCTTTCCGAACCACCGGCGCGTGCCATTTTTAGAACACGTTCCTTCGCTGGTGATTTTCTGGTTGGGTGTCGAATCAGGGTTTGGGATTTCTCTCAGTTGATCTGCTCCAGACATCTCTCTATCTAGCTTTAAGTTCAGTCAGTTTATTGCCCAAGGAAAATTAAGCTCACTTATCATGGCCAGGGCCACTGAGCACCTCCAGGGATGGGGCTGCCACTACCCCATCGGAAGAAAGTCCTCCCGGGTCATTATTACTTTGGAGACTAGTTACAAAGTAGTATATTATGGAGTCTCCTCCTTAATCCTGACCCACTTCTCATCTACACAGTAGAGATGTAGTCTAGATAGCTGATCTCGCTATCAAAGCAACAAACTTCCTGTTATTGCTCATTATCCCGAAAGCACGACGGTTCCTTCAGCGGGAAATACAATCTATGCTTCTGCGAAGGAGAAGCACAACATTCTTCGTCGACTGTCTTACTATGAGAAACGGAATTAATTCTTTGCTGATCTCAATGCACACTGAGCTGAATCAAAGGTGTTGTCGCACATCACCTTAACTTAATCTCTATACCTGTCAGATGCCAAATGTTGAAGTCTGGCTATACGGTAGCTTCAACGTCCGCATCACCGTCACTGCTAGCACTCGGTGCAAAGCCATGTATCCTTTATTTCCCATACAGAATTGGTGACAATTCATGCCGGGTAACGGAGGTGAGAAATTTACCTGCGAGGCAGGACCTATGAATGGCTCCAAGAGTACTGTCTGGACGTATCAATCCCGGACTTATATGGGTTTGGCCTCTCATCTGGTCCACCAGAGAGGGAACCTACAAATTAGCTCTTTAGCAAACCGGCTGCTTTCAATTGAAACCCAACAGTTCGAAAGGAACGATACCGACTAGCATACATCGTGGTACTCATTGGTTGAGTTGTATGCCAGACGATCTCAATTCCATGAAAATCGTTTTATTTTCAATACACGCAGTCCACGACCTTGGAGACTGTGTTCCAACGAGCCTCACTCTCTGTGGTGAAAACAATATCGAAATAAGTCTTCGAGAAGGAGTTGGTCGGGGGCTTTTTGTTATCCCTCCAAAAGACCTTCATTAGAGCAGCATGCTTCTTGCTTATGACTGGAATGTAACTCGTCTGGTGGACTTGAGGTGGGCCTGCTCTGTGCCAATTAAGATAAATAGAGCCTTCTATTGGCTTGAATGTTTTGGCGTCGATCAACTAGTACTAAGTGCCATCTGAGTACGAAAAGTTCGGAGATAATTCATGGACGCCCTAAAGTCCGAGTAGATTGCAATGACGGCATCGAAGCAGAGCTCGCTGCTACTCTCGGACATCATGAATAGCATGTGAGCAAAAGGGATCATGTAGCATACATTGGCTCTCTCCGGCCCATCTATTCATCTTTCACAATCTTCCAGCGGCTTTATACGTCCGCTATTTTGCACATCTAATCTTGACGAACCTCAGATAATCATGCCTTTTCTTGGAGAAGGAATGCGGGCCGTATCGCATATCAGAAACTCTTGGAGAAGGAGGCGTAGGACAAAAGAGTTGAACAGAAGTTCAAGAGTGAGTAATTCCAGCAACGATACCTAAATACATCTCTCTTAAAGCTAACCTTGTATACCTGTACATATGCTTATCATTTCGTAGTCCAATAATCATGCAGCACGATATCAATCAACTATCCTGCCTACGAAAGCCATTTATACTTCAACAAGCCGTAAAGCCTTGTTAAAGTCTTACAATATCCGCTCAGGCCCCCAGCTACCAAATACACAAGTTATCCCGGCAACCCCAATCCAATCCTATCTCATCCCGCACCAACCATTGAATCTCGGAGCGTACGAAACTCCACCAACTCAAGGATGACCCCAACCAAGTACCCTCCATTCATAGTACCTGCACAGCCACTTCGCACCTTGAATCAGGCCACCAATTCAAGCAGTGCTAATCTATCCAATCCCATCGGAGATTATATCGGAGATAATAAATGAGCCAACCGTATCCATTCTTCCGTTCTACACACTATCCCGGACTTAACCCATTTTACCTCCGGCAATGCCGAAGCTGCCCAAGCTCACCCAGCCATGCCATGGATCCTCGAACTTAGCCTGCCACATCAACTGACAGCAAACAACATAAGCATCAGTCCCCCCGCTCTTTCCAAAGCTTATCTTTTTCGGCAGGTTGATTTTGGCCATTGTCTCACTCAACACTATCCCAGTCTTGTCAAGAAAGACCATTATAGATCGAATACTTCACCCGCTAAGTCACATAGACATATCATCATGTCCTGTCCCGACTGCTTCAGCGGCCACGTGAACGAGGACGCTACGCCCAGAGGAACAGTCACCACCTTGCATGGCCTGGATGCATATGTGACGGAGCCAACGTCCACGGAAAACCCAATCAAGGGAATCATCGTCATCATTCCGGATGCGTTTGGGTGGGAGTTTGTCAATAATCGCATCTTAGCGGATCATTATGCCGATAAGGGAGGGTATAAGGTTTATTTGCCTGAATTCATGAATGGTATGTTTACTACTTGTCGCTTGTGACTCATCAGGGGTTGGAACTATGGAAAACGGCATTGCGAAAGAGCTATACCAATATATATGTTGGATAACCAGGACATGCCGCTCCCGTATGGAGTTTGAAGACCCTATCTTCAGTATTCAAGACATCATCTATCCTGGACTGGATTAAGAAACCGTGAGTTCACCTCACCTCCGACTCTTGCTCACAGCTCATAAAGTAATCTCTACAATAAAGATACCATGTCGCCTGCGCCGCCTACGCCATGATCCCCTTCATGTACCACAACAAATTCAACACCTCCTGGCCCACCGTCAAGGCATTCTTCACCGCCGTGCGCCGCAACGAAGGCGCCAACCTCCCCATCGCAGCTGCAGGGTTCTGCTGGGGCGGGTTACACACCGTCTACCTAGCGCACGGCGAAGAAGCTGACAAAGTAAACGGCAAACCCTTGATTGATGCCGGTTTCACCGGCCATCCCAGCAACCTGAAGATCCCAGGGGATATCGAGAAGATCAAGATCCCCGTGAGCTTTGCGGTGGCGGAGCTGGACAACATGTTGAAAATGCCGCAAATCAAGCAGATTGAGAAAGCACTGGGAGAGGAAGTGGGGGAGGTGAAGGTCTACTACGGGGCTGGGCATGGGTTTTGTGTTCGCGCCGATGTGATGGTCAAGGATGTGAGGGTGCAGGCTGAGGAAGCGGAGGATCAGGCGATTGGGTGGTTTCAGAAGCAGTTTGCGAAGGTGTCTTATTGATTCCTGCTTATTCTGCATTAATTGTTGTGGGGGAGTTTTGGTTTTCTGCTCTTTCATATACCCGGTTCATCCGCATCGGAGTCCGGATCCTCAATCAAGGCCCTTAATTTCCCACCCTGCTGTCTCGCAAGCAGCTTATACTTCCCCGCCTCCACAACGCGACCCTTGTCAATCACAATTATATTATCCGCAATCTCCATCATATCCCTTGCGTGCGTAATGATCAGGACGGTAAGGCCTAGCCTTGTCGCGACCAGTCTCTGCACGGTCCTTCGAATGATCTTTGCGTTGTTGGGATCGAGGCTAGATGTGGCTTCGTCCAGGATAAGAAGCTGTGGCTGTCGGATGAGCGCCCGTGCGATTACCAGCCTTTGTGCTTGTCCTCCGGACATGCCGGTCCCGCCGTCCCCTATCATGGTGAAATAGCCTTTTGGCAGGGATGTGATGAACTCGTCGATCCCGGCTGCTTCTGCTGCGGCGCGGATGTGGAACATTGTGCGGAGAGGGGAGTCGTCTTCGAGACCGTAGCTGATGTTGTCTGCGACTGTGCCGGGGAAGATGGATGGTCGTTGGGAGACTATGGAGATTAGGGAGCGGAGGGTTGGTGTGTGTATACGTTGGATGTCGATTCCGTTGAGGGATATTGGGGGCATCCTGTCTTGGGAAGTGGGGGCTTCGTATAGGCTGAGGAGCAGTGATGCTATAGTTGATTTGCCTGAGCCTGACCGTCCTACGATTGCTGTGCATTGGTTTCGGGGTATGTTGATGGATACATCGCGCAGAACGTGTGCGTCAGGACGGGATGGATAGCGGAAGTTCAGGTTCTTGATCTTCACTGGCGCAGCTGTGGTTATCTTCAGATTGCCGCGGTGTTCGTGGGATGCGCCTTGTGGCAGGTGTGCGAGGCGTAGGACTTGGTTTGCCATTATATGGGAAACGCTGATCTGAGGGACTAGAGGGTGTTAGCAGTGGCTGTAGGTAGTCGTTGATAGGTAGGTAGCTCACTCCATGAAAGTACTGTGGTCGCGTAGCCAATGCTGAAGAGAAGGACAGAGAATACAGTCATGAGGCTGGTGACGGTAAACTCAAGCGACGATACGAGAACAGCTCCGTAGTAAAAGATTAGGCCTGCACAGTTTAGCTCTGCAAGCATAGGTTTCTCATATACCGGTTGCTTACTGCTGACGAAAATGATCATGCACTCTACTAATCCAAAGAGAAAGCCAGTATAAACAGCTTTCTTAACTCCAAGAACCATACACAGTGCTGAGGCCTTCATATGCTTCTTGTGGAAGTAAGGCTCAAGTGTCAATGTGCGGACGGTGCGGATTTGCGAGAACGTCTCGATGAATATCTCAGACGCTGTCGTTCTGACCCCGGTACAACGTCTTTCCCATATCCCGGTTGTCCTTTCGAGGCCTCTGGTGATGGCGTAAATGACTGGTCCGCAAGCCACTGCCACAAGGGTCAGTTTCCAACAAACAGCCATGCACCATATAATAGCAACCACAGTGACTGAAGTCGCCACTAGGACATAGCCACCGAAATGACCGACCAGATTTCGCATCTCCTCAGCACTGTGGTTGAGGGACGTGGTGAGTTGGGAAGGTTCATTTCCGGCTTCTTCAAACCATTTTCGTGGCTGGTCAAGAATATGATGGAAGCCTCTTTTACGGAGGCGATCAACCCACGCCTGGCCACATAGCTCTAGAAGATAATGCATCAGAAACGATATAACACCGTCACCTATGGCTATTCCCAGAACTATTAGTGACCATGTCGAGGCCTTGGCTTGCTTGTTGTAGAACGTCTCGAGGAGCTTCGACAGGCAATAAGAAAACAGCGGAGTAGCCATCGAGTGGCCCAGGGTGCTGAAACATCCAAGCAAAAGAAGCAGTTTTTGACCCCGAGTCAAGTTAGGAAGTATGGTCAGCATAATCTGTCCCAACGACATGCGTTCTTGCGGCGCGAGGTGTGCTGCATTCTTCAATAGCCGCTTGCTTCGGTGCTTCGACCTGGCCCTGTTGATCTCATTGACAACATCATTCGCAGGAAGTATACTCTGCCTAAACCGGTTGGTCTGGAAATTCGTATTATTGACATGGACAGTATTGAGCTCAAACATCTGCATCCCAATCGACTCACGACGTGGTCCGACCCTTTGAGTGTCTGCAGATTGACGAATACTCTGTAAGCTTGTTTTGTAGCCGTGAATAGCATATGAATGCTGTGCAAGCTCGTTGTGTCGAGAAAATGAATCAGGGCTTGGACTGCGTGTACTCTCGATCGAAGATTTTGAAGAAGCACTGGAGCATCGATCAGAAGCACTGTGGGCATCAGCATGCTCGCTTTCATCACGGGAGAGCTTTTTCGAGGTAGCAAAACACGTATTACTCTCCTCCAGTTCATGTCTGTAGCCAGCTTGAATAACCGAACCTTGATCCATGATGTAGGCAAAGTCATGATCCATTATTTGCGACATATCATGCGTGATAATGATCGTCGTTTTCCCTCGACGCCATTCCCGGATAGCTTTCGTTATCTCGACGCGGTTGGTGGCATCAAGTGCACTTGTAGGCTCATCCATTATCAATATAGGCGTATCCCTTAACCGTGCCCTTGCAATCGCTACCCTTTGCTTCTGACCACCACTTAGGAAATCACCACCATGACCCACACAAGTGTCGATTCCTTTGGGTAGATCGTCTATTGTGCTTTGTAACCTTGCAAGATCGATACATTCACGTACGTCCACCTTGCTGAGTCCTTCATAATTGCGGCTACCAAAGGCGACATTCATGAAAATAGACTCGTTGAATAATACACTTCGCTGCTCTAGCAGAGTAATGTTGTTCCTTACCCAGTCGATGCTCAACGACTGGATGGGGACGCCGTCTATCAGAATATCTCCAGATACCGGTAAGTAGAAGCGTGTGAGTAGCTGTCCAAGCGTACTCTTTCCAGATCCGCTTCTACCGATAACAAAGCTTGTCTCGCCGGCGGGAAAGAAGAAACTTGTCGTGTTCAAGACCGGTCTGTTCGGTTGCGCTGGATAAGCAAAGGAGACCTTATAGACACATTATAAGTTCGATGTACCAACGCAATCGTTCCACGGGTAACCATTGCACTTACATTGCTGACTTCGATGTCGCCTTCGCAAAACTTCGGATAAATGGAACCCCTCCCCTCCCCTCGAACAGCATCCTCCGACTCAGAGCTCAGGATGTGGGCCAAGGAAAGGGCTGCATCCTTTCCTTTCGCTAGGACGACAATTTGTGGCATGAGGAATTCCATTGACTGGGCAGCTGCTAAACAAGCCCAGAATGTTCGGAGCACTTCTCCTGCTGAGAGCTCTCCAGATGTAGCCAGGGAGCTCCCATACCAGAAGCCCTGGACGAACATTCCGAATGTCATCAGCCGCAATATGGATATTTGTAGAGAGGTGAAGCGTGCGCGTTTGAGATAATGTAAAGCGGCGTTGTCGACACTGATCACGAAGTTTCGCATCTCTGTATCTTGCCCGTTAAAAGACTTGACGCTGTCAATTGATGAAGTAGCATTGTCGACTATTAACGATAAATGACCCAGCTCTGTCTTCTGTGTCTCCATACACGAGTTCGTCTTGCTGGAGAGGAAGGAGAGAGCGGCTGAAAGGAAGGGGATCCCCGCCAAAGTGACCAGAGTAAGGTTCCAGGAGGTGAAAAACGCTAGGGCTAGCGAGAAGATGGCTCGAAATATATACTGCAAAGCGAGGCCGAGAGGCTGCGATGTTGCTTTCTGTAGATCATCGATCTGTCTGGAAGAGTACATTAGTGAAGGCAATGGCACGTAAGAGTGCGACATACCCCTGGAGAGAAGATAGAAAGACCCTTGTGCCATCCGGCTGCGTTTCGAACCACTCCTGACTCTTCTGTAAAAGCCTTTCGAAGAGCTTGGTGCGAGCATTGGCAACCTGCAATTCTCCGAATATCACAAATAGAATGAAATAGACACTATTGCAGACCCAATTGATTGCTCCTAGCCCAACCAGCTGGACGGCAAATGTGCTGATCTGTGGCGTCAGGTCCTGTTTTGCAATCTTTCCTCCTCCGAATAATGTGAACGTGTTGAAGATCTCGCCCAAGACTACGGAGAATATGGGAACCGAAAGACTAGAGACGGCAGTAAATGTAAATCCTCCTATGAGCACTGGGTAATGTTTCGCTGTTGTGAAGCTGAACAGCGACATCCACCTCGGCTTTCGATGGATGAAGCGCCTGGCGGCGGCAAGGAGGGCTGCCATTATGAACTATACAAGCTGACCAAGGTGGAAGATCTTCAGTTGCGCTTTTGGCCTTCGGCTTCGATAATTAAATGCCGCGTAAGGAGACATAATGGTGAGTAAGAGAAATGATGATCTAGGGCGTGATATAGAGAGGAACATAAGCAGGCGATGAACACCCAAGTCAAAAGGCTTCCAAGCACTTCTTAGCAAGTTAATGTAACAAAGAGCTACGCTCGTTTTCATATTAGTCCGTCTGGTCAGATATTAAGCATTTTCCCTATGCGGGCATATTGTAGAGGAAAAGAACAATGGGTTGCGTTGCCATTGTTCTCGGGTACACAGAAAAAATTTAGTGGGTCAACCAAGCGTCTTTCTATCCATCACTTCATTCCAAAGCATTGATTCAGCTCGGTATATGTACAGGTATCCACTCCGGTAGTAGCACCCTAGGGTACCCGGTCGAGGGGCTATCCCCACTCTTTTATAGGGTCATATACACTATGCTGGACCACCCGGATGAGACCTATGGGCCAAGGTACTAAAGGATGGCTGTCGAACCCAGTGACTCGAGTCATTGCATAGTCTCTAGACGCTTGCAAATCAAATACGGTAAAGGCCCGGGTGAACCATTCCGTCTAGCCGTCGTTCCTGCACGGCCCAGAAAAGAAGCGCAGCTTCAGATTTATTTCTTAGCCTTCTGCGCGCGCTCGTAGATCCAGTCGTTGAGACCAGCACGGTTTCTAATCCATGTATAAGTATCCAATTGCTGTCGGCGCTTATCCAAACGAAAGGACTCACCTGGCGATCTCGATGGCGTAAAACTGCATACGCATGGCTATCCTTCTGTTAGCTGGCGTTCCACCCCCCAGACAAGCCACACAGCCATGTATCACCTACCAAAGATCGTGGTATCTCTGTCGTATTCGACGTTGGGGCTAGCACGCAGCATGGTTCCGAAGTTGAAGTCCTCGATAATCTTCTCATACTGGTTGATCCAGTTACGCCACTTCTCCTTGCCCTCCTTGCTCTTCATCTTGTCCTCGTTGAGCGTCTCGGCAGGGTCAAAGTCGGGGAATTCCTTCTGGAAAGACTCAAGGATATCATCGTCCATCTTCGTCAGGCGGAGTTGCGAGCCGGGGACCTTCTCCAGAATCGACCAATATGTCATCAGATGTTCAACAGCTGCATAATCGTGAGTCATGAGAGGAGTTCGAAAAAGAGATGTCCGGACCAACCCTTAACGGCAAACTGCTTCTCCATCTGCACCAAAAGTCAGCATTCCTGGTTGGGTTTCTGAATAGGCGATCCGGGCGCAAAGGCGACATACATCCTCAAAGTTCTCCGCCGTCTCTGGATCAAAAGGCTTCGACATCTTGGCGGTTGTGTGGGCGATAAATAATAACACAAGAAGCAAACAATATCACAAGAAGAACGTAGAGGTAGAAAAGATGTTCTATTCGCTGGCTAACAGTCAGGGTAGTCGAGGAGAAATCGAAAAGTGAGTTGCCCCGCGCCCAACTCTTTTTTCCGGCAGGCGGAGAGATTTTTGCGCCGCCGCCCTTCAACCCCGCCGCTCGCGATTCGGGCCCGTACGTCATTTACAGATCTCTAAGAAAACACTACGCATTCAAGACTTTGGAGTATGTACGGTCGGGTTTATGTACATGAATGGCACGATATTTACGACATAAAATGATCTATTTCGGCCTGCGAAGCTACTCACTTTGCTATCTAGATTGCTCGCTGTCTGAGAAATGCCATGTCCGGCTAACTAATCTGCCTCTTGCCGCTTATTAATTGAATAGCAATCCACAGCGATGCTAGATCATACTGGAAAGATCCAGAATATGGAGGACGAACGCGAACGCCTCTCAATGCTCTTCCGACGGACAGACTTCAATCCAAGCAAGTGTAACGTACTGATTCCCGAACGTATGAAGTCATCAGGATCGAACAAAGAAATGAAATCTCTTATCGGCAGCGGACAGAGATTCGACTATGGTACAGGGATAAGCAATGTAAGGAAACGAAGAAGATTGTCTCTAGTCACTATCATCGGAGTCGGGCAACTCTTCAAACCGCCCTTCATGGAGGGCGCGCGTGACAGGATTTTCCACCTGGAGAATGCCGTTCGCCTTGGCTCTGTTACGAGAGTTAGCAATCACTCGAGCAAGTAGAGGAAGGGTGAGGCTTACCGCTCAAACAGCACAAATAATCTCTCTGCCTCTCTTTCCTTCTCCTCCTTGGTCATAGGAGGGCCCTCGTCCTTCTTCTCTGCGGCCCACTTCTGGCCAGTAATAGGGTTAACTTCTGGATCGAAACCGTTCGGGTTTGTTGCAAATGCTTCGCCCGCCGTCTTGGGAATTTCCATGCCGCGAGAAGCTAGTAGTCCAGCAGCGAACCCATATCCGATGTTCTTCGTAAGGTTCTCGGCGTCTTTGCCGGAGAGCACAAACATAAGCTCGGAAATAGCGGTCTTCAGATTAGGGTAGGGTGTGGTCGACAGATTGAGTAACTTCGATGAGAGAGTGTCCGATTGTCCAATGGGACGGCTCCTATCATTTTCTTCGGGCAGGAGAAGCCATTGCATATATTTACGGGGGCCGTCTGGGGCCATCTCATGAATGACCACGAGCGTATGGAACAGGGGTATAGCCTTGGTCTCCAGCTCATCAGGACCGTATGCGGACACGGCTTGATCCAGTATGTTGATCAGCTTGTCAACATTGCAGTTCTGATTGAACGTGGGGAAAAGAGGGCTACTGTCGAAGACTTTGCCCTTCTTGTTCTCCAAGTCAAGAGTGGATAGGCAGTTAAGGAGATAGCTGAGGAGGCCTTCCAGAGGCTTTGGAGGGATATCGATGCGATTGATCATCTTGAAGAGGTGAGGGATCGAAGCCGAGAATGTCGCGGCCAGATCAGAATAAA
Organism: Aspergillus welwitschiae; assembly: GCF_003344945.1. Lineage (NCBI taxonomy): Eukaryota > Fungi > Ascomycota > Eurotiomycetes > Eurotiales > Aspergillaceae > Aspergillus > Aspergillus welwitschiae. Next base: position 1,681,687 of record NW_020798695.1, read on the forward strand.
TTTTTGAAACATTGAAGATGAGTTTCAAGGTATCAGTAAGGGCCAACTCGTCCATCTGCGACAGAGACTTTTTGCCGGATTTGGGGAATTGTTTAGCGTGTCGGACAATTTGCTGTATTCGATTAACATTATCATACTTATGCTTAGGCAAGATACGCATTGGCTTACATAGTTGACATTTTCACCCAGAGAGTGGTGTCTGATAAGATTGTCAAAATCCATAGTGGTGTCATAGGTAGACAGGAACAGGATCCGACTGATCACCATCTCATCCTCTGAGGAATCACACTAGCTGAAGGTCAACTTCTGCCCGAGCTGGCAGACACAGTGAATGGGCATACCTTGAGCCTCTCAGCTAATTTACCTCCGTAGCCTGTGTCCACGAAAAGCTGGCGCATCGATCCATCTAAGAGGAGGGCATTCGCGACGCAGCGTAGAGCGGCACGTCGCACATCCGGGGAATCCCCGTCAACACCATATCTGGCTAATAATTCAATCCCCTCTTTAGAGTAGATAGGATAGGCATGATTGGGGTTAGTCCCGTGTTGCCTCAACTCCAGGAGTGTCTGCACGCGTTCTAAGGCACGCAGGTGACGAGGTCAGATCGATACAGTTTACATTCCCTGTTAACTTACCCTTCGAAGTGAGAGACTTCGCCTCGAGGTCCGTTTTGAGAGAGTCCAGTAATTTAGTGACTCGCTGCAACTTCTCTAGGAGCTTGTTAATTGCAATCCATACAATGAAGTGGCTTGCACATACCTTGGCCTTGGAGCGGCCGGAAATCCATGGTCGACTTTTGCTTTAGCGCAGTTCTATGCGCCGGAAGTGAAGTGTGTGTCAAGGGGCAACTGCTGGCTTGGAATAGCCGTCTTACGGGGCGCGGTGAACCCCTACTAGTCTGTCCAGTAAGTCCCACTTGGATTGGGCTTGATCAAGTCGCAGCGAAAGCGGGTATCCGCAATTAAAAGCAGAATAGTTGGAGAGGCGAAAACGAGAGTAAGAGGCTATCGGATGATTTGAGGTATCTTCCTTCACTGATGGGTTATGGTGAATTCTGGTGCTGAGAGCAGCGCAACGGATAAGGATAGGAGCTAATGTTGCGCTGATGAATAGAGATCCGCAGCGCAATAAAGCACAACCCCACCGGATAGCACTAAGCGGCTGCACAGTATCTCCGCAGTCTGTACTTGCAGCAATGGTATTAGACACAAGGTTGATGAGACGGACAGATGCCAATGTATACAGTTATTAGTCAGTATTTAAGTAGACCAAACTTACATTGAAGACTCGTTCTGGGTTCGAAAACAACCACCTGAATGGGGGTAAGAGAAGAAAATTGAAGATAATAACTAAGAATGGGGGGTGACCAACTCCGGTTCATCTCCGAAGGCTTCTCCGTGGTGCCTGAGTGCCTTACTGCCTCGGGCATCAAACGCGGCGCTGCCACTTTACGCGTGGCTCAGCCACAGGCGCGTCTTTTTGAGTTGCGTGGCTTGGCGCGGCCCCGGTAGGATCAAACTGGCACGGCTATCCTACTTTCACCAGGGCTTCTATCCTTGCTTGTGCTTGTCGACAGCTTCGGTCTGGGTCATGGACAGCGTGGTTTCTAGCTAGGCTGTATCGCGATGTTCCTTCTCTCTCTCTCATTCTTGTCCCCGTTCTTTTTGTCGTCCGATCTTGTGAAATATGGTGGAGATTCTCGGTCCTCTGTCTGCTCGTCCGCCTACTCCACCTAGGACATCATCTCGTATGCTGTCTGAAAATGATCGAACTGAAGATTCTCCGGTAGTTGTACACACACCTCGCGACTCTCCTTTTTCCGTCAATGGCTCAACTGGCGCTCCGTCAAGTCGACAATCCAAGCGCGTGAACTTCTCGCCATGGACAAGATACATCAAACCTCCTTCGTTTACCAATTCCGCCGCGAAGTCCAAATCTGACCTGAAGTCCCTGCCTCCCTCGAACGAATGCAAACCTACAAAGTCTATCCTCAAACCGACCACATCTCACTCTGCTGCCAATTCGCCGTCTGCTGAACCTCAAGCTCCCATTTCCTTCGCCATGCTTTTAGAGTCGATTCTACAACAGCTCGCTGGAGAGGCTGTTAGTTCAAGGCTGGACGCTTATATGCAGTTCTTCGGGGCCCTGAGAGCATATGACAATCTGCCTGGTGATCAAGAAATTATAGCGAGGTTGGGCTTGATCACTCAGTTCATACAACGGGACGTTAGCCGAGACTTGACAACCGGCGGACCGCTACATACCAACCTCGTGATCCAGGCTCTCAAGTTGGCTGTTGCTCTGGTATGGCATAGCGAGATCTCTGCGCGTCTGCCAGATGACTTCAAGACCTTTCTCGTCGATCACTCCGTCAACTGTCTTCAAGATGTGAAGATGCCAAAGTCTGTGGTAACTCACTACTTGTCCGTATTGTCAACCCAGAACTTCAACGCCAAGGTCATGACAAATACGCGAATATTACGCATTTTGACGGTTCTCCATGAATTGACTAATCGCGTCACTGGAAGCGCAATTGTGTCCCAGCGTTTAAGCATCTATCTGCGTGTTCTCAACCAATCCAAGATGATCTTTGTCTCAAATGCATCTCTGTGGATGGATCATCTCATTTCCGGCTTGCTACACCATGTCAAAGATATCAGAATCAAGGCTATCTCGGTGGGCTTTCAGACCGCTATAGCGTGTGGACCCAACCCAACCTTGTCCAAATGCGTCCGTGAGGTCTTCAGCAGGCCTCTCGATGAGCGCAGGAAGCTTGTGACGGAAGTTTGCGAGCGAATGACGCGCATGATGGCCCTTGCTGATTGCGGCGTCCACATACCTCAGATATGGAGTGTGATTATTCTACTTCTACGCAGCAAAAAGTTCAACGTCGATCAGTGGGAGCATTTCAAGGAATGGGTTCTTGTGCTACAGAGATGCTTCAATTGCAGCGATTCTGCGATCAAGGCGCAAGCTATTGTCGGTTGGAATCGGTTCGTCTATGTCGTCGGTCCCAGCGACACAACAAGCCCTTCGTTGTTACGGATGTTGAGCAAGCCCATCGTCTCTCAGTTTGATCGGAAGAAGCAAGACAAACAACCCAGTCAGCTAGCCTTGTGCAGTTATTATAATCTTCTCTATTACGCCTTTCGTCCCTCGGCATCTTTTCAGCATCTTGATGTCGTCTGGGAAGAATATGTCGTTTCACCGGCTTCGAGTATATTTTCGTCTGTGCCTAGCCTCAGCGACAGAGTGGCCCACGTGCTGTCCAATATGCTCTGGAGCCCGCAAGCGAAGGTGTGGTTAGAGAACAAGGTCAACGAGAGCAACAAGCTGGACCTTGAAGAGTTGCCGTCCATTGATAGTAGGTGGATTCGGTCGAGGATAACATCAGTCTTGAGCGTGTTTGAGGAAATCTTCAAGTCCTCCGTTTGGAACCCCGATATTGAACGATCGAATATTGCTACGGCATGGATTGGTTTGTCCAAGGCCTTGTCACATGCGTCGAGCAAGGAGATTACACCTACGCCAGAATCGATGCAAGCTGTAGCACACGTGCTTGGCCTCCTTCAGCGCCTCTGGAACGCTGGGCCCTCATCGCTCAATGCGGCTATCGAAAAGGATTCAGCGGATGCCTTCTATGACCGGTTTAGCTTTCTTTCCACCACCATGATCTACAGTCTTGGTAGTGCACGGTTTACCGAGAAACTACTCTTGAAGACAGCCGATGAGACTTTCCAGGCTGCTACAACGCCTACACATCGTCATCAAAAGGCGAATACGAGTCTAGACAGTCCCATCTTGCACTTCCTCCGATTTATCAGTGAGCTACCTGGCCATTCGGGGCCTTCCCCGTCATATACGCGCCTCGTTACCCGTGTTCTGGAAGCGACATGCAGCGACAAGCTATCAAGGAGCTCACGTCTAGAATTCCTTAGCCAGTGCGCTGATATACATGTATTCGACGCAGCTGCTCATGTTGGCGATGACAGACTAGCTGAAACCGTATGGAAGTCTGTGGCACAGCTGTCTGCAAGCTCTCTATCCTCTTTCCCAATGGAGACAGCTCGCGAACGTGACGGCTCAGTTTGTCGCGATTACGAAAACATCGTTAATATTCTGTCTGCCGGGCTAAAGTTTTCCGACGTGTTCGAAGTCTGGAATCCGCTTGTCGATTCTCTAATCCGCGTCGTGAGAACCGAAAAGGGCGATCGGGCAATTGCCACGATGGCTGTGGAGCCCCTCGCCGGTTCTATCATAGAACAAGGGACTCGGAATACCTGCACCCCCTCAGCGTCACTCCTGAGACTCTCGCTTTCAATTCCTTACTGTCACGAGGCGGAGACGGTAAAAGGAACCCATGAAACGACCTTCCCTCACAAGCTATTTGAACTGGTGGATAAAACACTTCGCCAATCTTACGAAAGCTTCGATCCTGTCGAACCGAACGGGATTGCCGATTTCATTGAGTGCCTGACGTCTCTATTGGGATCTGGTGTACCTACTTTCCGTACAGCAATGCTCACACACCTCCAGCAGTCCCTTGCGTTTTACCTCAAAGACGGGGAGCGCAAGATTAACGCTGAGAGTGGCGTGGAAAGCAGAATCCTTACTGCTGTAAGTGTGCGAAGCAAGGGGCTTATGCTACATACTAACTCAGAATTAGTGTCGCGCGCTGTCGTCGGCTGTCTTGAACATCTTGCAAGCAGCAGAACCTCACGACGCCTTTTTTGTACAAAAGTTCGAGCCTATAATCTGTTCGGGTCTTAAGTCCACACATGCCTCAGTAACAAAACGATTCCTTGATTTCTGGCGTTGTTCATTTGGATCACAAGAGTCCGTACCCTGCACCGAGACAATATCTCGCGCGCTACAGGATATTGAACTCCAGATGAAGCTTCAGCAGCCGCGAGGTCATTGTCAAATTTCACAGGTACGTGTTCCGATGTAAAGTTTATGCTTGCCCTTCTAAGACTTATTAGTTCGAGGCACAGGCCGGTCGTCAAGACGCACAAGATGCCAAGGTCATTCCAGTCGATACATCGGTCAAATCTCGCATTGCTTTCATTCTTGATGATCCATTCACATTGGGACTGAACTCGTCGCCCATAACGGGAGGGTCTGAGCGTAAAGCCATGCCCTCGTCTTCGGAGAAGCAGACCGGGCCTTCAGCAGTCCAAGTATCCCAAGCTGACGATGATTCTGATCCGGATATGGCCACGGATCATCCGATCCCCCTCCCAACGGGCTCTGGAGATCCTAGAAAACGTAGCGAGTTGTTTTCGATCATCGAGAGCCTGCGTTCGTCTTCACCTCCGACGAATACTCCAAGAGAACTCGGTTTCATGACGCCCCCGCACTTGCGCGACCTGCGCAACGCGGATGCCGACGCCGGTACTCCACAAACCCCTACCCTACCACCTGTCGCAACTGACAACGAGTACGGGTTTCTCGGTTCTTCCCCTACGCCGGGTACTCGAAGCCGAACGCAATTGAGCGAACCGGAGATACCTCAGTCGCTGTCTACTCCAGCAGCAGAAGATTCTGCCATAGAAAACGAACTTCAGTCCTCCCCTCCAAAGCCGAAATCGACCAGCCCCGATCCTCAAAGTAACACAGGAAACATGAACGCACCAGGATCAGCGAACACTACGTCGAGCAAGAACAGAAGATCGAAGAGGAGGGCCCGGCGCTCGTCGAGGCAGAAGAAAGCAATGAGTGCTCAGTCCAGGCAACCGGAGCCGACTGGTGAAAGCATGACGGTTGATTTAGAGGAGCCACTGATAAAGCGTCTCCGTTCGTCAACAGGCAAACTGCCAGAAGACAAAGATCGCTCCACTGAAGTCAACCAGCCGAAAGATTTGTCAAAGATTGGTCCTCATGACTCCGAAGATCCTCGAGGTCCTACAACTGATTCTGGTGCTACTGAGGAACCTATCATCGAGCCAGCTTCTCTCGAGCACCAGGCCAGTGCTGAGCAACCGAAAGACAGCGAAAGTCAACAAATAGATGGCTGCGACTACATAGCGGACTCATGCAGCGATGACATGGAGACCCAGGTTGCGTCTCAGTTGGAGCAGGATCTAGAGCTCGCTGTAGATCTGGACGACGCGGCAAGTATAGAATATGCTGCAACGGCTCCGGAGCAGGGCGCGAATAAGAAACGAAAACGCGAGGCAGACCAATCTACACCTTCGGGCAAAGAACGGCGTCGCTCTTCAAGACTCACAAAGACACCCTCTGTTGCAGATGTCGAGGGAGGCCGCGCTACTCGGTCCAAGAGACCGATTAACGCGTCACAGGATGTCGAATCATCCCCTGCCGAATCGGCGCCAAAGCGACGGAAGACCGACTCTAAGAGTGATATCATCGGCACGAGCAAGCCCGCCGAGCAAGCAGCTAGTACAGATAGCGGAAAGACCAAGGTCCAGGACACGCAAGAAAGCTCTCAGAAACGAAGATCTTCTCGTCTCAGCGGACAGGCCGCGCCCGCTATCCCTGAGGAGAGCCCGCTTCCGAAGAAGTCACCACGACCCAGTCGTTCTCGCAAGTCGACCAAGGACAAGGCCAAAGACAGCATCCAAGAAGAGGCTGAGCTCCAGCACGAGACTCCTACCAAAGATGTGGTAGATCAAACTGTCAAGGATGAAAAGGAGCCCAAGACCACTGTAGAAGATAAACCAACTGAGCAACTCCCAGAACCAGACAGCTCAGTACAGCCTACGACAGAAGCTCAGCTCGACGAGCCGATGGATGAGCCGGTGCCCGAGTCCCAACAAACGGCTCCTGACGATGTTCAGATGGAAGACGCGCCAGTGACCGAACCCATCTTCGAGAAGACCCCGTCTGAAGAGAAGGAAATGGAAGAGGGGGAAAAGATGCGAGCGGTATCCCGCACAACTCAGACCGAAAGTCAGAAGGAGCCAGAGATCACAGAGGCGGAGATCACGGACTCCCTCCGCAAAGTCTTGAGCGACATGAAACTGGCCAAGTTGGACCGGAATTCGCTCAAAGAAATTGACGATTTACTATTTGATATCCGGGTGGAAACGCATGAGGCATTGAGGAGAAACACCAGTTGAATGGATTTTGCATAGCGATGGCGTTGTACTTTTGCCTATATCCTAGTTTCAGTTATCTTATACTCCTTGCTTTTTTTTTTGTCTGTCTGACTTTATGTTTTGTGACCATGGCCATCAAAAGAAGTCTCATTTGTTATGATCCTGTGCTCGATTTTCCATTATTCTTTCGGTCTATGTTCTATTATAGGATGACCGAGGCGGAAGCTGAATGTACTCATCATGCTTTAAGACTGGAGAATGCAACTGTAATACCAGCATACCATTGAGCCTAGAGTTCAGATCCGAATCACTAGCCAGTACTAGTTTTATAGTAGTTCAAAATGATTAATCCGCGGAATTCTTGGCTGCTGACAGGAGGCCGTCATCTCATCTTCACTGCCACACACATCCTCTCCCCTCATCCAGGAGGCTTACTACTACTTACCAACCAACCATGCTTATCCCCCGGGCGTCGGTTGCGCCCCAAACCTCGCAGGGGATTTCCGATCCCCCAAAATCCGAGCTCATCAGCTATATACCAACTACTTCATCAATGAGAAGTGTGTTTCTATCCTCAACATGACCACATCCACCACTCACTAATGACTCAAGCCTAGAGAGAAAGAGTTGGAAGCCAGTCAGACTGGCGTCATGGTCCCGAAGAACGAGGAAAAGAAAGCCGATAGCAAGCGGTGTTATTCACTAACTTCAACATTTTTGATTTTCTATTGCGAGATCTATAACTGCGCTGCAGTGTACTCACTCAGCTCTCACCTCACTTAATATACTACCTGAATAGATATATAGTCCGTGAGTATACACTTCCACACCCCATACTTCCATCTATATCACAGCTAAACTAACAAAGCCCACCAATTCAACAGTGCCACAACATGGTCCAAGTATCCTCCTTAGCATTAGTAGGCTACCTCGCACCAGTCCTCGTCACGTTCCTCCTCTTCGTAACATGGTATGTCTATCCAGTTTGCGCAGAGCAACATACACCACAAATTCGCCACTAAATAAAGAAAATGTTATTAAATCGAGATGACACTACAGGCTCATCCTCGGCGCCCGCAGACGCCGTCGCCGTCATCGCCGCTACGGCCCTCAACACCCCTACACAGACGCCGAAATGGTAGCACCGGGAGGCCACACTCGGATCGTAATTTCACAGCAGCTCATCGAGGAGCTGTATCCGCAACTGCGATACAAAGACTGGTTTAAGGAAAATCATAGTCAGCAGCAGCAGCAGCAGCATCTATCATCAGGGGCGATATCGCGAGCGAGATCCACGTCCGGGAATCATTCCGGTGAATCACCAGACAAGAGCAACATCAACACCAGTCAAGATAGAGACAAAGACACGGATGATATAGATACAGATACAGACAGAGACAACCACCGCACTTGCGCAATATGCATGGATGAGTTTGCTGACGATGACGAGATCCGATCCCTGCCGTGCAGGCATATCTTCCATATGGTGTGTTTGGATCCGTGGGTCACGAAAAGGAATGCGTTTTGTCCGTTGTGTAAGATGTCGCTATGTGGGATGAAGAGAGGGAATGAGAGTGGAGGGGATAGGAGGAGTTGGCCTTGGAGAAGAGAATCGCAGAGGGCGAGTGCCAGGATGGTTTCGGTACCGGAGGCGGCAGTTATTAGGGGGTCATTTTAGGCCTATATGGCTTTGAAAATTTGGGGTGGTGGCTTTGTTTGGGAGGAGAGAAGGGAGGATTGAAGTGCTGGAGAGGATGTCGACATCATCATTATCATACTATACTATACGTACGCGGAAGTACGCAACGTACAATACTAAGGTAAAATTCTATTTCAATCTCAACTTAGGCATCCATCGTCACTGCATGATTATTCACGTAAAGTTAAGCTTATACTATCCTGCTATGCCACCTACAACCGGGGCCGGATAGTCTGTCCACCTTCCCAAGACTCGCCTGCCTCCAGGGTCTGCCATCCAGCAACGGAACCGGCCTCGACACAAAGCATGTTCTTGTATGCCTCATCGGGACCAAAGTCCGCCATACCCTTGGCCTTCTCGATCCAGGGGTTCCACACCACCACATCCGTCAAGGCCTCCCTTGTGATCGAGAACAGAGGCTGATCATCCGACGCCGTGGACACGATAATCGGCACCTTCGGATCCAATGCCTTGTACACACGGTCCGTTTCCTTGTTGATCTCCACTGCCTCCGAAGTCTCCGTGATAGCTGCACCGCCCTGTGTCTTGTCCAAGTATTCCTTTTGCTGGAGGTTCTTAACGCGGATGTTGGAGATGTCCTGCCATGCCTCATTAGCCTAGCATTAGCCCAAAATTGGATCGTGACATACCTCAACACTCAGATACGTATGCATCAACACCTGGAAATCGAAATTCTGCTCGCCCTGGTTCTGCACCTGCAGAGAAGTCTCCAGGCTCCCCTTTGTCAAAGTCACGCTATACACCAATCCAAACTGATACGGCCAGGCCTTCTGGAACTCCTCGCTCAGCATAGGATGCGACAATCCGAAGTCCAACTTCACAGCGTCTTCGCCTTCTTTCCGGTCGCGGCCGAACGCTTCGGACGAGGATTTGCCGAGGAATTCCCAGTTCGAGTTCCGGGCAAAGCCGTGTTGAGGGAGTGCAGAGGTGGCGTGATTGGTGGGAGGAGGACCGAAGACCTGATTTGATGGAGATAGGAGTTAGTTTGTTTGCCTTTCAGTGGGATGCTTGGAGCGAGGTGTAGAAAGCAAGCTGGCGGTTCAGTAGTCATTGGCTTGAAGGGGACATACCGGGAATACGACGGGAATACCACCCCGGATAGGCTTGGAGCCATCTAGATGAGCCTTCTCGCTCACGAAGAGCTGTTCCTTGCCATTGGCGAGCTTCCAGGAGGTGACGGTGGCTCCGTAGAGGTGGACAGTGACGGACTCGCCGGTGGGGAGGGTAGCTTCAACGGTGTTGTCGCGGAGGGAGATGGTGGGTTGGGGAAGAGAGGCACCGACGCCGATGGCGGCAGGCTTGTTGGAGCGATCCATGATGATGGTTGGAGGATATGATGAAGGTATTCAAGGTGGAAGAGAGAAGGGGAAAGACCAGCAGAGACGGAGGATGGATGCGGGGAGGCCGGAGTCAACTGAACCGGCGGGGCGGCGGGGCATTGGCGTCATTCGTTCCTCGCCGTTTCAGTTTACGAGCACAACTCACTACTACCCATTCTTCTCTTCATGGTGTCAAGGTGCATGTTTCATGACAGCTGATGTATCTGAGCCATAATTTGGGTCTTTGACTTCCTTCAGGACTCTTTTGAATTCGCAATTCAGCCGGTCAATGCAATGACATCACAAGTTTGCTTTCCGTCAGGGTCCAAAGTCAATGCTGAGCTCGATCCAAGGCTTGAGAGAATGCAGATCTATACATGCTAACACTGGCAATCAGAAATAGAGAGATATAGGAAGCTATGATATGTATAGCACTGTTCTACCCTCTATATTGCTCCCAATTCTGACTTCGTCTAATCATATTAGTAGCAATGGCCTATAACCTGTTAGCCGTGCAAACGTTATTTGGCTGTTTCCACTATTCCTGCCACTTCTACATCCCTACTAAGGTAGAAAACAAAAGTCCAGCTAGAACTAGCTGGAACCCAGCGTACTACGACCCTCGGCTTTTACGTTCAAAAGGGAGATAGAGTCATTGACCTCCACATTGAATGACGGGCATATTTCAGACACTCGAGGTAATCCATGCATCAAATGCAGGTGCATAGTACCTCTTTGTAGTAATATCCCTGTCTTCCTCATTCATCCTCCCATCAATGACATCTCTCACCATCAGCCTATATCGACTTACCATTACCTCCGGGTGCAATACCCCTCGGGGGCAGAAGCAACTTTAGCTAGACACACACCTTCTTGTTCAACATCTCCAAGCTCATCAAGGGCTCGAAATTCCCAGAATAAACACACTGAGGGACCCCCCTCCTCACTGTAATAGCTCCAACGAAAACCTATTGAGTTCCTAAAGTAGAGGGCTACTTGAGTCGATGTTGTGCCACGACTAATCGGCCAGGGAAATCAGTGCATACTGGTGCGAGTCTAATCATTTTCTATCAGAGAATTCCCGTCTTAATGCTCTTGAGATTGTAGATACTGTACGGACATTAACCACATTGGTAGTATATTTCTACTAATACTACATACTAGACGACCCAATGAAATACCAACGGTACATGGCGTAGGATAGGAGATCGCAAATTAGTGGCACCTTTGACATAGTACAACAGATGAGTGTCATCCACTAGTAATCAGAAGATCATCGATTGAATTGCAGTAGGTTACTAGTGATGATGATACAGTGCTTCTGTTCTATGGCCTCCTATCGGCGTTAACTCCTTCGGGAGTGTCAACACAGCGTGAACAAATAATCATGTTCTTGAGAGATGATAGCATGAAGTAAAAGCACCCGATCTAGACTCAATATTCGAGTAAGACTACAGTTATTATCAGAGAACCTTGTATTAGAGTACTCTTGATCAACAAAAAAAGAATGCCTCCAACAATCTCCATGAACCACAAAGTAAAAAGTACGATATTCGCCACCATACCCAACAAGGCAACCAATCCAACCCAGCCAACCAGCACCGACAATCCAGCCAGCCAGCACCTCCCAAATTCCACTCATTTCACACAAACAACCCGCCCCCCACTCCAGCAAAGAAAAATTCATTTCAAACACCCCGTACCAATAGCCCCATCTCTTAGAGATCCACTTTCCACCCTAAAACACCCCAAAACATGGTTCCCGAGCTGTCAAAAGAGCGAAAACGACCAACCAGCACCTACCATATAGAATTTAAATTGAGTGGGTATTTCAACAACCGGCGCCAATCGTCTAGTGGTTAGGATGCAACCTTCCCAATCTGACATTGAGACCAGGTTGCGACGCGAGTTCGAATCTCGCTTGGCGCATTTCTTTTTTTTTTTTCTCAAGTTCTTTTTTATGGATCACTACATGATAGCTCCAGGTAAATGAGTTAGGTAGTAAGTAGTATCGGCATGGAGTTTGGATTCTCTTTTTCTATTATGATTGTTGCATTATGCTACTTGATCAGACCATCTATGTCGGTATAATCTTTCCCCAATTGCGCAGCCGCAGCAGACACTATTACAATTCCTGTACATCGAAGCCAGCCATACTATTACACCCCCCTACTTCTTTCTTCTCTATCTCCCTCCCCCAACTCATTGCCAACCTTGAACGGATTCCTCTTTACCAAAACCGCCGCCACAAACACACTCCCCGCCAATGCAACCGCCAGCAAGAACGTCCCCCTCACCGCAACATCATACGCCCCCACCACCGCCTCCAAGTACTTCCCGGGCAACTTACCCTCCAAGCTCGTTGCACCCAAATGCGTCACCATCATCGGATCCAATCCGGGTACACTCTTTGCTAGATCCCCCGTCAACCGGTTCAAGAATATCGCCTGCGCCACACTGATGAACACTGCTTCTCCGATGTCCTGCGAGAAAGTCATCAGTGCCATGCCTATGGAAATGTCCTTCATGGGGAGAATGGCCTGCACGGCGATGAAGGGTACGCCGACGGCGCTGCCGGATCCGAGGCCTAGGAGGATAAGTGATGGGATCCAGAGCTTGGCGGGCGTGGTGGGGGTGAAGGTTGTCATGAGAGCGATGCCGGCGATGACGAGGAGGGAGGCGGGAAGGAGAATTGGAGTGTAGGTGCGTGTGCGGGAGATAAGCCAGCCGCCGGTGATGGCGCTGATGAGGACGGAGATGACCAGAGGGAGGGTGTTGAGGCCGCTTTGGAGGGGGGTGGCGTTGCGGACAGTTTGGAACCAGATTGAGAGCTGTTGCTGGGTTAGTTTGTGTTAGAGGGTAAGGATGAAGGTGGGGAGTGTACGTAGTACTGGACGATGGCGCGGCAGGCCGAGAGACACAGGCTGAAGGCCGCGCCGGTGATTATGATGCGTTTACGGAGGACGCGGGGTGGGAGCATGGCGGCATCTTGTTTGCGGTGCTGGAGGAGACAGAAGCCCGTGAAGATGATGGGCGAGAGGACGAGAAGGGAGATGATCCGTCCGTTGGTCCAGCTGTAGGTATCACCGCCCCATTGGAGCGCGAGGAGGAGGCATAGCACTGCGGGTGCGAAGAGGAAGAATCCGAGTAGGTCCAGCTCGCGGAGTTTCTGAATGTGTGTTTTCGAGCCCCTGGGGGTAATGTTGGGAAGCTTGAGAAGGAGAAGCACGGCGGATGGTAGGGCTGCTGCAGGCACGTTGATGTAGAAACACCATCTCCAGGATAGGTCAGATGTGAGTATACCTCCCAGAATAGGGGCTATCGCGATGGCAGTGTATTCGCTGGCGCTGATTAGGCCGACGAAGGTCGGTCGCCTTCGTAGCGGCGTGGAAATTGCAATGATGCTGGATGACTGTTAGTTTGCGATACGCCCTCAGGCGATGTAATGCTTACACCATGCACCCTTGACTGATCCCCGAAAATCCTACGCCGGTTATGGCTCTTCCAATGATGAAGATCATTGAACTCGGCGCCAATCCTGAGAGAAGGATGCCGCCCTCGAACAGCAGGAGGTTAACGAGAAAGACCCATTTGACCGGGTAGTTGTCATACAGCTTTCCCTGGGAGAGCTGAGACATGCAGGAAGTGAGTCGGCTTGGATGCTGTTAGCAGGTGTGTACTGGGCTGATACTGATCGGTAGGATAGACTCACAAAGCAGCATCATACCAACCAACGTCAGCCACCGATCCGAACTCATCGGTTATTCGCGGGACGGCAGTGGTCAAAATCGTGGCATCCTGACATGTTTAGCCAGCGTATAGGGAAATCAGCAAATAGTAGCACTTACTAGACCAACCAGGAAGACACAGAAACAAAGGGACATGGAGATGAGGACGAATTGCATCCCATGGGGATAGAGGGTCTCATCGGGCTCGGACTCAGCTTCAGGCTTAGCTTCATGGCTCTGCAGGATGCTAGTGCCGCTGACTCCGTTCACTAGAGCCTGCTGAAGCTTCATGGAATTCGCCCCAGGCTGTGGAGCTTCCGAAAGCTCGATGGCCTCTGGGTTCATTGCCATGCCGGGCAGTAGGCAAAGAGTCCGAGGGAACCGAAGCTAGAAAGCATGAGGGAAATTGGCAGCGGGGAGGCCCGATTATAAGAGGGAGATAAGAAACAACCAGGCAGAAGCTATTAGGATAGTAAATGATGGAGCATCCTGTAGAGCCAAAATTGTGCCAATCAGGACCGAGAAGTCGATGAGGTGATTGGAGCCCGGGCTGATGCGAGCTTAATGCAGGTAAGCCATTTAGTCCGATCCTTCGCAATCTTGGCCAATTTACCCACCAATTCTACTGTTGTGTTGAAACTTGTTAGATACATAGACTACAGGATGTCGAAAAGCCAGGTAAGAATCCAAAAGAAAACGGCGTTTCATCATTCATTATACATACATCGTCAGGCCCGATACATTAGTAAGTACAGGCTTTTTGCTCACTTTTGACCACACACAACGCCGGTACGCCGCAATGTGGCGTAGCTATCGAGAAAACAATATCGCACTATGTGATGCCCGCCAGCACAGTGCTTCCATCCGCATAGACAAACTGACAACCAAAAGGTGCAGGAGAAGAGAAACAATCTGGGTCCATAGTCCAGTGGCTGGGAAATTGACCGCAGCCAGCAGAAGTAAAGGATATACAACCCAGGGGTTGACTGCCAGAGGACTGCAGGGCTGGAAGATGGAGACGACCTTGAGCAGGAACGCCGCCAGTTGCAACGCCGTTACAGGTATCTGCGAGTCTATGAGTGATGCGGCGCTCGGGAAGACTCTGGCCAGAGAGAAACGACCCGGAGGCGGGGGTAGTAATTGTTGGACAGGCTGTGGTTGCTCCTGGGGAACCTCGCGATGTTCGGCCTGTGGGGGAGAGTGGGATTGTGCGCCGGAGAACCAAGGCCGTACCATCATGTCGCGTTCCGGGCTGAGCGAGGTGTTTCGCTCTGATAATGGGCTTGTTTCTTCTACAACCGGGCTCAATCCAGTCTCAGCACCATCGGGCTCATAAAGCGGAGTTCGCCGTACAGCCACCGGACTCCGTGTCAGAGACTTGTTCGGAGACGTGGAGGGCCGGAAGGATGGAGTCTCGGTGCTTTCCACCGGATGGATCCTTGCGCTTGGACGTATGTCAGGGCTTGTTGGGCTAGTCCTTCTTGATCGAAAACTCTCATTAACGTTGGCACCAGCCTGTAGCCCGCTCAGAACTTCATCTGCAGACGGCCGCCCGTCAGGGTCCAAGGACAGTAGACGTTTCAAGAATGTGTAGAGCTGTCCAGGCAAATCCGGCCTGATGAATTGCGCATCGTCAAACCCAGCCCAATGGCTGATTTCCTCACGGAGCTGATCGAGATCCTCTTTCTCCTCGTGGATCAGGTCAGCGTGCGTGTAGGGCAACTGCGCAAAACAGAGGAAGTAGAGGATCATTCCCAAAGAGAAAATATCAGACTTGAAGGTGAAGTTCCCAAATGGACCGCCTGGATACTCTCGCCGTAGAACTTCCGGGGCGCAAAACGAAACCGTCCCGGTCGCCCCAGTAGACCTTCGCATCGAGTCCTGAGCCTGAACCTCGCCAAAGTCGCTTACGAGCACTCGAATTCCGTCACTGGTCTTGTGAAGCAAACAATTGTTTGGCTTCAGGTCACGATGAATGTATCCATTAGCATGGAGATAACGCAACCCCGAGGTTATGTCCTTGAAGAAGGAATAAATCTCCTCGAAGTTCAACTTGCGAGGTCCCCCAGCTTCAGACGGAGGCTCCGGCCCTCCCCGGGACTTTCTGCGCAGACGCTCCTTCAGCTGCTCAGTGGTTGTCGGAGTTTCAACCGAACCACAGATATAGTTGTGTAAATCCCCAGCGTTACAATACTGCTGGAGGATAAATGCACAAGGCACACTTGGCCCGAACGTACTAATCTTCGCGTTCTCGAGCCACACGTGTCGATACGAAACTAGGTTCTGGTGTGTAAGATGCTGCAGCAATTGCACCTCCGCGAGCACTTTCTCTAGCCACTCATGATCGTCTCCAACGGGAACCCGCTTGCAGGCATACTGTCCGAGCGATACACCGTCCAGTACGTGCTTTACCAGCAAAACCACTCCTTTCCCTCCCTTCCCTAGAACTGTTTCTTCCACGAAAAACTTCTTAAAGTAGTCCTGTGTAAAAGCGGCGGAAGATATTCCTTGCGTAGACTGTATGCCGCTACCCGAGTAGCTGGGCTCGCTGGTAGGACCGTCTGCAAGTGCGGGTGGCACAAGACGTCGACGGGGTGACGGAGGGCTAGATGAGCTCACAGAACTGGGCAAGCTATTATGGAGCATGCGGAAATAGTGCGGATTAATGAATTCCGGCTGCGTTCCGCCATGGTGGTCGTCCTGGGCTGAGCTGCTATCGCGTAGGGGTCGATGGCAATACGGGCAGTCGGCAAGCTCCAGGTTGCCGTCATCGCTTTCGGCTGCATGTCGAAGAACAAGTTGCTGAGAGTCTCGGTCAAAAACAACGACAGAGTCATTATGGCGGCTTGTCAAGAAGCAATGTTAGGACTATTTTAATAAGGGTCAAGTATCTGGTGGGGAAGCCAGGCTCGGGGTGAGGGGAAGCTTAGAGCGGAAGCTTACAGTACGACATCAAGATTGCCTGACCCGTAGGGCACAATGGACATGCCTTCGTCCGCCATTGTAGCAGGCAGAGCGGCCCATGCTTGAAGGACGCAGAGAAGTACAAGGCCGCAAAGCCATGAAAAAGGGGCCGATCTTAAGCAGTTGCTGGCATGTTCTGGCCGCTGCTGCGGAGACCGGATGACGAGAGTGAGGCTGGGTGCACGTGAGCGGGCCTGGCGGTGAAGCTGGAAAGTCGCCGCGTCGCGTCCAAAAATGCTTTTTACTCGTATATCCAACTACATTATACGCAGATTACTATAAATGCATGAACATGGATGATCGGACGATCTCTCTCTTCATTTGATGCTATGCTTCTCAGCACTATGCGGGTATCTAAAAGTAAAAGCAGTGGGGCCGAGCAATAGCTGGCTCGGATCCCAGTCTTTTCTGCATGGGTTGACATGTACTGGCAGGCAAGCTGTCCAGGTAGCATGTCAGCAAGGCCGTGTGAAACCAGGCCTTAACTGGATATGCTCGGTGGCGTTCCGACCTCCGATCGATCGGCATCGTCAAAAGGATGCCAGTGGGCCATGCAGCTTTTTGTCAGGGGCCCGATGATCGGTTGGGCATGGCGTGACTGTCGGTTCCGCTCCGGTTGAAAGAGCGACGACATGGGCCCAAGGTCAATGGGTTAGTGACGGGCGGATCTGCGATCCGCGAGGTGTTGAAAATTGTTCAGAATAGAGCTCCTGTTTAATCTTCCTCCGCTCCGCTCTCCTCGTCGCTGACCTCAAGATTGGCGATCGAGTCGTCATCATCATCTTCCTCGTCAAAGCCCTCGAACTCATCTCCCGAGCCAGACTCTTGCTTCTCAGCCGCTTCTGTGGTATCAGCAGCCTCAGGAGCGGTCTCATCAAGCTTCCGCTTGCGGCTCATTTCGCCGAGGCGACCTTCACGACCTTCAATCTTCTCGCCCTCCTCGCCACTGTTGTGAGGGGGGGCAGTGAACCAAGGGATCTTTCCACGAAGGAAGTCGTTAATGACCATCTTGGCAACACCGTCAAGATCAGGCTCTCCACCACGGAGGAGTCGACCGCCCTTGCGGGCAAGGAGACTGAGGAACTCGACGGGGTCTTCAGTGCTCTTGATACCGTAGGTACGCTCCAAATGCTTAGGCTGAACACGCTTGAGAATAGCTGGGATGTACTGCTCAGGGTTCTCTACGTTCTCCACACGGACGACACCACGGAGAAGAATATCCTCTGGAGAGTCGTTCGGGTTCGGAGGAACCACACCAGGGCAATCAATGAGATAGATCCTCTTCATCAAGGTAACGTACTGCCACACCTTGGTTTCACCCGGGATAGGAGCCACAGTGCACACCTTCTTCTTGCGCAAGGTGTTAATGACGGAAGACTTTCCAGTGTTGGGGTATCCAATAAATCCCACGGAAATCTGCTTCCGGTCCGAGTGCAAAGAAGAAAATTGTCTCAGTAGCTGGATCAACGAGCCTTTCCCGAAGGAATTGTTGATAGAAGCATGGAAAGCCAAGGTAGGATAATCCTTAGAAAGGTGGCGAACCCAAGCAGCCTGGTGTCACGTTAGCAGCTGAACACCAGCGTTGCTATCAAAGTATAGCATAGTCAAAGAATAAGAGAAAAAAAATAAGAAAAGAAAGAAACAGAAGTATGATGACAGGATGTGTGAAATGTTACTAAGAGACCTGCTATGATGCCACTTCAAGAGCGGAAGCAGGACTCAACTCAAAAACAGAACACAGCTCGGTCCTTAACGATCGGCTTTCAAAACGAAAACCAATCAGCCTAGCTTCAGAAAGAAGGTCGGCGCGGACCAGCGTCAATCTGCCAAAGCTGTAACAGACAGTCTCCCATAGTGAATAACACGACATGAAGTCGCAGGAGTAGCCTTGACTTAGCGATGGCATCGGCGAAAAGCCGTGTTGTATATCAAAGGAAGAGGGGGTGGTTGCAAGGAGAAAAGAAAGCGAATAGAGACTTACCGCCACGCCTGTAGGCACAAGATCACACTTGTTCAAGACGAAAATCAAGTGCTTGTGAGGAGCCTCCTCTCGGATGTATTTCTCGATACTCCTGCACCGTGTACCTTCCGGGTCACGAGCATCAAGGAGATGGATGACAACATCGGAGGAATCAATGACCTTGTAAAGTTCGTTCCAAATACGCTTACTCTGTCCCTTAAGGAAGACAGCCTCCTTTGCGATGGGCGCGACACTAGAGTCCTCCTCTACTGCGACGTCATCACCGTTCACCACCATAGTACCATCTTCATGAGTAGCATGGTCCGACTTCTCAACATAGGCGTCGTGCATCTTGGCGGACTCGCCGGCCAGATCCGCAAGCGACGAGACACCCAACTTGACACGTTTCCTCTGAGCCTTGGGCCCGAAGGTGTCACTGAAGGGGTTCGTCTCGATGGCCATCTTGGCCTGGTGCTGCTTCAATCCATTTACACCCTTGTCATCTCTGATCAGGCTCATGGGAAGCTTGTTGGTCTTGAGCAAGACTGAATACGGATCAGAAGCACGCTCAGCGACCGCCTCACGGAAAGAGGACAGAGCCTCTTGCGAGATCACTCTGGTGTTACCAAACCATTTACGGTTGGGTTCAATCCTAGCGACGGGGGCGTCTCGAGACTGGTACGAAGCAGCCTTGGTGATCTTTCCTTCAGCGTTACGTTGGGGTTTACCATCCTTGAGCATATTCAAGGTCCTCAACTTCTTCGCATCTCTTGAACAAGTCAGCACACATATCCAGGACCATCTGTCGCAACGGGTGTACTAACCTGTAAAAGTTTTCACCCTTTACCCGGACGTTCCCCATGCCATCTCCAGTCTTCCCCTGCCGCTCTTTACGAGAGGCTTCCTTCTTGAAGGTACCCATTGTGCAAGTAAGCGCTCAAGGCACCTCGAAGAAGAAAAATATGAAAATATATCAAAGATAAAGTGTCAAAAAAAGAAATGGCGGAGCGCAAGGAGGGAAGAGAAAGAAAGGAAAAAAGTTTCGAAGCGCGGGAAATTATTTTTTTCTCCAAAGGCGGGCGCCAAGCTAAGCGGTGCACGGACCAGGCGCAAGAAAATCGCTTCGTCCTCGTTCGACTCCCGCAATAGCACCGCGCTGGCCATCAGCCATCTTACCCTCCTGTGCTGGCCCTCGATCCGAAATAGACCGGCTACCTGGTCTCTATCAATTACTTCCCTTTCATTTCACCAGTCATCAACCCTGCTCAATCCTCCACCTTGAGCAGACAGACACTGTTTACCATGTCTCTCTTCCGCAATTGCAGGGCTGCCACCGTGCAGTTCCGCGGCTTCACCTCATCTTCCTGTCTGCGGGTCGGCCCCGAGTCTCCCAACTTCGTCGACATCCCTCAACCGATTCAGCCCGATCTTCCTTCGAAGCCCCGCGTCAAGGGTACCCTGCCCGTCCCTCGAGAACTCTTCCCGGCCCGCCGCAAGGACAAGCCGACAGAGGCATACATCAATGCTGCGACGCCTCTTCCTACCAAGGAGACCAAATTGGACCCCAATGACCCCAACACCGAATACATTGAGTGGAAGAAGCGCATGGCGGAGATGAGACGCAAGAACCTCCGCGAAGGTCTCCTGGAACTACACACCCGGAAGCAGCGGACGGACAAGACCATGATGCAGCGGAGTTTGGAGAAGCAGAAGCGCCGCGACCGTATCCTCCGCCAGCCTGAGAGAGAAGACCAGCGGTTGACCCGTAACTCCGTCATTCAGGACATGCTCCCCAAACATACCGCCGTGCTGCCGGATCCTGACCGCGAGACCCGCCTGGCTGAGTCCAAGGCCCGCCTCGAATACCAGCAGGCTGTGAAGGAGGCAGAGCGTCAAGATAACCTGCAAGAGCTTTACATGAATGCTCGGAACTTCATCACCACGGAGGCTCAGCTTTTGGCTGAGATCGAGCGGGTCTTCCCCGAGGGTGAGAACGAGGCCTGGCGCAGTGACCACCAGGAGGGCGAGAACATCTGGAACTTGGGCGTGCCCCCTACTGTCCAGGGTATTGTCAACGAGACCAGGAAGAGCGAGACCGCTCGCTGGGACGTCATCCAGGACAGAGTCAAGCAGCTGGGAGAGCAGATCACTGGCGGCAAGTTGTGAGCCTATGTATTTATTTAGACGGTTGTATATTACACTTTTTCCTTTTTTTCTAGTTCGGTTTTATTTGTTGTCATGCAATTCATTTGGTTTGTACTAGCTTTACCTGTTTGTATACCTATTGTACCTGAACGAATTGAACAATCTCAGTGCCATAGCTTTTCCGAATGCTCAAAATCTGTCAAAAAGACGCCATCGCTATGCAACACAAATGCCTAAACGCCGCAGCCAAATGTTATGGTAAACCAATTCCAGAAGCTCTATCAGAGGATGAAACGAGAAACAACAGCCGTGGGTCACGAGCTGGCTTCTGGGGCGCCTGCACTTGAAACAGCCGCCAAGGCAGCCCCTTCTGTAGCGACGGGTCTAGAGATACCCATCGTACTTGTAACCTCTCGCTTAGACACCTCCTCATCGATGAAGCAACCCAAACCCGCAAAGGCCTCCATCAAAGTACGCGAGTAGTATTCCTGAAGGTCGTATCCACCAGCCTGCATACGAGTGTCCTGGCGAATGGGGTCGAGATAGCTGTTCGGGTAATAGTCGCGCAGAGTATAGTAGTCCCTCTTGTTGGGAACAAGGCCACCAAAAGGATCATAAGGCTTCTCAGGCTCGGGCGTCACAATCTTCTTAAGACCCTTGATCAAGCCAGAATCACCACTGTCATCCGCCCTGTCCGCCGTGGTAAGGGCACCCTGCCCAGCTTTCCTGGCATCTGAGCTGCGCAAAGCAGCCTGCTTCTGTCGAATCCGGTCTTCTTCACTGCGGCGAGCAGAAGATTTCTTAAGCAGCACCTTGTGACCTTCGCGGGCGATAGCCGCTGCGTCGCCAGGTCGGCCTGCCGCAAGACGGCTGAGAACGTCTTCCCGGCCGGCAAGCATCTCCTTCCGTTCGTTCTCATATTCCAGTCTAGCTGCCTCTCGCCGAAGACGTGCCAGTTCTTGTTCGTGTGTTTGTTGTTCTCGGAAGGATGAGGCCTCTTGCGCTTCGAGGGCTTGATTGGCGCGAATCGACCGCATGTTGTCTGCAGCATATCTTTGTAGGTCGCTTTCTGTCTTTGCTACATCTGTGCCATGGACAAGGTTCGCTATTATCTCTTCGCGTTGTTCGAGGAAGTCATCATAGGCTCGTTTCGAATCAAACTCTTCTTCGCGGCGGTTAAGACTAGAGGAAGATTAGTGGCTTATTCCAGGGTCTAGCAGATTTGATATTGGCATACATTTGCATTACTCTGCGCCGAATGTCCACCTCTCTTTCCACATTAATATCCTCGAATGTCTGCTTGCGAAATCGGTTCTTGCGCAGGGTCTTGTGACAGCCCGCCACGGGACAGTTCGCGGGGCCTGAGGAGAAGATTCGGTCCACGCAGGACTCGCACATCTTGTGGTAGCATTCGGGATTGATGAGAAATCGCATGTCCGGGTTCAGGTAACGGGAGGATTTGCAGACAGGGCACACCTCTGCTGGCAGTCAGTGAATATTCAAGTGTCATTAGCAATAGACTCACCGTCGTCATCCCCCCGGTGAGCCATGATATCACGAGCAGGAGGCATTCTGAGGATCACTGCAGCTCAAAGATGCTCTGGACAGCACAGTACGCGAGGCACGCGACAGGTTGGTAGAAAGAACGATTGACGGTGGTTCTTCAGTGGCATGGAAGGTTGATAATCCAGCTGCGTGCACGGACCAATCATGTTCTGTTCTCCGCTCTTGTTCCGCGGCGGAACTTTTTCTTTGCCGCCGCCTTCCTTCTCTTTCTATTCGGACTTCCCCCCTCCCTGTACACCTTTACACACCTGCTGAACGGCTGTTCCTCCCAGATATACTCAGTATACTGTAGAGATGGGTGTCCCAAACAACAGTCTGCATGAGTTGGAGCGCCAGCGCCTCGAACTCGAGGGAAACATCTCGAAGCTGCAAGACTCCCTTTACCACTGGAGGACGTGGGAGGCCGAATACGATGGCCTCAAAGACGAGTTAAACGAGCTGGACGATGATGCGACTATGGATGACTACCTCCGAGTAGGACGCGACTTTGGTGGCTCCTTGGTCAATGAAGCGGAGGTCAAAGTGATATTGGGAGAGAAACAAGGCGTGACACGAACCAAGCAACAGGCGGTTGATCTGGTAACGAGGCGGATCGACTACGTGAAGCAGAACGCGTCTACGATAGAGAAACGGTTACGTGCGGCAGAAGACCAACTGTATGCGCTCGACTCGCAAGATCGGCTACCGGTGGAACCTACGGCGGACTTTCCTATGACTGAGATTTTCGAAGAACTCGATGAGAACGGCGAAGTTATTTCAAGCAAAACAACCACACCCGGCAGCGAGGCAACGGATCTATTGGAGGTCTTGAAGAAGGCTGGTGTCAATGATATACCCGATGTGGCTAAGGCCGATACGCCAGTATCGAGCTCGTCTCAGCAAGTCACTCAAACTACGGAGGAGGCGTCTTCCGCAGATAGTCTCAAGAAGGACGACACATCCGCCAGCGAAGAGCACTCCGTCAAATCCTCGGGAAGCGATGCCAAGGAGACAAGCTCAGCGTTAGACCCGACCGTCGAAGTTCATGGCGAGCGTCCTGTTATGGAAGTCGACGAGTCTCCGGAAGATGCTAAATTACGCCGTGAGATGCTCCAATATAGCTTGAACGAAGTCGGGTCTGTCGTGGCGGAGCTTGAATTGGATGAGGACGCAAGTGATATCTCTGTTGATGAGGACTATGATGCTTATGATTATGATGATGACGAAGATGAAGAGGAAGACGAATACGGAAGGAGCACTAGGCGAGTTTTGAGCGAAGACTATCACCGTCAGATGCGCGAGCTGGAGGAAAAGCTCAACGCTCGGGGAATGTGGAATGCCGGAAAAGACACGCAATCGCTTCCAAATGAGATCAAGCAGGACCTAGATCAGCCCAGTGTTGTTCGTGTCGAGACTAACGCAGACACGAGTAGCGAGCCAGTCAAAGAGAAGAAACCGAAGAAGAAGGTTGCTTTTGCTGACGAACTCGACATCGCTCCGGCTTCCAAGCCTCCGACCTTGGAGAAGAAGATCGCTCCGGTCCGAGAGTCAAACGTACCTGTTCTCCAGGACGCTGTTGTTGAACGCACAGAGCCTGCTGGAAAACAACCTGTGCAGAATGACGCCCCGAAGAAAGTATCCCGGTTCAAGAGTGCCCGGAAAACTCACAACGCAACTGAAGACGCCACTGCGTCAACAACCCAATCTAGCAACACTTCTCGACCTGCCGAACCTCGCTCGGCTCTACGCAAGTCTGAGGCATCTACCACTGGACCATCTCTACCTCTGTTCCCTGCCAAACCAGCGGAACCCAAGCCCTTCTCCCAGCCTATCACCGACATCGTGGAGAAAGAAGACCTTACACCCAGGGGTCCCGAAGGGAAGGTTCTTGCTGACACACTCGTTGAACGGGAGACTCCAGCAGGTCCAGCAGTAGCACCAGAGCCCGATGAGCTCGACGAGCAGCTGCATAAGAAGGAGATTGCAACAGAGTTCTACAAGATCCGGAACCGAATGATCCAGCAAAATGGCGGCTTCGTAGGCGAGGAGCCGGAAATCGTGCCGATTGAGACTGAGGATGCGCCCAAACGTGTGAGCAGATTCAGGGCCGCCCGCATGAGGTAGGACTCAGATAGAACGAAACCCAAACAGATACCCAATATATATCCATGCACAGATGCATCATACTGCGACATTTTCAGTCTCCTATCGTTCCGTAGAAAGGACCGAAAGCAAGGTAGTCTCTACCTTGGCATGGCTATACCGCTTCCCCATGGTATAGTCATTTAAAGTTCGACGTCCAAGACTAAAGAAAAGGGCTCTCTGACTGTGCTTCGTTACTGGGTGTATTGGGCTCAATTGAGTACTTACGGCCAGTTAAAGATGGAGATACGGTTACGTTTCACCCTCGACATAATACACACATATATGCTTGAGTCTTTCTAAACTCTCTTCGAAAGTGGTTGTGGTAATAGTCTAGATCCATTCTGAACCATGTACCTGGATAACGATTAGATTTCTGCATTATGTGAAATTTCCATGGGATAGAGTATAAATAAGCGCTTCTTCTCCGCAGTTAAGCATCTATCAATGATACCCAGATACTACCTAATATCCAAGCCATCAAGCATGGACACTGCTAGCCACAAGTGTGAACCGGTGGTTCATCTATATGACTTTACAGCCAACATCCATCCATCTTAGTTTCAACATGTGAACACTGAACAGAGCTCTATCTTTCCCCTCATTCCATTTCCCCCACAAGCTTAAAGACGCAGCAGAGTTTCACAGCATCATAATGATGTTTACATCATAAACAGATCATTGATGGCTGCTTTTAGTTCAATAGTTATCGGGGTAAACCACACCAGGCTCCCAAGGAGTTGAATGATCAACACCCTTCAAACACGTCCATTAGTTAGTAATGAAGTATTTATTTACTTCTTGTTTACGTCAGATACAACCTGGCTAGGTGGCTGGATAGCCCAGAATGAAAAACAATACTATTGAATTCAGAGTCGACCTGGGCTGCCTGATCGATCGCCGGTTGCTTAGGGACTTGATGAGGTCAAGACTGGGCAGCTGGACTTAAAATGAAGATCGACATGGGTATGATGTGCTGTTCTTGATTCTGACAGCTCTAGTTCAATTCAACCAACTTGGATCGAGTGAGACACTGGTGGACGTGCGCATTACATTATTGTTAGTCAAGGGAATCACTAACTGATTGTTAACTGGTTTGACTTATGCTATGTTGGGGTTGTTGGTGTCCAACCCCGGCATGTCCGACGAAATCAGAATTTTACGAGTCCTGCAGGCATCCATCTGTGTCTGTCATCTGGATATTTTTTACAGAATGCATTTGCATAAGCATTATTCCGTCCGTCCGTCCGTCCGTCGGATTAATCCTTGAATAAGGGTAAAAGAGACAGGAGGAAAATCGTGGAAAATTCGAATTGTGGATGTAGCCTTTGTTCGGAGCACTGTGCTGCTGGTCTACTGTAAAGGTCTGGAATCGAACAAGTCGAAGGATAATCCTCTTGTTTGCCCATCCTGGACACATGGATGGTGGGCCAGCACATAACTCACTTCACAGAGCGAAGAGCAATCAGAGTTTAGGTGGATTCTAGCCAACTGTCTAGACCTTGATTGACCGTTGTAAGGTGAGGGTCTACGTAAGCTTCTACAGAGTGCAGTGCGGGGAATTGGTCTGCAGAGTGCCCCGTTCTTTCAACGGCTTTGCCTTTGATGAGTTTGGAAATTTGAGGATTGTGAATAGGTGAGCGAGGGTGAAAAAGCGATAGGGATATCCTGGAGGTCCAATGGGACTGCTTTGGCTGAGAAATGGTGTTTCAGGATGGAGTGATTATATGGTTCGAACCAGAGTTCGATATTCAAGAGATTGAGAAATACTGAGGTGGGGAGATAAGCATGGAGCCAGGATGGGGCGGGCATACTTACGACGCACTGCAGAAGTGCGACGGAGATTCTGATCGTATTCCGGAGATGTAAAATGGAAAATAATAATATAGGAGACTAATATTAAATAAGGCAAAAAGAGTATAGATTGAAATCGATCGCGCAGCCATCCAGATGCCGGCGAAGCTTATAGGGCACTGGCGTCCAACAGGGCTGCGTTGCCCACCTGTCAGATGGACGCCGATGACACGAGGCTGGTCAGGCCGGAATCCTGGGATTGTGTTGCTTGTTTCTATATATGTACGGCTCGGCTCATAATATATCGATCTGTGTATCGTTTGTTTACATACATGATCATTATCGTTTGGGTAACCACTTAGGCAACCATGGCTGCTGCAATTTGTCCCATGGAGGCAGATTGGCGATTGTTCAGGGTTGCCTAGAACCGGCCTTTGGTTCATGTTCAGTTTCTTTTTCCGCTTTGCTTTCTCGGGAGGGAAAGGCAGCGAGCCAGGCATATGACCCAGTAAGAATTCCCCATGACGTGGCGCAGTTGCTCGGATGGTGTATTGCCGGCAGACAAGGGAAGGAATAGGACGATGGATCCTGGAAGCCTCATGGAAGCTGGTGGAGGAAGTCCAGCGAGGCTGGCGTCATCCCCCACCCGCGGAGCACGGAATTAATATTGATCCGGGTGGACTGGGTTCTGCCGGGTTTCTCCGACCTTCCGAAAGAGTAGAATGATAGTCCCTCATCTCCATTCTAATGGCTATTTTCATCGAATAATCAACTCATCAACAATCCACCATGCCAAGGATTATTCCATCATGACATGCAGTCACTTGCTTTGCTGCTACGCGGGCTGTGCTGCTTCCCAAGCGGGATCCAAAAGCTGCTCACCGAGTTGCTGAGCAACACGTCCAAGGCAAGAGTCAACGTCAACCGCGTCCCCCTACTCCGCACTGCATGTTGTGTATGCTTCGAGTCCAAACCCTTCTGAGCATAATGCAAGGCACCCTTCCCCGGTTAATCCCAGGATCCTCATCCTTCCCTGTTGTTAGGCCGTGATGGTGGCTATAGCTCCCCCTCCACATCCCTCCGGACTTACGCGGACTGTGCTTGATACTTGCACTCAAGACTGATTGCTTATGTCGAGCATAGAGCATTGTCGCTTACCTTGCGTTCCCGGTTTTCCGCTGTGGGCGATTATGAATAGAAGCAGGCCCGTGGGTGTCCTACCCATGTTCCTTGTATGGATAATAACAATGCTCGCTATGTATGGCTGAATGGCGTGTTGTACCGTGGGTGGCATTGCCATCTCGCCACCGGACTCGCAATAACCCGCCTAAGTCCATGAGTCCGGAAGGTCTTGACCAGGGCAGGGTTCCCGGCCGATCCAAAGGCTCCTCGATGGAGCTGGATCCACAGTTGGCTTGTGCCCTGCATCGCCCGAGCCACTGATACCGCTTCTATCTCATAGCCAACTTCCAGATCGGGTATTTCTCATAGAATTTCCCCCTCCACAAGGCCCCAATGCTCATGACGTCTGCTTTCATTGCTCCTTCAATCCCGAAGCTTCCAGGCCCGGCGTTGTCGGACAACTTGCAGCTTGTTTATTCGCTGTCCGGTGGTGCCTAGCGGGATCAACGGTGGCCCTCCATGTTCTATTCCATGGTCAACCTCCAGTCCAGCAGAAGCAATGCAACTGGCTGAATGTCTGTTTCTATTTTTTCGAACTGCTGTGCTGTGGAGGCGTGCGTGTTGACTCTGTCCGGTTTACACAGTATCACCGGCAATTGCCCATGACGTGCCTTTTATGTACCCACTATAGTTTATAAATATTGAGCGTACCCTGGGCTTTTCAGTTTGCTTGTTAGTTTACCCCGGCCAATAACTTTCCCAAAAAACAATCTTTATTCTTATATCGCCCTTCCAATCCGTTCGCTTGCTTTCTAGCTGTCGTCTACTTTCGCTTTTGCAAGTATGAAGAACGTTGCGACCCTTGCAGCCTTCGCTGCTGGGGCTAATGCCCTTGTTGGCCGGAGCGACTCTTGCTGCTTTCACCTGACAGCTTCTGGTGATGCTTCTGGCACCATTGGCCAGCTGGGTGATGGTCAGAACCGCATTGGTGGTGGACTGCCCGCCACCCAGTTCTGCATTGACTCCAATGGTGGCATCACTGATAGCAGCGGACGCGGTTGTGTCGTGACTAGTAAGCTATCCACATATACATAATATCGAGTATGTTACTAACCACACATATTGACAGGCGATACCACGCAGTTCCAGTGTGACTTGGGTAAATCTCCTATGTCGGGTTTCTCCATCACCTCCTCTGGTGAGCTGGAGTACAACGGTGACGCCGATTTTGTTGCCTGCCAAACTGGCGACAACAACGAACTGAACCTTTACACCACCGAGAACTCCTCCGTCACTGGCTGCGAGAACATCAAGTTGACAGCTGATTCCTGCGCGGGCTCTGGTGCTGGTTCTGTTGGTTCTAGCTCTGCTCCGGCTTCGACCCCCGCGCCTCAGTCCAGCACGCCGGCTCCTGCTCCTTCCTCCAGCGCTCCAGGTGTCCCTGGCGCTGGTGCGTCGACTGGTTGGGTTCCCGGTGGTCCTGCCTCCAGTGCTTCCGTGCCCTACGGTCCTGGTCCCCAGTCTAGCGGCGCCGTGCAAGTGACGACCGTCTATGTGACTGAAACCTACTGTGGTGCTGAGACTACTCCTGTGGTTTCTGTTCCTGGGGAGAGTACTGTTCCGCTGGTTCCCGTTGGACCCGGGTCTTCTGCTCCCGCTGGTTCCCAGCCGGCCCCGTCCGGATCCCCTGCTCCTCAGCCATCCGAGACTCCATCCTACCCTCAGTCGTCCGAAAGCCCTGCTCCTCAGCCTTCGGAAACTCCTTCGTACCCCCAGTCCTCGGAGACCCCGGTCCCCCAGCCTTCTGAGACTCCCGCTCCTCAGCCCTCTGGCTCTCCTGCTCCTCAGCCATCCGGGTCTCCGGCCCCCCAGCCATCTGAATCGCCCGCTCCGCAGCCGTCCTCCTACCCCCAGACCTCTGGAACTCCTGCTCAGCCGTCTGGTACTCCATCTTACCCTCAGACCTCCGCGTCTCCCAGCAGCGCTCAGCCTTCTGGCACGGCTACCCAGTCGTCCTCTGCCAGCTGCCCCACCGATCTCTCTGGCGACTATGAGTACCCTCACTTGATCGTCCCCATCAACTCTTCTACCCCCGACACCGCCTACGGTACTCAGTACTTCGGCACCGTCTCCTCCACCGTCTCGACCATCTTCAACTTCGATATCCCGTCTTCGGACTCTGGAAAGACCTGCAGTCTGATCTTCCTGTTCCCCACCAAGGATCAGCTTGAGACCTCTGACTACACCTTCAGCGGAGACGGCAAGATTGACTTCTCCCAGCTCGAGTCTGCTGCCAGTGAGTCGACGACCTACAACAACGCTCCTGGGGTCAAGCAGGACTACGGCGACTTCACCGTCTCACCTGGCAACTCCTACCTGATCTCCACGTTCTCCTGCCCGGCTGGCCAGACTGTCAGCTACGAGATGAAGGAGGCTGGTAGCACCTACCTCAACTTCTTTGAGGACTACAACCCCTCTCCGTAAGTATTCTCATACCATCTTCTATGAACCATTGCTAATTGAAATCTAGTCTCGGTCTGTACATCACGGTCTGCTAAGCTCGTCAGACATAGCGATCGCATCCGGCATCACGCGAACATGATTAATGGACCCGTTATGTTTTCTATTTATTGATTTTTATTCCCTTTAGTTTTAAGACATGACCATTCCTTCTTTTGATACTTAACCGGGCGCCGGATACGGTCTCTGACCGGAGAAAATACTGATATTGGAAATACAAAAATTGGCTATATCAAGGATATTTTTCAGCTAGTAGCGGTGTATTATAAGCTATAGCTCTCGGGTCTAATTACATTAATCAATTGTGCCTATCAGACATTTGATACGAACACGTGTAGAACTACTTTCATAGACATAAGCTCAGAGTTCTTCATTTGGCTCAATGGTCTCATATATTCAACAAACTGCCCGCAAATGACGATGTCAGTCATCGAATGGTTGCCAATCGGACATGTCAACCAAACCTTTTTCTGATACCAAACAGGGTAACTCTAGGTTCCCTTTCCATTAAACATAGTATTATCTAAAAACGTAACGTGGATCCCATCTATTCCGATGAAAACGTGGGCTATGCAGGGTAAGCTGGACTAAGTGGACATGAGACCCCGGCCCACATGATATCCATCAATATCCACCCAGGCAGCACTGTTTTCCTTCGCTTACTGTGAACACTCCATAGAGTATTACTAGCATAAGCACAAAATTGTATACTCGCTTATTCCATTAGTACGAATTAAGGGTCCAGAAAGGGTTTTCAGCATGTTGCCCCATTCGGGAGATCTCTTCCCTTTGTTTCCATAACGACGTTATCCGTCAGAACCCGGCTGTGAGGACATTGCTCCACTTTACTTGGCTGATGTTATGAGCAATATCTCCCAATTCTAGTATTATGTAAAAGCTACTTAAATAGACAATCATTTTGGGATTTTCTCAAGTGATTCTTTGTCTTGGTTTTTCAATATGAATGAATGCCATAGCAGCAACAGCAAAAGTAAGCGTAGTACGTAATAGAGCTGCGTCATGTGCTTTCCATAGTGAGAAGGCTCTGCAATGATCTGTCATGATGATTGTGTAGTACAGACCGTGGCCTGACGTGGATCTGCAAGAGTAACCGCATGGAACTAATTTGATGCTCTACACTTCGTATTAGCATTCGCGTCTTTCTTGGCTGCACGGCTGCGTCGGAACATCTGGAGAGCATGCCATCGGCCACACGCTGATCTGAAGATCTTCGATGGGGCGGTGCAAGGCTGTGGTAGATGATGAGCGGGTTGGTAGATAGTAAGCAATAGGTCATATGGAATGAATTCAGCAAGGAGCAGGTATTATGGCTTATGCAAAAGAAAACACATGTTGCAGGTTGATTGTATCCTCCAGAATTGACATTATTGGCTGCGTAATCAAAATATCTGATACCCAACGTCGATAGAGTAGCAGAGAAGCTGTACAGATATCATTCATCCAACATTAATCGGCTTTACAGGAGCAAGTGCAACCTCTTCCTCTTTGTCCCGTATTCCATGTCTTCCATATCTCCGTCTATCGCGAGATAAACATGGAGCTTTCTCACGAATCCAACGCTTAATCTTGCACCAGATGGTAGTGGACTGTTGTTCATGGATCTCGGTGAGCTGAGCTTGAAGATTGCTGATTTCCTCGACTGCTTCTCGAAGATTGTTCTGGACTTGTGTTTTCGTTTCACAAGCGACCGATAATTCGTTCTTAGTACTGTCCAAGTCCGCCGAAACGCTAGCAAGTTGAGCAGTGATGGTTTCTATCTGTTCCTGCTTGCTGTCGACCTCTCTGCGCATCTTTTCGTTGGCATCTTCGAGGCTGTCTTTGGCGAATCCCATATCGAACAAATCGCCTCTGATTTCGTTCAACCGTTCCTGCTTTCTCTCAATCTTTCTGCGCATCTCTTCATTGGCATCTCTGAGATTGCTATAATTGCATCGCACATCAGACAAATCGGCTGTGATCTCGTTCAGCTGTCCCTGCTTGTCATCAACCTCTTTGCGCATCTCTTCATTGACATCTCTAAATCTCTGATTGGCGCGTTGCATATCGGAGAATTCGGCCGTGGCGCCCCCCAGCTGTTCTTGGAGACGTTCACATTCTTCTCCCTTTGCTCTAACCTCTACCACCAGACCGGCATTCTCTTCGCGCAAAGCTTGACACTTTTTCTCACTGGTCTCAAGCTTAGCCTGTAAATCACTAATCTTCCGCATCTTCTCTTCCTCTCCCCTCCTCTCCTCTTGCATTTCATTCGCCAATGCTGAATTTGCCTTTCCCGCCTCTACCAACTCCGAGTACTTGCGCATATGCTTCTTTAATAAGACCGAGAGATTCTTCTGCAGGTTATCTTCGTCTGGTGGGAGCAAATCGCGACATCTCTTGACCTCGGCTTGAAGTACCTGATGTACTGCATGGCTCGTCTCTGCCCGCTCTTTATACGCCGAGTATAAATTTGCAAGACTAGCAAGGGCATAATGCCATCCTGACACAACCTCATGCACCTGGCCACTATGATAATCGCATAATCCCCACTTAGCTAATACTTTAAGCTCGTTGTCGTATATCTCATGTGGTAGTTTCGTAGCTATCTCGTCCAATGTTTCCCGGACAATCTGGTATTTTGTGTAGGGGATGTCCCAGCGACATCGACTGTCGTATCTGGAGCGCGCGCGACCAAGACAGAACATGCCTCGCTCGTGAGGGCCCTTGGTGATTTGGAGGATTCGGTCTGGGTCCCATAGTGTGGTGGTCATGGTGGGAGCATTCTCTGGTGATTTGGTGGGGTTCTTACAACTTTTCCAGGTGGAATATGGAAGCACATATATTGTCTCGACCCCTGTTCTCGAGTGCGGGGTTTTGAAAGGCATAGCCCGCTGTAGCTGCACAATGCTGCGCCGCCTCTTAGGATGGATTGTGATCCTTGCTCTGTTGTGGCCAATCGACGCCTGGACGAGGGACGACATAGCCTTGTGGATGGGTTAGTTATCATATCGTTAGCCGCCGTCTATGCTAAAAATATTACAGCTGGGAAACAAGAGCA
The DNA here is from genome assembly GCF_003344945.1 of Aspergillus welwitschiae. Lineage (NCBI taxonomy): Eukaryota > Fungi > Ascomycota > Eurotiomycetes > Eurotiales > Aspergillaceae > Aspergillus > Aspergillus welwitschiae. The sequence continues at coordinate 1,714,762 of NW_020798695.1, forward strand.
GTTGGCTAAACAACCACTTTGTCAATCAGAACCTTCTTTTGCTTTTGTCGTTCCCTTATTTTTCAACTACTTGACCTATTCATCTTATACCCAGATATTGTGCTTGGTATTTTTTTTTCAAATCCTTCTTATCCATGGCACCATGGTTTCTTTCTAAGATCATTTTCCTATTGAGATCTAGACGGTTCCAGAAAATCAAGATTATGCTCAAATATTTCCTTTATATAAGCGGGGGTGCCTTGAGGGTCCATTATCGTACTGGTACAGTGACCCTGATTATTCTTCAGATCTGAAAGATATCCATATTTAATGTGTAGAGCAATTGGTGCAGGCTATGCATATGACTAGAATAATGAGAGGTAATCATAATCGACATCAACTTTCATTCGCAAAGACGAACGGCATGTATCATAGGGTGTACTATGTGGATAATATTTCTAGTGTGATAAGTGCTTGAGTTCAATTGAAGCGATGATTTCGTATACAGATATAGGGGGCGAGGAATTTCTCACATGGCAAAGAATAAAGAAAAGCAGACCACAGGCACGAATGTAGAATTATGTAGTAGTAATTATCCAACATCCCTAATCCTCCGAGGGTGAACGGAGACCTATAAAAATCACATCGCCTGTTTCACATCCCACGATAACCGTGTTCCCAACTCTTGTCAAGGCCTTTCCATATTGTACTCGATACTCCGGTGGAAGCCATAGTATTCTATCTTCTCCGAGATCTATCCAATCATAATGCTCCGATGGGATGAAGTAGTCTTGAGCTCTATGATGGATCATGTATTCGTCGCTGTTGGCGTCGAGAAGCCACGAATATCTCTTCGTCTTCTTGGCTCCCAAGGTCTGCCGTAATGTGCCGTCGGTAACATTCCATGCTTTGACTCCCGTCCAAGCATATCCTGACGAGAACAGCTTGCCATCAGGTGAAAATCGTAATGCAGCTGTTGAGCAGTCCGTAAAGACTCGTTCCTCCCTACCTGTCGAAGTGTTCCATAGCCTCACGATGCCGTCATTCCTATGGCTAGAGGCTAGGAGATTTCCAGATGGTGAAAAAGCTACTTCCATAACATCACTGAAAGGGATAGTCAGGGGTTCATGCAATGAACCATTCGCTGTGTTTCGGAGTATTACTTTGCCCCGATTCACGAAGGATATTAGCCGACTGTCCAGGGAAAGCGCAGCATCAATCGTATAAATGCCAAATATCTCCTGTTCGACGATCCACTTGCACAGTCCTGTAACCACATCCCATAAGCATGTTTTGTGTTCCCAAATGGTCAGAAATAAGTTTCCATCTGGCGAAAACAACATACATGCCACCCTCCCAGAATTGTCCGACGATAAGGTGCATTGCAAGTCTCCATTTGATACATCCCATATTTTGATGAGTCCGTCCTCTGAGGACGCAGCTAACAGGTGACCGTTTGGTGAGATGGAGACATCCGTAATCGCATTCGAATGACCCTGCAGTACGCGTTGCACTGTACCCGTGGGAATGTCCCAAAGTCTCACTGTTGTATCCCCGGAGCCGCTTGCCAGAAAGGATCCAGTTGGCGAAGGTCGCACGATACGCACACTATCCGTATGCCCTTCTAGAGCATGCATTTCTTCAAGGCGAGCCGTATCCCAAAGCATCACCTTATTTCTTCCCACTAAAACCACGAGCTTGTCGTCTGGCGAGAATGTGACTAGGTCAATACTCATATTGCGGCTAGCAAATGTGGTTAAGATTGGGCTCTGGCCTATGTCCCAGATGTTCAGCCCTTTTTCACAACCCAAAGCTAGCAATCTCCCATCATGAGAGAATGCTATAGATTCGATACGACACTCAGTGGCGTGGCAGCGCAGAGTATGTTGCAGGGCTCCTTCACATAGATCCCAAAGCTCCAGTATGCCATGACGTGACCCAGTGGCTAGTATATGTCCACCTGGTGAGAATTCTAATGATTTAATTTTCTCACCATGACTTTTCAGTACATGTCGTACTTCGGTCTTTGCTGTATCCCAGAGCTTTGTTGTGCCATCTTGCAGGGTGTAGACCAGTAAACTACCGTCGGGCGAGAAGGTGGTCGTTACTAGCTGCTCAGACATAGGCCCTTCATTATTCCCGAAACTTGCAGTTTGCTGTAGCTTTCCGGATATTGTGCTCCATATTCTCAATGTTTTGTCAGAGGATGCCAAGACCAAGTGCTCATTTGATAAAAATGCTATCGCATTTCCCCACTCAGGTAAGGCTTCTAAGGTATGTTTCAGAGTACCGTAAAGCGAGTCCCACAGCAGTATTTTGCCGAATGTTAGGGCTGCCACTAACTTTCCATCTGGTGAAAATGCGCATTTTACACCAAAGGGAACATGAGACACTAACGTATTCCGTAATTCACCAGTGCTGGTTTCCCACAGCTTCAAACTTTCGCCAAATGTGAGGAACGTCCGTCCATCAGGAGAAAACGCCAAGCAGTTTATCTTCTCAAATCCAGTCTCGAGCGTTTGTAACTCAGCACCCCAGTAATCAGACACTCTGGGTAATTGAGAGAAGTATGGTGGGACACAGTGGAAAAATGTGTTTCTGATCGTACATTTTTCCGGCGCGAACAGCAATGCGGAGGAATACAGCTGCAGCGGAAATTTTTTGACGATGGGAATATTCTTCAAAGTAAATCGTTTTGCATCGTAAAGGAACTTGGATATTCGAAATGCATGTGATGTCTGTATCTTGTGAACATCCAGTAAGTTTGGCTCGCTAATAAGGAAGATGACGGTTACCTGTACAACCGAGAGTAGCATATTGACACTACCTATTGTTTCTGACAGATGTGCTAAGATACTCATTGCTTCCAGCCAGTGAAGGAAGTGAGTCTCGAGAAATTCATGCACTCCATCCTGATCAGAAATATTCAAAGCCCCCTGGGTAAGATGATGGACCCAATATCGAGTAGCGTAGCGCAGTTCTGCTGGAAAACACCTTTCAATTCGTTCGGCGCCAATGTCGTCTCTTGATGTTCCATAACCGGGCAGGCCGCAGATGTTCTGTCGAAGTCCATGTTGGGGATCCATCATGACTGCAATACACTTATAGGCCAAATCGCGATGTGTTGACTGGCCGTCCACTGAAAGTATTGTATTTTCTCTTGTGGCCGGATGAAGAAGGAATTCTCGGAAGGAAAGATGGAACATTCGGACTGGTTTATCGTTGTCGCTCGGAATATTTAGGACTGAATGAAATGAGTCTAGTCTAATGCGAATCAGATTCTCTTTCACGTTGATCAGCTTTGAAAGCGAAGCAATAGAAAGTGGACTTTCGAGAACGACAATAATTCCAACTACCTGTTGGAATTGCTTGACCAGTTCATTCTGAGCTTGTTGATCCTGTCCGCCAATGAGCTTCTCTAGAACAGGCAAGTAAGTTTTATCCAGCTGGGAGTTGTTGTATTGACGTTTCAATATGTTGTTCAAGCTGTCGTCTGGATCCCATCGGTAATCCTCTAATAAGCGGCATACGGTTGCAGCGAAGATGAAAAGCGGCATTGCCATGTCGACTAGAGCCTGGGTTTTGATTTCCCCAGGCCATGTATCTTCAAGCTTTCGCTTCTTTCTAATTCTCGATAGTCTGTCCTCAAAGAACAGAGCCATATCGCGCTCAATCGTGCAGCGCTCGATCTCATGTAGAGCGACATCTTTGTGTTCGCCTTCTATTTGTTCAGAGCCCTCGAGGATCGGGTGCTCGGGCCGGCTGGTAACGAAGACTTTCAAGTATATGGTTTTCGATTCCTGCACCCGGGGGAGAAGTTGAATGATCGTCTCAATACTTCGCTCCTCACACTCATCCAGGGCATCGACTACAATGACAACCGGTAGGCGCTGCCCATTGCTCATTTCCATATCCAGAAGCGGCTTCAACAACAGATGGTCGAACTGTTCTTTCAGTGACTTGGAAACTATCAAGTCGTCCTTCATGGCTGTCGCAATCTCTTTCCTCAACTGGGGGAGAGCAATCATGAATTGCTTAGCGATAGTGGTGATGAACCGTGAAGCGTTCCCACGATCACCCTCACCTCTTTTGAAAAAGAAGCTTGCTCCTAACAGCTCTCTCTCCTGCAGCTTTCGCGCCACTGTCCGGGAGATTGTTGATTTACCAGTTCCAGCTACACCCCTCAACCAAAATATGGTCTTTCCCTGAGTATCATCTACCCAGTCCGTGATTTCATCAAGAAGCTCAACTCTTGTATTCTCCAGGCATTCAACCTGATCCTCATCCATGTGCGAATTGAAGTGGGCACCTTCAGCTATCGGCAGCTTGTCGAGTTCGATTTTCTGAGCAACATCTCGGATATCGTCGAGAAGCCGATCAACTCCAAGAAGTATATTGTTTGCCTCTTGTTTCCGCTGCATTTGCTGATACATCCGCAACCACTTTTCCAGGTGCGTTTCCTCTATGTCAATCGAGGACTGAACATCCGTCAGGGGCAGGTTCGCAAGGGTCACCACACTGTGCATCAATCTCTTTCCTGTATTTGAGCGATAAATCTTCATTCCCTCCGCTGCATACTTTAGAACAGCGATATAGACCCTCAAGATGGCATCCTCAATCTTGTCGTTCAGTTCAGAGCTCTCGTCGCGGTAAAGCTTCTCTATAACGGCATACCGAGCTAGGATGTCAGTCAGGATGGCAGACGACTGAAACCAGGCCATTTGTTGATCACGATAATTCTGTGTCATCTGGTAAAGCTATGTTAGTCAAATGGACTGTCTATATAAATTGATGTCAGACACACCGTTAATCCCAGAGAAACGACAGTCCAGGCACTCGACGCATGGCCAGTGGGGTCGAATGCCACGATGGCACTGATGATCTCCTTGCAGCTCAGTGTGGCAGTCAGAATCTTGTTTGCAGCATCCCGAAGTTGTGAGTCTCCTCTTCTCGATATTCTAATCTCGTACTGGGCTTTGACGGTTTGAACAACTTCATCTAATGTTTTGCATACAGGGTTTGTATCGGCATTCTCGTGATTGTCGCTGCTCTGTTCATGTTCTTTCACTGGATTTATATACTGGCGTTGCTTCTCATCCAACGCGTCGTATGCCTCTTGCCAGAGGTTCCTTCTTCTAACCTTCCCGTTTCTTCGTGGCAGAGCGGTTTCGGAGCTTAATGGAACCTGATTATCCTCTGCTGGCAAGGCATCTGTTTGAGATTTTGGTTGAGCTACTGGCTCTAGGGTCGAACAGATACCAGAAAGAGCATTGGACGATATTTCTAATGGATTACTCGAGGAACCTATGGTTTCTTCCCGAGTCTGTATCTTGGAGTGTCTCTTGCGAAAGGGATTTCGTAGCTTAGGACAACCCATGGTGGGCGGGGATCGATGCGTGTTTACTCGCTTGTACAGCTCCGGTCGGGGATCAGCAAACGATTTTAAAGCCAACAAAGAACATTTGCTTTTCCTCAGCTCTCAGCCTAAAGGCTGAGAGCCTAGCAATTTTCCGCGTTTCCGAGTTGTTCCTAGTGCTTCATGCATGAGTTGTCGCCCAACGATAGGGCGAAGTACACACAGACCCTCTGGGATTCTCGCATTAAGTACGCTACAGGGTAGGTCGGCGCGGAAAATGATTCGGTATGAATACATGGGAGCTGTGGGCTACCATGAACCTAGATCATCATAATTTGTACAATACAACAAGAAGCTCTATTCCATGGTTGTTAACCACGGGTGATAATTACACTTTTATACGCTCATATCAACATCTCTTGCAGTTGTAGCGAGACAAAAAAACAGCACCCGCCATTTCGTATGCATGAAAGTTTCAGAACTGATGTTGATAGTATTTGCAAGAGGTTATGGCATCCCCAATCATTAGCGCGCCAATTTGCTCCTGATAAGATCATACCTGTCATTAAACATCTAAGAATGATATTGGGGGAGACTACAGAGAATATCTGTCCCTTGTCCAGCAATAAATGGGCTATATAATGACAGTACGTTTGTGAACCTATATATTTGCCATAATGGGAATCATCACAGTGCGGCGTTCTATCCTTCAGCATGATTGGAGTCGCTTTGAGGAAGCCGGGAGCCTAAGAACATTTTGGAAGAAAATTTGCTCTATTCTACCCACCTGCCCAGATTTGGAATAGATTCAGACAGAAAGTATGTCTTATCTTTGACAAAAGAGGGATGCTGTCGATGCTCCCATCTATCAGCCGCGAACGACATTCAAAAAGCGATGGATATATGAGAATAAGCGACTGCGCTTGCAGGCTTACTAATCACATTGTGACGCTGTGTAGACAGCACCAGATACGAGTGTGTGCTCCGCGAACAACGAAAGGCAGTCCATGGGTTAAGGGTCAGCAGCAGTGTGCTTTGATGGCTGTGCATTGCTGTGGTGTTGACTGTATGAAGGTGAGGGAAGGTGAGTGAACAAACGCTAGAATTGCTAACGCTTGGTAATAGGGTCTAGAAACTCCGGATGAAGTGTCATCCTTGATATCGCCCCGGTAAAATGTACTATGATAGTGACCTGCGAAGAAATATCCTTAAAGCCGGTCATGATAAAGTCCGGTTAAGTCCAGGTAGTGAGTGCATTTTAACTCCGATTAAATCCAGGCCTTCAGATATATATAATGGCAGTTAATTGATACCTTGCCCCTTCTCTTTTACTTCTCCAGATCATCTTACCAAAGTATCCAGGGACTTGGTTGTACGCCCTCCAACGTATAACGTTCATCATGACTGTCATGAAACCATTAATCCTAATCACCGGTGCCAACCGGGGCTTAGGGTATGCCACGGCCAAACAGCTTACCAGAACCAGTAAATACCGTCTCCTCATTGGTGCCCGGACGCAAGAGAAAGCCGAGGAAGCCATTAAGGAACTAAGCAGTTCCTCCGACGACCTGACGCCAGTGTCACTAGACCTTAACAGTGACGAATCCATCAAGGCTGCTGCCACCTTTGTTCGGGAACGGTTCGGTTCGCTCGATATCCTTGTCAATAATGGCGGAATCAACCGATCCTCTGACCCCAACGCCACGCTGCGCGAGACCTACCGCGCCGTGTTTGAGACCAACGTCTTCGGGGTGGCCGTCGTAATCGAGGCTTTTCTTCCCCTCCTCCGTGCTTCCCAATATTCTGATCGACGCATTGTCAACGTTACTAGCGGCCTCGGACAGATTGGGATAGCCTACTCGCCTACCTCGGAGTATAGTGCCAGGGTCTGGGAGCTGCCAGTCTACCGAAGCAGTAAATCCGCCCTCAACATGATGAATGCGGTGGATGCGGTACGCCTGCAAAAGGAGAACATCATGTCAGTCGTGGTCTGCCCGGGCCACTGCCGGACGGACTTTGGAGGAGGCCGCGGTGTCAAGTCTGCTGAGGAAGGGGCACGGCCTATTGTACGCGCGGCAACAGAGGGTTCCCCGGACGAAATGTTTGGGAAGGTCGTGGAGGATGAGGGGTATTTTGTGGAGTTTGGGTGGTAAATGCCACAATGATGGAGGAATTGGTCATTTGCAGTGTATTGTAACAGTCTTCGGGAATTGAACGAAAGCCACCACTCAACATTCATTATTGAAAATAAAGATCAAAATAGAACATACTTATAGTACCGTACTGCTAGATCATAGTGATAACCTATATTCTGTAGTTGACGGTTGACTAGATGAAGATGATGGTGTAAAGATGATGGTGTCATGTAGATCTATATTCAGCAGTCATGACAGGCCGCAGTTAAGTCAAATAGTATCAGTGACCACTGTAGGACTAACTCCAATTGAGTACTAGTTTAACAGGGCTAATGTAAATGGCATCTCAGTGGAGATCTCCCAGAGTCCCGTTCTGAAGTGTTACTTTTAGCCCACAAAGACTAAAAGTTGGAACTGCCATCCAATTCGATTCAATAGCGAGTAGCTTACATAAGCATACAATGTGAAAATGACCGAAAGAGCGTTACAGGCCGTCTATGGGATCCACCCCCAATATTATTGTATCATAACAGCGGCCATACCGAGCCAAAGCTAACCGCCCGATTGTCGATCAAGCAGGGTCTGTTCACTAACACGGCCCATCATCTGTCAATGACACTCCGTGCCTAACTGCATTCCCGGCCCAGCTACTCGATGGTCAATGATATATTGCTATTCTAATGGCTATGGCCAGCCAGACTTTCCATTCGGGCTATGCTCTACGGGCAACAAGGTTTAATGGCCCATACCGGGCTCTTCCATTGAAACGAGGCAGCCAGCGGTTGACCGAGCCGTGGTCGAGCCGATGTACTCTGGGCGAGTGGGTCGGCGAAAGAGCTGCAGGCAACGAGTATTCAGACCTCCCCCATATTTAGTCGCCCACAGCCCCATGCTTTGTCTCCGTTTCATTCTCATTGGTAGGTCACAAATCAGGGACTCAGCCTTCTCCGACTTCTTTTATTGCTGTCCTTTCGCCGCTGGGCAGATCTCAGTGGACACTTCAGCTGTCGACAGACACTCTCACGTGCTCTTATTTTCGCGCGCACACCGGTCGCATTAGGCTGCTCTTTTTCAAGGAAAATAGATGCTTTGGAACACCGGCCAGGTCTTTATATATCCGAGCTGTGAAGAAGGAGAATTCTGCCCCTCACTTATTGCATTGTGTCTTAAACAAAGTGGATCCTGACCCGATGGACCGTCTACCCGATAAGTTGCCTTTCTCAAAGCGGCGCCTGAAGCAGCGGGTCATTCTATCGTGAGAATTGAACTCCAAGGAGAGGAATGCTACCTCATCGCTAATATGAGTCGTCCATGGCAGATATATCTTTGACTATGTTATCCTTATGTTAGTTCTTCCTGTTGGCGGATCATCGACGGCGTTTGCTAATAACCGCTGAAACAGTGCGTGCATTGGAGGCTTCTACGTCCTTGATTCTATTGAACCATATCACCAGCACTTTTCGTTACGAAATATCTCGATTCAGTATCCTTATGCAGTCCACGAGCGTATAACCATTCAGGAAGCCCTCTGTATCTCCGGCCTGGCACCCCTCGTCATTATTATCGTCTATACGCTATTCATCGACGGGCTTTTCTCGCACCACAAGACGCAGCATCCAGTCTCGGGAAAGAGAAAGTTCACTGGTCCATATAGATGGAAGGATCGGTTGTGGGAGCTCAACTGTGGTATCTTGGGACTCTTGCTCTCACAAGGGCTGGCGTTTGTCATTACGCAGGTGCTGAAAAATGCTTGTGGAAAGCCCCGGCCTGACTTCATTGATCGGTGTCAGCCTCGCGCAGGAAGTCAGGACGCGATACCCGGACTGTCGAACTCCACTATCTGTACTGGCGAACATGCACTTATCAAAGACGGCTTCCGATCATGGCCTTCAGGTAGGACAGCGCTTCAAAAGTTCTGAACAGGTTTCAAATGCTAATCTGTGGTGATAGGACATAGTAGCTGTGAGAGACCCACCTACCGTTTCGCAAACGCGCATTGAGAACTAATATAATTATTACAGCTTCATTTGCCGGATTATTCTATCTCACGCTTTGGCTTAGTGGCAAGCTGCACATAATGGACAACCGCGGCGAGGCCTGGAAGACACTCTTGGTCATGATCCCGTCTCTTGCAGCAACGCTTGTTGCGGTGAGCCGTATTATGGATGCAAGGCATCATCCGTTCGATGTCATCACTGGATCGCTCCTAGGTATTATTTGCGCCTGCATCTCGTACCGTCAATATTTCCCTTCACTCAACGAGCCTTGGAAGAAAGGACGCGCCTATCCCATCCGGACATGGGGCAGGGATCCCGTGGGGCCTGTCGAGACTGTCCGCCTGGTGGGTACTGATGGAAGCACTGCCGCTCTGAGGAACCCGGAGGAGGAGCGATTGAATGAAGCTCCTCAGTCGAAGACGACCGGAAGTGATGCTGGTAGGCCCTTGTACCTACCGGAATCTAATCCATACACTACAAACATGTACGGCTACTCAAGACGTGACGAGGACGACAACTGGTCGTCCTCCAGCGAGGATGTTGCTGGTGGATATGAGATGCAACCTGGCTATGCCCGGACACAGAACCCAGCGTTGAACGGACCAACGGCGCGACTCGATGTTGATACGGCGTACCACTCCCAGACCCCTCAGGTCGTACTTGGTGCCGCCACTACCCACGAAACACCGGGCGCGATTCCGACTCATGCGGACCGAGGGCGTGATCTTACAGATATGCCGTACCGGGAAGTCTGAAACCCGAGTTTTGGTTGATTGGTCAAGGGTGTATTTCTTGTCATTTCATAGACTTACCTTGTCACATTAAGAGGCTTGGATAGTGGATCTGGTATCATACCGAGAGGGCAGAATTCGGCCACATTATTGGGATGTGGAAAAGGAGAGTCCGCAACAGCTTTTCTTCTCCTTCCCCTTGCATCAGTTAAAAATAGTCCTAAGTACTTCCTTGGTCAATCCAGGACCCTGCCACACAAGAGGCAGAAAGCGTTCCTGAGGGCTAGACCGGCGCTCAACCGTGGCTCGAGCACCTCGTGGGCCGGGCAGCCCCACCCACGGGCCAGCTATGGCAACGGCACTCCCAAAGGCAAGGATGGCGGTAAACACCGAACAATTATCACCAAGGACTGTATGCTCAATTGAAAGAATACTATACCCTTTCTGCTGATTGGAGTAGAATAGTTGTCAAATCTGGTAATTCAATCTGACTTCTAAATAAATTGTTGAAACGTCCATTGAATCTCGCTGTTTCAAGGTCGAGCAATAGAACCTTGTTTTCACGCTGAGATCCCAGCCACCCCGCAGCCTGAATCGCCCAGCCTCCTCTGTCTTTCTCCGACTCGCATATTCATCCCCGTCCGGTTCCTCTTTTTTTCTTTTCTGCATCTCCTCTCTGTACTGCCTTGGGCTGGATGCATCATCTGTACCTTGCTTTCTCTAGCACGTAACCGGCTGGGCTCTCGTGCCTTTTGAGTTGGGCTGCATCTGATCGACACCTAACCAATACTCCTCTATACGTTGTCCGGCGCAACCACGGAATCTCTCTCGACACGGCGCTTCACTCAAGACGCCGAACATAGCCAGATTGCGTCGTGAAAATATCGTCTCGGTCGGTCTACGAGCCGCATTTGATGACGTTGTAGCTGCCGCCACGTCTAGCCCAGACTCCTCCTCTTTACGCCTCTGAGCATCTGATCCTAGTATTTCAATTACACTCTTGAGAAGGTCAATCCGCAATCTGCGCCCACCGACAACATGATTGGCAGTATATTCTTCATCTGCAACCGCATTCTGGAGCTTGTCTTCGTGATTCCGATCATCGGAATGATGGTAAGTGCATTCCAACCCTAACCCAATCTCAGATGGCCATGTCTAACAGCATCGATCTAGGCATACTTCGTCCATGGCTACCTCAATGCAAACCAGATTACCCCTGCCTACATTCTCGTCCTCTTCATCGTCAGCGTCATTGCAGCTTTCTGGTGCCTCGATACCTTGATCCGCTTTTCGACCACTAAACGCTCCGCCATGTTTGTCGCTTTCATCGACCTCCTCTTCTTCGGTGCTTTCATCGCGGGTGTCTATGAGCTGCGTTTCATTGCAGGGGCCAATTGCTCTCATTGGGATGGAGGTTCGGTGTATATTTCGCTGGGTCCCTTTGGATACTACGGCTACAGGACCGATAACCCGCTGTCCTTCCACATCGACAAGACTTGCGCGATGCTGAAGGCCAGCTTTGCACTGGGGATAATTGAAGTCGTCTTCTTCTTCTGGACAGCTATCCTGGCTCTCGCCATTTACAAGCGTCCGGAGGTCGTTGTCAAGGAGACCACTGTCCGTCGCAGGAGTCACAGCAGTCGACGCGGTCACCGGCGCCACAGCAGCTCGGGTCGGCGGCAGCAGTATGTGGTATAGAGGCCATTTGGTTACGAGGTAATGGATATGATGGGATGATACGGTTTAATGATTGGAATGGATAACGTGCAACGAACGACAGAAAAAGAAATTGATTCAAACGAAGTAACGAAGGAAGGCATACCGATGGCATGAATATCAGCTATCAACGTTGATGACCTGCGATTGCTATTGTTTCATATATGATGATAATGTTTTCATTTAGCCGCTGTTGGCAAAGCTATTTGTCTATTTTCTACAACATCTGGCGCTACCCGACAGTGTTCTTGTTCTAGCTGTTTTTCTCACTGTGGTAATCCCTATAAGATATGCGAGCTATGCTTATGGAAGTAACTTACTTGCTCGTTATGTAGACCCCTACTTGATGTTCTGGCCGTTAATGGAAAGTTGTAGTATTGTAAGCTATCTTAATATGAGAAGATAGCCTAGTATAAAAACAAATCTATACCCTTGACATACAAAACAGTAATGAACACCTCCTCACCACCACTTTTGAGCAGCGTCATTACTGCAGAAAGTAAATCCCACTGATCTTCGGACCCGGCCGCTCCCCGCTCTCGATAAGCAGCGCAAAAGTGGGGAAGCTTCGGCGTGCTGGTCGGGCTGAACACGCTCAGGCTGGTTTGCAGGTAGCTTCTCTCTCCAGAAGATTTATGTATCAGCCACTTCTCCTAGGCTCGAATGCTAGTCTTCCATTGAATTTTATTCTACTCTCGCGTTGCCAACAGAGACTCAAATTTCGGGTGTTGAAGGTAGTAGTAGTCCGCGGCTAGCCGTCGGCAAGTTCGTCATCGGTAAGCTCCGACCGATTAGCCTTATCGGCAACGAGACTAAGTATTTCTATTCTTTATTTCTGTTCCTACTTCAATCACCATACGTTATATTAATTTAGTCTACTTGCACAGTGATTGACAATTCTAATACTACTTAGGTCAAGAACCTTATTGGACTCGTGTGTTTAGTGGGAGTTTACATATCCATCTGTGGTTCAGGGAGCATCCCATATGCAGTGAATCAGCGGTCGCCACCTCACTTTTGACCCTTGCCAGCAATGCAAAACTCGACCTTCACCACCCTGCAACCATAATTCATCATTAACTTGCAATTAATGTCGTCTGGAACGGTCCACCAGGATGACAGACAGGGGCAAATGCCAATACCCGGATGATGTGGACGTCATCCGGGAACGTGAATATCCCTTGCTCAAAGGTAGGCCGCGTGCTTGGATGGCTTCTATGCAATTCCAACAATAGATGAACGTACGCTCAGTTATCTAACTACGAAACCAGACACGACATATCTTGACCATGCAGGTACTACACTCTACGCCAAATCCCTGATTGAATCGTTCTCCCGAGACCTCACGTCGAACCTCTACGGGAACCCCCATTCCATGTCCGCACCCTCACAGCTATCGACCCAGCGCGTGGATGATATTCGTCTACGGGCCCTTCGTTTCTTCAGTGCTGATCCGGAAGAATTCGATCTTGTCTTCGTGGCGAATGCTACGGCCGCAATCAAGCTGGTTGCCGATTCTTTCCGCGAGTCAACACCGCAGGGATTCTGGTATGGATACCATGTGGATTCACATACGAGCTTGGTCGGGGCGCGTGAGCTTGCAGGTATCGGGAGCAGGTGCTTCGTGACGGACGCAGAAGTCGAGAGCTGGATCTCTCAATTAGATACAGAACCGGTGCAAGGTCCCCGACTTTTTGCGTACCCTGCGCAATCGAATATGAACGGCCAGCGGTTTCCTCGTGGATGGTGCGGCAGGATACGGGAGTCAGCCAAGGACACTTACACGCTTCTTGATGTCGCATCGCTTGTGTCGACATCCCCTTTCGACCTCAGTGATGCTTCCGCTGCGCCTGACTTTGCCGTTCTCAGCTTCTACAAAATCTTCGGGTTCCCGGACCTTGGTGCGTTGATTGTTCGCAAGAGTGCTGGCCACATCTTCGACAAGCGGAAGTTTTTCGGTGGAGGAACGGTAGATATGGTTCTAACACAGGGAACCCAATGGCATGCGAAGAAGCAATCTTCAATTCATGAACGACTCGAAGACGGAACGCTTCCGTTTCATAATATCATCGCATTGGGCTCTGCATTTGATACACATGAGCGCCTTTTTGGATCTATGGATAATATTTCTTCACACACCCGCTTCCTAGCGAAGCGACTATACGATCGCATGACTACATTGAGACATTACAATGGGGAGAGTGTGTGCCATGTATACAGACCATCACACTCTGACTATACCGATACTTCCACGCAAGGACCAATTTTGGCGTTCAACCTGCGAAGCAGTCAAGGTGCCTGGATTGGCAAATCCGAAGTGGAGAAAATGGCCAGCGTTAGGAACATACAAATCAGATCTGGAACGCTCTGCAACCCGGGAGGCACGGCGGCCAGCCTTAACTGGTCTGGAGCAGACATGCTTCGGCATTTTGGAGCAGGCATGCGTTGTGGTGATGACCATGATATCATGGACGGGCGACCTACTGGGATACTGAGAGCAAGCCTTGGCGCGATGAGCAACTTGACTGATATAGACACTTTTATGGGTTTTATCGAGGAGTTCTACGTCGAGAAAAGCCCAAATGTGTGTGCGTTGGTGCCACCACTGGAAGCCAACCTTACTCACCGGTCTGGTTTCCATGTTGAGAGCCTGTCCGTGTATCCCATAAAGAGTTGTGGTGCATTTAAAGTACCTGACGGAAAGCGCTGGGAAATTCGACGAGAAGGTCTGGCATGGGATCGCGAATGGTGCTTGATCCACCAAGGCACAGGTACAGCTCTCAATCAAAAGAGGTATCCTCGTATGGCTCTGATACGGCCATTTATCGATCTCAGTCATGGTGTCTTGCGCGTTACCTGCGGGTCTATACATTCTCCAAGTCAGAAAACGCTTGAAATCCCTCTGGACCGCGAGAATAGCAACCTTACAACCACCTCATTATGCCAGAATAGCTCGAAACCTTCTACTGTTTGCGGAGACCAGGTTATTGTGCAAGCATATTCATCTCCCACGGTGTCCGCATTCTTCTCCGACTTTCTTGGTGTGCCCTGTACACTTGCGAGATTTCCGCCTCAATCCTCCACCAGACTTGCCGAACCCAGACGTGGCCTCGGCAGCAGAAAATCACCACTTCGACCAGCTATGCCAGGCGCATTCCCTCAAGATACCCCGACCCCTGAGGCAGAACGAAATCCCATCTTACTATCCAACGAGAGTCCAATTTTGCTCATCTCCCGCTCATCCGTGAACCGTCTTAACGAAACCATCAAAAGCAGTCCTACAACCACAAATAGTACTGGACGCAAGAAAGCCGTAGCTGCCGATGTATTCCGTGCGAACATCGTCGTTGCAGAGGATTTCCCACAGCCGGTGAGCGCAGGGCGACCGTATATAGAAGACCATTGGGAGAGTCTGCGCATCGGGCCCGACAATCTTCATTTCAACGTGCTTGGATCTTGTCAGCGGTGCCAGATGGTCTGCGTCGATCAGCTTACTGGCGTGCGTGGCGAGGAACCATATTCGACGTTAGCAAAAACGAGGAAGAGTGGGAACAAGATTTACTTTGGGCGACATTTGGCGATTTCTTCTAATGGCGATGGGAATAGCGTTAATTCAAGGACAGTAATGGTGGGGGATGTTGTCACTCCGTCTTACTATGGGCCATGAATGACGAATCATGATCTGCTTTTAGGTTGTGGATAAGCATTGCATTGCATTGGAATGTGTATTAGATTGGAGTATCGCTAGTCATAGCTTGGGCGACATTGTATCTTGAAACAAGGCGGAAACCCCCTTTGAGAAGATGGGTTGCATTCAACATTCTATTGATACCATTTCCATTCACGCAGACATTCAATGTGCATGATTTTGAGAAACAAGCTATTTGTACAATAAATACATAAGAGAACAAACTCCCGTGCCGAACCCCGACAACAATGATTCAATCGAAACTCTCCCCGAGCTGGATGGACGGTTGGTTGGCCCCGGCTCGACGAGATGTATAAAATAGGACAGATGCGACATTATGCAAACCTCGGATCCATTCCACCCGAGGCGAATAAAAGAAGATAATACATCCAGAAGCGTAAGCCTTTACCGCTTGGGCCACGACTTCCAGCCACGACCGTGACCTCTCTGTAGAGTTAAGTGATATCAAGTCAGTGCACCATCCTGCATACCGAACAAAGGAAAGGAATAGAGAGGGAAAACTAACCTGCTTCCACAAACGGATCATCTCCGGCATCTCCATCATAGCCTTGCGTCTGTCCTCCAGACGAGCCTCCATTGTCCTCTCCCACTTGTGACCCTTGACCTTCTGTCCGATACCAGTACCCTTGATAGCCAAACCACGCTCCGCACGTCTCGTCTCCTTAAACTCCGTCGACTTGCGGCCAGGCGGCAACAATGCCTCAACGTTGTATTTGATCGCCAGCTTCACCAGCTCCGCCTGTCGACGCAGTCCAATCCGGGGTCCGAACCACTTGCCGGTGCGGAAGTTCTTGCGCGGCAGGAACGGGTTGGGGTGCTTGGAGTCGGAGTGCAGGATGGCCTTGGAGGGAGAGAACGCTTTAGGATCAGGACGCTTGAAGCCCTTCGCATCACGGTTGGGTGTGTAAGGAGAGGGTAAATCCTCGACTTTGACGTTGACGGGGGCACCTGTTTCGGGGGCTTCGGGGCGTGGTGCTACGGCTGCGGAATAGATTTGCGGAGGATAGCGCGCGAAGAAGTTGCGGAGGCGGATGGGGAGCTTGGATACCAAGCTGCTGGTTTGTGTGGTGGCCATTTTGGCTATTGTGCCCGGTGCCTCTCCTGTGAATTGGGGAGGAAGGGAAGATGGGATGGATGGGGCTTCTTTCTCTCCGGATAATTCGAGCTGGTGGTGATTCTTTGGATGTCCGCGTTGAGAATTGCAGGAACTGCGCTAAACCTCTTTGGGATGAGGCTCGGGAACTCGGCGAAAAAGAAAAGAGCAAAGAGAATGAGTTAACTTACTGTAAACTGGGTTAACTAACTGGTTACTGCTGCTACTGTTGCTGCTAAACTAGTAGGACTTGTGGCTGGTGCTTGTCTTCATCTCTTCGCTCTCTCTCTCTTCCGTCTTCCTCGCTTTCTCTCCCCCTTCTTCTCGCGCGCTTTCTTCCTCCCTCTCTTCCTGGTCGCTTTATATCTCCGCTCTTCCTCTTATCTTGGTCGCTGGATTGCTCCCGATCCTTTCCCTTCTCCAACAGCGTCCCGTCCTTGCTCCCCCTTGTCGCGGACCATCCTTGTCACTACTCTTTTGACCCCGACCACACCAACTGCCATCATGGCGGACTACAACTATGGAGGCTCCGAGGAGGAGAATGCGGAGTTGAAGAAGCTCGAGACTGAGTTGGTATGATGCGATCCTATTTATCATCTCCTCGATCGGCGGGGAATGCTGCATCACATATGCTAACCCATACGTTGTCGTACAGCTCGATGACCCGGATAACTTCGAAACCTGGGAGAAACTGGTTCGCGCTGGCGAAGCGCTCGAGGGCGGAATTAACCGCAACTCCAACCCCCAAGCCATCACCACCGTGCGCAATGTTTACGACCGCTTCTTGGCCAAGTTCCCGCTGTTGTTCGGTTACTGGAAGAAATATGCCGACTTGGAGTTTTCCATCACCGGCACTGAGGCTGCGGACATGGTATGCATGGGCTTGGCCTGTTCAGATTTGACTGAAGTTGATTGGATTGCTGATGCTTCTTTGACAGGTGTATGAACGCGGTGTCGCTAGCATCTCGCCCTCGGTCGACCTGTGGACCAACTACTGCTCCTTCAAGGCCGAGACCTCCCATGACGCTGATGTGATCCGAGAGTAAGTATAGTAGAGCTGCTTTCCTTTCCCATCCCCCACGTAACCGTTACAAACGCAGCACGGACATGGTTGTGATACCGGACCCGCGTGATGCAAATGTTCATTTGCACCAGTCCCCTCGCTGACGGGTGAGATTTCACCTTACCCGGACTCTACTGGAGTTTACTTCTCACCCATGGCTTCTCCAGGCTGTTTGCTCTCTCTCTACCCCTTTTGAAGAAACATTTACAGTTGATTTCAAGCCAAGCACCTCCCCTGCACGGACACTAAACACCAGGACTTGTGTTCGGGTGGCACCTATTCTGCGCTCGAAGCAGACGGGGGAACATAAGTTTCATCCACAGTTTGACCATCCTAGTCGTTCAATTGTTTGGGCTCGCACTCATTGGGAATCTGACGCTCATGTTTGCTATCCTTGTCACTCCCCTTTTTTCCCCCTCCACTCCCCCATCTCCCCAGCGTTGTTCTGATGGTGGTGTACCCGCTCTGATACTGACGTTCTCCTGTTTGCAGGCTCTTCGAGCGTGGCGCAACCAGCGTTGGGCTGGATTTCCTGGCCCACCCGTTCTGGGACAAGTACATCGAGTTCGAGGAGCGCCTGGAGGCTTTTGATAAGATTTTTGCTATCCTGGGCCGGGTGATTCACATCCCCATGCACCAGTACGCTCGGTATTTCGAGAGGTACAGGCAGTTGGCCCAGACTCGCCCTGTGGTGGAGTTGGCGTCTCCGGAGACTTTGACCCAGTTCCGTGCGGAGCTTGATGCTGCTGCCGGGCATGTGGCCCCCGGCGCGAAGGCAGAGGCAGAGGTTGAACGGGATCTGCGGTTACGCGTAGACAGCTACCATTTGGAGATCTTCTCCAAGACCCAGACTGAGACCACGAAACGTTGGACATACGAGTCGGAGATCAAGCGCCCGTACTTCCACGTTACCGAACTCGATGAGGGCCAGCTGAACAACTGGAAGAAATACCTCGATTTCGAAGAATCCGAGGGCTCCTATTTGCGAACCCAATTCTTGTACGAGAGATGCTTGGTGACGTGCGCTCACTACGATGAGTTCTGGCAGCGTTACGCTAGGTGGATGGCCGGTCAACCTGGCAAGGAAGAAGAAGTGCGCAATATCTACCAGCGCGCCAGCTGCCTGTACGTGCCGATCGCCAACCCAGCCACCCGTCTTCAATATGCCTACTTCGAAGAGATGAGTGGCCGGGTGGATGTTGCCAAGGAGATCCACGACGCCATTCTCATCAACCTGCCCAACCACGTCGAAACGATAGTGTCTCTGGCCAACATGTCTCGCCGTCACGGCGGACTCGAGGCTGCCATCGAAGTGTACAAGAGCCAGTTGGATTCGCCACAGTCAGACTTGGCTACGAAGGCGGCACTCGTTGCAGAATGGGCTCGCCTGTTGTGGAAGATCAAGGGCTCTCCCGAAGACGCCCGTCAGGTCTTCCAGACCAACCAGCAGTACTACATGGACAGCCGGCCCTTCTGGACCAGCTACCTGAACTTCGAGCTCGACCAGCCCACGAGCTCGTCTACAGAGAATGTCCAGTATGAGCGCATCAAGCAGGTCATCGAGGACATTCGGTCCAAGAGTACCCTTCCCGCCGATGTGGTGCGGGAGCTTGTTCAAATTTACATGGTCTACCTCCTTGAACGTGGTACCAAGGATGCTGCAAAGGAGTACATGACCCTGGACCGCGAAGTGCACGGACCGGCATCCGTGTCAAAGATGAAGGCCGCGGAAGCGGTGCAGCTGCCCCCAGCTCAGCCGGTTCCTTCGGCGACGCCTGTGGCGGAAGTTGTGGTCCCGACACCCCCACAAGCTAACCCTTATGCCTACTATCAGCAGACACCGGTCAACGGTGGCATGTGAGTCTGATGGCAAGTAAAGAAAGCTGCTGAATCCGGTTGGTGCGGAAACGCCCAACCACAATCTAACTCCTCGCCAAGAGGATGGTACTCTTTCCGCTCATAGCTTGTGAAAGGCTTGCTGATATGTAGAACAATAATTTCTCTTCTGATGTGTGTGCAGCTTTCAGCGAATGGCGTGTTGAGTGAAAGGCGAGACGGCATCTGCAGCGTGCAGAGAGCCGCTTCTCGACTGCTCTTCCCGATATGATGGGATCCGGTTGGGTGGACCTTATGAGTTTGGACATTGTCCTCGTGTATTCTAATGCGTAGGTAGCTTTCGTTCCATACATGTGATTTCAGTTACCTCAATAAATAGAGTGTTGCAGTATTCGTACAATATAGAGCCTTATCTACATTCACGTGATCACATATTGCGCACATGGCCGCTGTTCCCCACCGTAGAACATGGCCAGGCCGCGGGAGACAAACCAAGTAGTTCTGCGCCGAGCTGCAATCCATCTCAGGCTTCATCCTCTGCAGTGGCCATGGATGATATTATGACTAACAGTTCGTCGGAGGCGCGCCCTCCTATGCCTCCTCCGGAGCCCATCGAGCGCCCTCCTACTCCCCCGCCACCCCCTCCAGAGGATTCCGCCCTCCCTCCGCCGCCGCCAGACACGTCCGCGCCTCCTCCACCGCCGGAAGATCTTCCACCTGCGCCGCCGCCGGAGACTGAGCCCAAGAAGAAGAAGGTTGGATGGGGCACGAAACGACCAGCCCCTACGCCGCTGAGTGTGGAGGAACTCGTACGGAAGAAGCGAGAAGCTGATGCTGCAGCGGCGAAGGTACGAATCAGCTCCGAGGATTCCATATAAGCTCAGATAGCTAACATCCCACCTCTCTCTACACAGCCGAAATTTCTATCCAAGAAAGAACGAGAGAAGCTCGCGCTGGAAAAACGGGCTCAAGAAGTCGCAGCAACCCGCAGACTAAAATCCGAGCATGCCTCTAATGGCGTCGACAGAAGTGCTACGCACTCGCCCTCTGTCAGCTCCGAGGGCCCTAACGGCGATGCGAGATCCATCCCCACTGGCCCTCGAGCCATGCGCAACTCAGACGCTGCCCCGACTGCCCCGGCAGCCATGCGCCATTCACAGTCCCATAACAAGAACTACGACCTCGCGCCACCACCTCCTCCGAAATCCATGTCCTTCGGTCTGACGAGCGGAAAGGGCGACAGCCGGTTCGTGGACGAAGACGAGGCCGCAGCGCAAGCAGCCCTAGTGAAACAAAGATACATGGGTGTCGACCAAACATCAAACTTCTCCGCCAAGAAGAAACGCAAGAGAACGACAGACCGAAAATTCAACTTCGAGTGGAACGCCGAAGAAGACACCAGTGGCGACTACAACCCGCTATACCAACACCGACACGAAACCAACTTCTTCGGCCGTGGCCGTCTCGCCGGCTTCGGCGACGACGTCGCAGAATCCGTCGCCCACAAATACGCCCGCGCCCTGGAAGACCGTGACCGCGAAGCAGGAAGCATCCGCGCCAGAGAAATCCTCGAGATGGAGCGCCGCCGCCGAGAAGAAAGCACCCGCAACCAGCTCGACAAACACTGGAGCGAGAAGAAACTCGAGCACATGCGCGAACGCGACTGGCGTATCTTCAAGGAGGACTTCAACATCAGCACCAAGGGCGGCAGCGTGCCCAACCCTATGCGCTCCTGGGACGAATCCAACCTCCCCAAGCGCCTCATGGAACTCATCAACCGCGTGGGCTACAAAGAACCCACGCCCATTCAACGCGCCGCCATCCCCATCGCCATGCAAAACCGCGACCTAATTGGTGTCGCCGTCACCGGTTCCGGTAAAACCGCCGCCTTCCTCCTCCCCCTCCTCTGCTACATCGCGGAGCTCCCACGCATCGACGAATTCGAATGGCGCAAAGCCGACGGCCCCTACGCCATCGTCCTCGCGCCGACCCGCGAACTGGCACAACAAATCGAAATCGAAGCCAAAAAATTCACTGGCCCCCTCGGCTTCAACGTCGTCAGTATAGTCGGAGGTCACTCCCTCGAAGAACAAGCCTACAGTCTCCGCGACGGCGCCGAAATCATCATCGCCACCCCTGGCCGTCTCGTCGACTGCATCGAGCGCCGCATTCTCGTCCTCAGCCAATGCTGCTACGTCATCATGGACGAAGCGGACCGCATGATCGACCTGGGCTTCGAAGAACCCGTCAACAAAATCCTCGACGCCCTCCCCGTCTCCAACGAAAAACCCGACTCCGAAGACGCCGAAAACCCCCTCGCCATGTCCCGCCACATCAACCACGACCAGCACCGCTACCGCCAAACAATGATGTACACAGCCACCATGCCCACCGCCGTCGAACGCATCGCCCGAAAATACCTCCGCCGTCCGGCAATCGTCACGATCGGCTCCGCCGGCGAAGCCGTCGACACCGTCGAGCAGCGCGTGGAAATGATCGCCGGCGAAGACAAGCGCAAGAAACGTCTCGGCGATATCCTCTCGTCGGGAGAATTCCGCGCCCCGATCATCGTCTTCGTCAACATCAAGCGCAACTGCGATGCCATCGCTCGCGAAATCAAACAGTGGGGATTCTCCTCCGTCACATTACACGGTAGTAAAACACAAGACCAGCGTGAAGCCGCCCTCGCGTCCGTTAGGAATGGAACCACAGATGTCCTGGTGGCTACAGATCTGGCGGGTCGTGGTATCGATGTGCCGGATGTTAGTCTCGTCGTGAACTTTAACATGGCGACGAGTATTGAGAGTTATACGCATCGTATTGGTCGTACCGGTCGTGCCGGGAAGAGTGGTGTGGCTATTACTTTCTTGGGTAATGAGGATGCGGATGTTATGTACGTTCTCCCCCCCTTCTCCTCTACTTATCTAATATTCTATGCCCTTGGCGTTGTTATATTGTGGATGATACTAACAATGGGATTAGGTACGACCTCAAGCAAATGCTCATGAAGTCGCCCATTTCTCGTGTTCCGGAGGAATTGCGTAAACACGAGGCTGCGCAGTCGAAACCTACGAGGGGTTTCTCTTCAAAGAAGAATAATGAGGAGGGTGGTGGTGGTGTGAAGGCGGGATGGTAATTTATCTACTCTTTATGTTTCTGCCTGCCTGCCATTGAGAGGTGGATGGATGCCTGGAAGAAGTGGTATCGTTATGGTATAGGAAAGGATTATATCATATCATATCATATGATGAGGAGGAACTGCTTCCACTGCATTAATGCCGTTATGGGCACGGCGTATGTATCATACCTTACCAGCGAATCTTATAAACTTCAATACACTCAATATGTGGAGATGCGAGTTCTTATTTTCTATCTTTTTTTTTTCTCTGTTCTAATTATACACCCCGAACATAGTCGGTTGGGTTTCATTTATATTCTCATTTCAATCGGCATTCGCCATACTTCCGAAATATGTCATGCATGTCTGATTTACAGCTTACCATTGTAGCTGTTGGCCTTGAGCCACGACTCCACGTCCGCCCGGTCACGCTTGACCCAGTTGACCTTGGCCCGGATCGAGTCGAGACTCTGCTCAACGGCACGGTCGAAGCCCTATACGAGAAAATAGTTAGCACATAAAACTTGAACAACACAGGTATAACTAATGAAAGGATGGGATGGAGCCTACCTTAGTGTCCTTGCTTTGGAAAAAGTCCTGCACATCCTTCAACTGCTCCTCAGTGCAGAAGCTGGCTGTGCTGAGCTGCACCACCGTGCCCAGCATACCGAGAGACGGAGGCAGACGCTTGTAGATGGCATCCCAGTTGTTCTTCAACCAGGACCAGCGAGCCTCGATACCCGCAGGGTGGCTGCGGAGACCACCCAGGGGCATGTAGATGTCCTGGTTCTTGACCTCGTCGCCGCTGGCCAGGTCGAGAGTGCGCTGGATCAGGGCGGGGTCTTCGGCGGCACCCAGGCAGCGGAGGGCCGTGGTCTTCTCATCGGAAGTGGGGGCATTGCGGAAGCGGTCGAGGACGACGTTGTACTCCTTCTCGCCACCGTTCTTCAGCACAATGCTGAACACGCTGCCGCGGATGTTGGGGTGGATGGCGTTCTCGTCGCCGGCGGCGAACCGCTGGAACATGTCCTGGGCGGCCTTGACGACGACCGGGTCCTCAGCCATACCGGCACTGCCGAACATCAGAGCCTTGAACTGCTGCAGGATGTGGCCATCCTTCTCCGAGAATTCCCATCCGAGCTCGTGCGCCTTGTGGCTGACCAGAGAGCGCTGGAAGGCCTTCAAGGCGTCCCTGGTGGAGACATCCTCGAACAGCCAAGCAGCCCGCAGAGAGCCAACACGAGTCAGGATCTCGTTCCACACGATGAACTCAGCCTCGCTGTCGAAGCCCTTCAGCAGCGACAGCAGGCCGGAGGTGCTCTGGAAGCCGGACGCGGCCAAGGCACCGGCATCGGCAATCATACCGGCGCGGTCCTCGACGCTCAAAAGTCCGCCCTTGGCCGCCTCACCCAGTTTGGACAGACGCTCCGGGGTGTACGAGGTGCGGTAGATGGCGGAGTGGTCCGCGTTGAGCTTGAAGAAGTCAAGGTCGGGCACCTTGAATTCGCCCTCGCGCTCGGTCAGCATGGTGTCCTCGTCGATGCCATTCTTGGTGCGCAGACCCAGCATGACGGGGTAGAGCGTGGTGTCCTCATCGGGGCGGACATCGCCGGTGCGCAGGAAACGGTTCTGCTTCAGCTTAATGGTGGAGTTGCTGGGGTTCTCCGAGACAGTCACAACGGGGAAACCGACTTTCTTGGTCCAGATGTCCATGACCTCCTCCACGGGCTTGCCACTGGCGTTAGCCAGGGCGGCCCACAGATCACCCGTCTGGGTGTTTCCGTAGGCGTGCTTCTTGATGTAGTCGCGCACACCCTGGATGAAGACATCCTCACCCATGTACTTGGAGATCATGCGCAGAACGGAGGATCCCTTGGAGTAGGAGATGGCATCGAAGATCTGGTTGATCTCATCGGCACGCTTCACGGGCACCTCAATAGGGTGACTGCTGCGCAGCGAATCCAAGGACAGGGCGCCCTGAAGGGTGTCGATGACATACGTCTGCCAGACTTTCCACTCGGGGAAGAAGCTGTTGCAAGAGTACCAGGACATCCAGGTGGCGAAACCCTCGTTGAGCCAGAGGCCATCCCAGAAGTCCATGGTGACCAAGTTACCGAACCACTGGTGGGCCAGCTCGTGCTGGACGGTCTCGGCAATACGCTCCTTGCGGGCAGCACCGCTGGTCTTCTCATCCAACAGCACGTCCACGACACGGTAGGTGATCAGACCCCAGTTCTCCATGGCACCAGCGCTGAAGTCGGGCACGGCGACCATGTCCATCTTGGGCAGGGGGAACTCGTTATCGAACGCCTTCTCGTAGAAGGCCAGAGTGCGGGCGGCCAGGTCCAGCGAGAAGCGACCGTGCTCAATATCCTGATCCGGGGTAGCATAGACACGGATAGGGACGCGGAAAGCCTTCGTCTCGATGTAGTTGAGGTGGCCGACAATGAAGGCGAGCAGGTAAGTCGACATGACCGGGGAGGTGTTGAACTTCACGGCCTTCTTGCCGCCGGCAACCTCGGTCTCACTGGCGACGTCCATGTTGCTCAGGCATGTCATGCTCTTGTCTGCCACCAGGGTCACGGTGAACTTGGCCTTCAAGGCGGGCTCGTCGAAGCAGGGGAAGGCGCGGCGGGCATCAGTAGGCTCCATCTGGGTGGTGGCAATGTACTTGGTCTGACCATCGGCAGCCTTGTAGGAGGAGCGGTAGAAACCGGCCATGTTGTCGTTGAGCTCACCAGTGAAGGTCAGCTTCAGCTGGGCGGAGGAACCGGCGGGGATGGTGTCGGCGAACTTGATGGTCGCAACCTGCTGGTCCTGGTTGAGGGTGATCTCGGGGTTGGAGGCCACGACGGCGCCTTGGGAGGAGACGACGGCATTGTGGATCTTGATCTCGTTGGAGTTGAGGGAGATGGAGGTAGTATCTTCAGCGACGTCGAGACTATATTCCCGGAGAGTTAGCTACTGCTCCAGATGGCGGGGTAACCAGCTAGGGTTCATGGGTGGGTAGGGAAGAGCATGGACATACTCAATGACGACGGTACCGTCATAGGAGAAGTTGGCAAAGTTAGGTTCGAGGGTCAGGTCATAGTGAAGGGGCTTGACGTTGGTGGGCAAGACCTCACGACCACCGGGGACGTTGGTCGAGCCCGTCACCTCTCCGCGTCGAGCACCACACATCCTGCGATAGGAACAGTAACGTTTGGAAGCTTGAGAGAGGGGAGCACGACGAAGAGAAGAGCGATGGAGAGGAGGGACAGTAGAAGAGGAAGAGGAGGAGAAGGAGGTGAGAGAGGAGGGAGTAGTAGTAATAGTAGATAAAGAAGCAGTGGGGAAGTTGAAAGTAGAAGTAGAAGAGGGGCGGGGAAGAGCAGAGAGTCGGTGGAAGCGGAGGGGAGCAGCAGCTGCCCTTCTGTTGCTGCTGTTGCTCAGCGGGAGCCGTGCGGAGGAGGGAAAGCGACGCATGGGAACGAGTCTTGATAGTGAGAGAAAAGACAGATTGACAAAGAAGAGACACACACACACAGTCCCCACCCAGATAAACAACCCAAAAAGATACAGCGGATAGTAGACAAATCAAAAGACAACAACGACCAAAAAGATTACTGATACAATGAGGTTATTCCCTCCTTCAATCAATCCATCAACAATTCATCCAATCTCGAAGGGAAAGAAAAGTTCCCTTTTTGCCGCGGGAATTCCGTCGGTCGTCCGTCTGAATCCGGCAGGCGGTAATCTTACTATGACTAACACGATCCAGTCATCTGACCAACTAGTCAGCCAAAACTGAGTAGCCTACTAAATCAGGCAATCAGCTCCCCCCTGGCTCAACACCTTTCCTCTTCTGGATGTCAATAAGGGCTACTCAACCAGGGTTTCTCCGCATCACATGTCACCCATCTTTTCTCCCATTTCTGCGTCCCTTTTCCTTTTCCTTCTTTTTCTCCATACATATTACATTCTTTCACGCAGGTCTTCTCCATACAGCCGGTTGCCAGATTTGCCTTCAATGGTAGATATTTCTCTATCTGGCAGTTGGCTGTCGAGCTGCTCCTTCGGGAGCAGTGACTTGCAAGACGGTCCACCAGCCAGTTTGAGGGGTTCATGATTAGAGGCATCTGATGCTTTCTTCCGGTGAATGGGCTTCCATAGAGGGCTGGGACATACATAATTATACATTAATTATTTTAAGAAATCTATACCAATGGCACATTTATGATTCTATGTTCAAGAACAGTATTCAGCAATATCTCGTCGATTGTTGAAAGGAGCTTTAGCTTTAAATCTAGTAATAAAACACAAGAGGTATCTCGAAGAAAGACAGCAAGTCTATCAAAACAAACCCATTTCTTCCCTAACAATCATTCCCTTTTTCCCTTCCCTCCAGCCAAAAAAAAAAAAAAGACAAAAAACTCCGCACCCATGCAAGATGATATGTGTAAACATTATGATTATGCCCTAATAAAGGCATTGATGTTGAATCGTTGCGTCATAATTGAAACGAAGCAGCAGTCAAGCAGTGCATCATCCACTAGGGAACCCCTCAGAAATGGTGCTCTCCCTGCTGCTGCCCCTCATGCCTCAAAGCCTCAGCCTGCTCAATCGGCATCTTTGTAAAGACACTTCTGGACCAGCCATCAGCATCCACGACCGACTCCTTAACAAGGATATAGCGACCAAAGCGAGGCATCAGCACCGCCCAGACTAGATAGTAAATAGCGCCGAGGGCGAAAATGCCCAGCGCCACCACACAGTGCAGGTAGTAAGGCAGGCTGTTGTAGACGCTCTGTCCGGCACTGGGGGGCACGTAGGGCGCCACCACCAGGTACATGTTGGACAGGCAGAAGAAGATGGTGACGGGGAGTGTGGCCCGAATACCGGGGGACCAGTCCGGGAAGTTCTTCTCCTTGGTCAGATAGATGTAGATGAGACCGCCGGACACGAAGACGTTGACGATAGACAGCGGGTACGAGATCAGGTTCACAAGGAAGTTGTAGGCATCGCCTGGAGGAGGGGCCAACATGATGATCACGGACACTACCCAGTGCTCGAAGAGGCCAGCGGCGGGCGAGTTGAACGGCCGGTTGCTGGCCCAGATCTTCGACAGAGGGAGGACTCCTTCGCGACCGAGGGCTTGGACAACTGTTATCATAATATTAGCTTCGCTCGACGTTTGACGCGATATAGGGAAGGAATGGTATGTACGTACTTCGTCCTTGCGAGAAGATGACCGACAGAACATTACCAGATGCAGACAGGGCCACAAAGACCGACATCACCTTCTCTGCGCGCGCACCGAACATGTTGCCGAAGAAGGCGGCGGCGACGGTCTGGCCAGAGGACAGGAACTGCTCCTTCGGGACAGCAGCAAAGTATGCGATGTTGCACAGCATGTACATGATACCGACGGAGATGATGGCAATGGGGGCGGCGATCTTCAGGGTACGGGTAGGGTTCTTCGTCTCGCTCAAGGCCTGCACACAACAATATTAGCAACCTATCACAGACCACGTACACAGTCAGAACAACATACGTAGTTGGCATTGGAGTACCCGATGAAGGACCAGATGACATTATACAACGCCATGACAATGCCATAGCCGGTGTCAGTGGTACCCTCGAACGCGTTGGTGAAGTTGTGAGGAGGATCGATCTTCATATGGCCGCCGAGAGCCACCCATCCTGCGACGATGACGAAAAGGATGATGACCAGCTTGACCACACCCAAGAAGTTCTGAAGCATGAGACCCCACTTGACAGCGAAGGAATGGATGAGGAAGGCAGCGGTGATACAAGCCAAACCAATACCACGCTGGTTCCAGCGATCCACTTCGATGTCCGCCGCGTTCAGAATATACTCGCCAAAGACGACACTGTTACTGGCGGCCCAACCCAACAGGACTGCATAGGCCGCGTACATGGCCGTCATCAGGAACTTGGGCTTCTTGAAGACATATTCGAGGTAGTTCTTTTCTCCACCGTTCCTATGAGAAGTCATTAGCCTCAAGTTCTACCTACCCCAACCGTTCAGGATAAAGCATACTTAGGAATAGCAGTACCCCATTCCAAATAAACAGCAGTACCAGCCATGGCAATCAAAGTACCAATGACCCACATGATCAGAGACAGACCAACACTACCCGACAAAGACAGGATAGTACTCGGGGTAGCGAAGATACCAGTACCAATGACACGGTTGAAGATCAGAAAGGAGGCACTGATGACGCCAATCTGGCGACGGTCATCCGGAGTAGCCTCGAAGACATTTCCTTCATCTAGTTTCGAAACAGTCAGGGCAGATTCTTCATCACTATGCCGGGAAACCTTGGGAGAGACCTGGGAGGAGATGGGACAGTCACACATACACAAGCCGGAAACGCCATCCGTTCGACGAGGGCCTTCCTCAACGGCCTTGGCGTCGGGCAGGATGCCCTTTTGATACGCAGATTCCACAACTGGGTCCGTCATGGTAAGAGTTTCGTGGTTGTTAGAGAAACCCAAGACACTGGAGTCCACGAGAATGACAGGTGGAAGACCGGAAGACGATCGTCCAGGACTATATAGTCAGTGCTAGGAGCGCTGAGAACAGGCCAGGGCCAGGTGCGAATGAGCGGCTATCCCCGGAGGCAAAAACCGTAAGACGCGATGATGTGCTGCGACTAAATGTGATGCAATCCAAAGTGAGCAGGGTCTGCTCGTGATGTGTATGGACACGATGGCCAAGACTAGCAGGTAAGACCCCTGTAAATCCGGACAGGAATTGGTAAAGGTGTCTGAGCGATGGAGGCAAAATAAGAAAAATTTGATGTAAGAGAAAATCGAAAAAAAGGTGGAAAGCAGTATTATGTTAGGGCACGGGTGTCATATACTCCAAGTATAGATCACGACCGAGTCCCCCAACAGGTTGAAAGAAATGTTCTAGAAAAACTGAAGTCTTGTGAAAGTCTAAAGTAAAAATCACGAAGAGGAAGAAAGAAGTAATCTAAAGGAAAAGAATGACAAGCTACGGGTGAAAGATCACGACAGCGACCGAGACAAGAGGAAGCACGGGCATGACAGACACCCGCCATGTGGTGGGCGAGTCTCGAGTCATCTTCCTTCGGGATCCCGTGAGGCAAAAGGGGAATTTCTTTGGTACAGAAGAAAAAAACTTCTTCTGGGCGTCGGAGCGGAACCCGAACGAGGGAAGCTCTCCACTCCCTGCCCAAACTTCTCAAACCTCTCAAGCCACGGCCCAGACACCAAGAAGATGGTGAACCGTTCAACGCCGTCGGTGCAATTCCTATGACACACCAAAATCAATCACGCAATTTGGGCCTGGATCTTGCACGTTTAAGTTAGGTAAAGTTAAGGTCTGCGCGGGTCCCAGAGCCAATGCCCGCCGCCGTGGGTCGAGCTCTAAATCCGCAGCAATCCTCCAACCAGTGCGCACCATTCCTCGCCACGAGATGAACATATTCGCGTGTTATTATGTGTATATACAGTACAGCTGCCTCTGACTGGCAGTATCTGCATCCTCCAGATCCATCCCGAATCCACCCTGACTCCCTATGATCCCATGGCATCATCATCACTCGTATCCAATGTCCGCTGGCAATTTGTGTACCCGGGTCCCCAGCTTGAACGCCAATTGCAAACACCCGCCCAACAGGCCTGTAAAGCATGCGTATCCTGTAAGAAAATGGAAAGGAACAAGGGAACCAATAAACACAGAGCAAATCACGGCAACCCTATAATAAACCCATATGAAAAAACACTAAAACACTCGTGCATCAATGCATATATCGAACCCCAGAGAGAACTGGCATGGAGAATGGAAGAAGAAGAAGAAGAAGAAGAAGCTGGCCCCGCACGCGTGTCAAGGTACGAGCTTGGAATGCAGTTGCCTGCACTAGCAATGCCCACACGAGCTGGGACATGAAATAGAAGAAGAATAGGATGAAATAAAAATGGAGAAAAGGAGGGGGGCAAAATGAGCATGGTCCTGCATGCTTCTAACGGTCAACGTTCTTATTTCGGCGGCGTGGCTCCCACTGCAGGGGAGACTGGCACCAGATTCGACGGCGGCATTTTGCCCGGTCCACTGGACGGGGGCGTGTACCGATTCGACAGCAGCGCCAGCTTCTTCCGGAGCGACGCCAGGCGACTCCGGATTTTCGATATCACTGTGCCAAGCGTTAGCGCCTGCGCAGTGCCGTGCATAAGGTGGAGAGAACACTTACTTTTCGCCAGAATCACCGCCTGGGGCTCGTTCTGTCCGCCATCCTCGTTGTCCCGCCGGGCGTCGGCTCTATCAGCGCCGCCGCTTTGCCCCGGTCGGGATACTTCCACATCATCCAGGATGGCTTCTAGCATCCGGATGGCGGTGACATACGAGATTTCACAACCGGCTAGATCCTCGCCGGTGATTTCATTGATAGCCGCCACTCGGCTCATCTCCAATGCGCGCTCGTACATGAGCTTCTCTGCTGTCACGTCGGGGCTGACGACCACATCGGCAGAGGTTCCGGAGCCTAGGGAGGATCCAACCGACAGATTGCTGGGATGGCTGGGGTGATCCGATGGCAGCCTCTTCTGCGCCTCTACTAATTTGAGCCGGACAAATTCGGCCTTCTCCAGCACCTCGTTGAATCGGTTGCGCACCCACTGGACGACGTTGTTGATCCGATTGCCCGCAACTGTGCTTCCAGTATCCGCTCTGCTGAGCGTATCGCCTCGGCTCTTGCGAGTCCACCATACACGTGCAATATCCATCGACTTCGCCAGCAATGACAAGGCCTTGACGTAGAGAACCAGGGCTTCCTCGGATAAGGTCACAATAGCATCAACAGTGAGTCCACCATCGGCCGAATCGACAGCGTCCGACCCAGGGTCTCCCGGGTACCCGGTGGCGGCAGATGGCGCTAGTGGGATCAGCTGCTTGTATTTGACTTCGGCAAACCCGTACACAACATCACTACGTGTGGCACACTCCTCCAGATCATGGACGGTTTTGCTGTCTTCGTCCAGATTGGCGCCGGGCTTGCCCCCATCTGCGTGGACAATTAAGCTCGTTTGGGCACTGGGGTATGCGGGAAACGGGTTGTAGGCCAACGGAGGCGAGCGTCCGCCTTTCGTGATGGTCAGCGGTGGTGAGAAACTCATCCCAAACAAACGTCCGCTGGCCATATTGAGAGCCTTCGAGATGGCCGATGTGGCCGACGTAGGACTCTGTCCGTAGCGGCGATCGTAGGAATTTTGACGGACGTGTGCCGAATCGGCACGGGAACGCCCTGAGATGATTTGCATGGCTTTGCTAGGCGAAGCATGAGGCGACGACCCCCCGGCCGGAGGTGTCCCTGGAGCCGCTCCCGAACGCCGGGATACAGCACCTGCTTGGCCACCCTGCATTCGTGGGTTGTAGGCCAGTTCATCTGCAAAAGCATTCATCTCTACCGCACGCTTCTCCACAAGCACGTAGTCTCTCTCAAATGCTACCTCTTGTGCAGCATGCTCCTTTTCGTCCTTCGCTTTCTCGACGGGTTTGTCGACTTGAGGCACTCCCGAGGAAGCCGTACGCCTCCGCTGCTGTTCCACGACAGTGGTGGTGGGAGGGCGATCGACATGCTCCTGGCGACCAGGGGCAGTCACCAGAGAGACCGGACTTGGCCTTGTCGGATGCGATGCTGGCGGTGTAGGCTCGTTCGGAGCAGCATGAGGGGTGCCCGCACTTCCAGTCCTACGCATAGGCGTTGAAGGGGTCTCTGGCCGAGGGCTGTGTGTCATGGCTCGTTGAGCCGCCGGGTAAGTCGCCGGCTCATCCCGCACTCCGCCAGACAGCGCATTCTCGCGTTTCATTTGGACGGGCGTGCTACGCCTCGACCCGGAACCAGGTCGAGGTGTTGGGTCGGCAGGGGAACGCCCGAGTGGAGCGTCGTCCGCTACCAGACAGGGAATCGGTTCTGTGAGAACTTTATGCGCGAAATAAACATCGAAATTCATCCGGTCCATTGGATGCTGCTTCAGGAGGCCCCGAATGAGCTCCCTGATGTCTTCCGACACCCGATTCTTCGAGGGGAATGAGATTTGGTCCTTATTTTGTTCGATCTTTTTGATGAGTTCAATATGGTTCACTGCACGGAACGGGGCCTTCCCGACTACCATTTCATAAAGCACCGTGCCCACAGACCAGAGGTCTGCCTTCGCGTCGTATTTCTCGTATCGCAAAATCTCAGGAGCCATGTACAGTGGCGAGCCACACAGAGTCTCCGCGAGAGAGGTTGCCGGCAAAGACCGGGCGAAGCCAAAGTCAGCAAGCTTCAGCATTGGCAGAGACTCCAGCCCGGTCTTCGGGCTAAAGGAGTCCTCACTGCTCTTGAAAGGTACAACATCGGCGGCCCCACTGCGGTAGGACGATGGTGCAGGACAGAGCAGCAAATTCTGTGGTTTGATGTCCCGGTGAATCAAATCACGGTCCCGAAGGAATCTGAGTGCGCTCGAGAGTTGTTTGAGAAAGTGGCGGACGATTACCTCGTTGAGACCCGCACCCTCCCCAGGATTGGGGTACTTCGCTATCAATTCCCGTGTGTATGGGCTGTCCTGAAGGGTGTTGCGCCCCTTGATGAAGTGGGAAAGGTCCCCCAGGGCACAGAATTCCATCACCAAATGAATATTGGACGTCGTATCATGGCAGTCTAGGAGAGCGACGATATGGGGATGGTGGAGTTGTTTGAGGATGGAAATCTCAGAGGCGAGGTTCTCCTTGAGCTTCCTGCTGAGCTTGGTCATGGTAACCGATTTGATTGCCACATAGGTGCGTGATCTCTATATCGCGGGAACCGCATCGTCACTATTAGCCTTTGCAATTTGGCATCCGAGAACACCGGTGCAATACAAAACAGGCCGGATCCTCGGCCGAGATAGGAATCAGAGACAGCATCCCAACTTACCGTATGAACACCTTTGTAGACTACGGCAAAACTTCCTCGGCCGATCTCACTCAGCCGAGTGTAATGGCCAATGGGCATCTCGCCATGAGGGCCCTCATTGGACCTCCTGGAGTGATGTGCAGATGCCATGACTGCAGCCAGGCAATGAGAGCGTCTCTTGAAAACCAACCACACGCCCCGTCAACCACACACTACCTCAACAGCGGCAAGAACAGCGTCGAATGATGGAAGAGGCCCATCAGGGGAGCGAAAGACAGGTCGGGAGAGCGGCCGGTGATGGGCGAGGTGAGAGAGCGGATGATAAAGCGAGACGGGAGATAGGAAGTAGGAAAGATGGATGGATGATGGGATGGGTGTGGACAGCCGGAGGAGGAGAGGCAAGGAGGGCTGGACTGCGTGGCAGAGGACGGGGACAGCAGACGGGGCAGGAAGAAAGGGACGGTCCAGAGCGTTAGGCGAGTAAGTAGGTAGAGTAGGAGTCGGAGTAGATAGTTGGGGGACGAGAAATAGGGTGCGCAGCACACCTACAGTAGGGCGCAAGTAGGCAGGAGAGCGGTGAGGCGGAAAACGGGGGCTTGTATGATAGGATGAAAGGTCGACAGGGATAGCCAGACGGATGACGACCAAGGCGTGGGACTTTGAGTAAGTACAGTACTATAGAAGGAGGAGGATCGGGGGATCGACGATAAGGTATGAATCACCGCACTAGGGACGAGAACGGTGGGGAGGAGTGATAGATAAGCCAGAGCAGGAAGAGAGGTGAGGGTTAGGTCAAAAGTGATGAAACAAGAAGATATAGGAGGAGGAAGTAGAAGAAGAAGAAGATTCACAGAGCCAAAATAGTCGAGAGAGAGGAAGAGTGAGTAGGAAGATGATGAATGATGTGATGAGGGAAGAGAGAGCAGGAAAGGCGGGAAGCAGCTGGACCCAGGGATCCTTGACGATGTCTGGGGGGAGAGCAGCGCAACAAGAGCCAGAGCGAGAGCGTGACCGCCGATAACGAGCCGAATAGGACTGGCGGATGATTGAATGACCTGGGGGTCCCAAGGCGGTCAGAAGAGCGGAAGTGGTCAACTTCGTACTAGGATGACCGCAACCAAATTTGGGTTCCTCTTTCTTAGCTAATCAATCCATCTGCCAAAAACAAAGTACGAAGACAGACAGGAACCAACCAAAGCAGTATACGACAGAAAACGAAAGAATCACGCAACAAGACAAACCCAAAAGAAAGTATGGCATCAACCGACTCACTAATATACTAATCACCTTGCAGGATTGCACGAGAGAGAGCAGGAAACCCCCAGAACTAAAACTACCAGCAAAAAAAAAAAAAAGGGGGACCCCGGAAGTTGCCAGGCAAATCAAAATACCACCCAGAGAGATAAAGCTGCAGGCGACAATGATAACGGGCGCGATCCAATCCATCCATCCACATCGCCTGAGGCCGGATGAAGAAGAAGCGGAGGTAGGCAAAAGTCACAGATGATCGGTATTACATCATACCGTATAGAACCAATACTCCACTGAAACCCACCTCTTCATCACATTCAACCTGCGCCTGACTTTATCTTTTACTTACCATACGAGATTCTATTCCAGGTAAAAACCAGGTCAGGTCACCCTCCATCTTTCCCAAGGGACACTGCAGCAGTGACACTTCTTCTCCCGGTTCCACTTTTCTCTTCTTTCTCTCCGCCCCAGTCAAGCCCGATCGACCCAGTTACTTTCCATCAGTCAGTCATGGTAACCACCCAACGTTCGCGGGAGAATTCTCCCCCATTCCCCGGACACCGAATCACACCTAAGTACTCCCTATTTAATTCTGCAGGCTCCCATTCCCAAACCCCCAGACGTCGCTGGCTGGCTGGTTGGTTGGCTGCTATCAAGTGACTCATCTTCAATGGCTTAACTAACATTTATTACGTCGGACAGGCTACTTACTTGTTACTAACTAACTCTTCTAGGTTCTACCTATGACACGAACACAGCCTCCCCATGCGACCTCGCCACTGAATGAACTGACTGACTGACTGAAGAACCGGATCGCCCTGATAAGCTACTTGACTGTTAGTTCTTCTGCTGCGCACTCCCGTAGCCTCGCCCACAAGAAACCTTACTTAGGTGG
Source organism: Aspergillus welwitschiae (assembly GCF_003344945.1). NCBI lineage: Eukaryota > Fungi > Ascomycota > Eurotiomycetes > Eurotiales > Aspergillaceae > Aspergillus > Aspergillus welwitschiae. The sequence goes on from NW_020798695.1 coordinate 1,750,548, forward strand.
CGATCAACAAGCCAACCCGCGTCGGTGGCTGCTGACTGGTTGATATCTCGTGGGCCCCTAGGAATGCTGCCTGATTGTTATCTACACTGTAGATACTTGTAGTAGTAGTGTGGACTGGTAATGGAGGTGGTATTTCTATTTACTGCATGCCCGTCAATATTCACAAGAGGGTGAAGGCCAAAGTAGAAAGAAAAGGAACAACTGCATAATACACAGTAGTGACACACACACACACACATTCCTGCCAAAAAAAGACAATAAGAATGAAAATGAAGACAACAAGAAAAAAGCCTTCCACGTCATTCCCACACAAATGACCGCCTGACGCCTGGCTCTTCCTCTATTCCTTCAAAGGCAATTGTATATAGAAACAAGGAACAAAGAGAAAGAAAATCACCCTCTTTGGCTTGGTTTACTTCTTCTGTCTATCCTCCTCGGTCGGGCCATTCTTGGGTGATCAAAATCGGGGCGCCCCTGCGATGTGTCTCCTTCAGACCACAAAAAAATCGCATACTATAACCTCATCCGAGAGACGTTCTAGAAACGGAGTAGGGGTAGGGTTTACCAACAACAACCACCTCAGACCCCAAGCCCTCTCACAAGTAGCCATAGCACAATCGGAACCACCACATTGTCATTACATCCCGTCAGGATTGCCTCGGTTGCGCTGGTTCCTCCGGCGGCCAAGATGACTTTTACCATTGCCTTTACCCAAGGGAAGTTCTGGTGCGGTCCATCACTGCCTCCGCTGACCGGCCATTCTCCCACCACAAGCCAAATTCGCGCGAATAGTAAGCCACACGTTACAGCAACCGCAAAGGCCACGCTGCCCTCGAGCGATTTTCCTCCTCCCCAAAACCACTTGCGCCGACCGAACCGTCGCCCCACGAGTGACGCCGCCGCATCGCCCATGCCCACGCAGACTATCCCGCTCACCATACTGACGTCCCGGTTCAACGCACTCCACCCGATCCAGGGATGATCGCCCGTCCGAGGAATGTCCGCCAGGGAAAGCCAGAGGGGGATCGAGCATCCGATGAGGAGGAAGATGTGCGACACAATCACAGGCCCTCGATGATCGCGCCCGTCCACGTAGGGGGCAAGGAAGTAAGTCAACGGTCGCGAGATCGGGGGCAGCTGGGACGCTCGGAAGAGATCGAGCAGCAGGAAGACGGACAGGACTAGACTCAGGGCAAGCGCACAAAACGTGGGGTCGACGTACACCGTCGGAAGGAACATCAGCACCATCATGCCATGGAATACCTTGCGTCTCGTATCTACCTCCGCGACGGAGCTCAACTGTAACACAACCGCCAGTCCGGTCACAAGTACCACAATACAGTATGCTGCGACGAGGAGGCGCGAATTAGCCTCCCCAAAGACATCTCGGCGGAGATGTTCGACCCAACCAAGACCGCAGGAAGCGTTCAACAGGTCAGGGTCCAAGCGAGCGGGGATTGGAATCCAATATTCCAAGTTCCACATAATCACCCAGAATCGAAACCATGAAACGTTGCCCAGCAGATAGCTCAGTGCCCACCCGAATGGATCTTCTCCGTGTAACGCCCGCTCACCCACGTACTTTCGAACAGGTCCTAGGATGATGAGAAGCACGGTGACGTAGATAAACAGCGCGTACAACCATTTCCGGACTTGGGCTTGAGGCACTGTCAGCGACAAGAACGACGCTAAACCAGGGGCCATTGATCTCTTGCGTCGCCCACTAGGCGTAGTTCTGACCTTTCCTGTGCGTGCCACCTCGCTGACGCTAGAGATCGTGTGCCGTCGCCGGTGTGTAAGTGTAGGCTGCCGGACGCCTTCTGTCACCTCAGCCTCTACAGTGCGAATGGGCTCGCCCGCCTTGGTTCTGTCACGCGACTCAACCATTGTCTTGCGTGAGACAAGCGAGAATTGGCCTTCTGGCGAGTCACTGTCCGACAGATTGTCCTCGGAGGTGCCCGTCCTGCTTAGTCGCTGACATAATTTGTGATCAAGCACATTGAAGATACTTCGAGGTGACTGCGAGTTGCTGGGCGCTCGCCGAAATTTCCAACTGGGAATCCTTGCCAAAGCCACTTCCCAGCGAAGCACGTCGCGACAAGAGATGAAAATGCACAGGCCACCAAGCCATAGCAACGCCTTAAGGATTTCAGCCTGAGGCGAGGACGCAAATAATAATAGATTGATCAAAGCGCTTGTCAAAAGCTGCAGTTCTGCTGGAAGGACGCTGGTAGTCAATAAAAAATCTAAAGTGGGTATCAACGCTTGATGCAAAGGGAAAAGAAGAGCCAAAGATTCCGAGTTGAGACCGAGAAGAGACAAAGGTCTAGGAGGCGAGATTCCTGCCGATAGTTGCTCCGAGAGGATAATCGGAAGCAGAGTGATCATCCAATGGACAATGCTGTGTCCATGCACGCAATCATGCAGTGGGATGACGGCAGGCGGAAGAGATGAGAGACTGAGGAGGACATTAGGGAGTATTAGGGAAGGGGTATGCTGCGCTAAAGATAAAGCAACGTAAATGGGTATCAAGATCGGGTAAAGCAGCGGAGCAGGATCGAAACTCGTAGGTATAACAAAGGACCGCAGTCTTGAGAAGCGAAAACGCCCATCTCGATGGAAAGGATAGGCGGCGTAGAGCCCAATGACAAGCAGGGCATGGGCAAGGAGCTCTAGGGAACATTAGCAACCTCAAGAACGAAGCATATTCCTAAGTACCAAATGTATCTCGCGCACCTTTCCTCCAAGCCCAAGCAACCGCCCTCGTATTCTCTTGTCCCAGAACGACGCCGCCCACCGAGAGGAGCAACGCAGCCTCCAATAACCTCTGCAGGACCCCGATACGTCGCTTCCGAGCTTCTTGTTCGCGCAATCCTGTCGCTGAGGCCTCGGCTTCTTCTCCTGAGCTCCGCCGCGAGCTCCGCGAGGTGGATCGGGTTATCGACGGCCACGGGCGCAATAGGGGAAACCACTGGTCATCCTCGCCAACGGCATGACGACCCGAACGCAACCCTTTCCTTGGTCGCAAAGGTGCAGCTGGTAGACCCCTCAGTATGCCCGTGCTTTCATCATCAGCCTCGGTGCCACTATCGCTCGAGGTCCGTGGCCAGTGGAGACGGGTTAATCGGTCGCCGGTGTCCGCAGGCAGCGACGACGAATGCGAGCCCTTGCGACGATATGGGTGAGGGGAACGGGAGGGTTGTCGGGGAGTATCAGACAGCTCTATGTCGAGGGCGGAACCGTTGACAGGAAGCGATTCGTCTTCCTCCTGGCTCAGCGAAACGGCCATGGCATGGATGGTGGGTGATGAGCGGCCTTAGAGCGAGTACGTCATATCGACTGATGGGTCGGTGGAGGAGCACTGCGTTGAGATGGAGGGTTAGTGATGACAGGACCAGATGACAGGAGTCAAACAGAAGGCGTGTTAACATACCAGGAGAATTGACCCAAGAGAGGTGCGTGGAGTGGCAGCAGCGAAGACGAAGAAGATGAAGTGAGAATGTTATCGCTTTGATCGAACCGGAATCCCAGGGCGGAAAGGCGGGTTTTTTCGCTTATCACATGCCGCGCAGCACGTCAGCACGAGAGCGAGCCTCTTAGGATCAGCCCATCAAGAGAAACCACAGTCACTCCTGAATCTTACAGAAGTCTATTTACTACATTGTTGTTCCTAATCTGCTACGAGTCGGGAGATATGTACTTTGTATCGGTGCCTCCACTCTGAGACATCGAATGATCCATGATGCATACTCGAAAGCCGTGCGCGATGGACCCCTGCATGGCCCGGCAGCCTTACAGCAAGCAGCACGCCTATAATGCCGGGGCGTGTCTTTGTATAATGACACCTGCTGCCAATTCTTGTCCTTTCGGCCCCCAGACAGATTTGCAGGGAACAATTTGCGCTGGGAATGCAGGCTTGGACAATGGCTGACTGGTATAGATGATCGCGTGGGAACCTTCTACCAACTCTGGCAGCTTCTGCAGCTCGTCCTGCAGATACGAGTCCAGATCAGACCTCAGTTGTCCCATGTCGATCTCAATGCCGATGTAACTGAGGTTCTGCTCCGTGGACACTGTGGTCTTGCGGCCATAGTCCGTTTCTTCTGCAGCCATCCGCAATCCACCACATCTGTACCCCAGACCCTGCCATTCGATATCACTTCCTCGTGGGAGCTCTTCAATCTGGACCGCAAAAAACGCAGGAACTAAGGCCTCTGACTGGACCACCCCAAAGTTAGGCAAGTTAGGTGTTGATGGACCCGTTGCTTGCTCGTGCGCACGGCCTCCATACTTGATATCCCAAACATCCAGGCCTGATTCTCCGTCTTCGTCGTCTTCTTGTTCCTGACGAGCATGCATCCGCTCCCAGATGTTCCATGCTAGCCGGGCCTGCGTCTCAATATGCTCTCCTCCCGTTAAGAAAGCAACGGCCCCCAGCCACCAGTCAACTTCCATGGCGTGACCAATCCTCCAGAGATGCTGCAAGGAGAGCACCGCTCGCGTAGTATAGTTCTCGATCCACGGCCGCGTCAGGGCTTCCCCAGAGGCACTCATCATCTCCATCGAAGCCGGCTCCAGCGGAATCTGTCCGGCAATGTAAACCATGTGCTCCGAACCCTGTACCGGAACCGACATGGCTTGCGAATATGGGCCAATATTAGCCGGCGCCCAGTAAGAACGAGACTGGACATGAAGGCCCTGTCTTTGCTCCCTAGGACCCAAGTCCACCACCGCCGATACCATGACCTTCACGCCCTCCGGCAGACTCTCGCCGCAAGCCACCGTAGCTCTGGCCGGAGGATTCGGCTTCTTGAACAAGGAAACGTAGATGCCATTCATCAAGGCAAAGTCCGCCATGGAGCGTAGCAGCACCGTCGTAAAGACAATATCAGCCGTAGTACGAGGTACACTTCCATCCTCATGCCGCGTAGAAGCCAGTATCGTCTCAATCTTCTGCGCAATCGCCTCCATCTGCTCCGCAGCCCCGGGACCAGCCTCGGGAGCTGTGATGTTAGCAACCACCCACGTGCCACCATTCGTACTCTGCGATATCTCCATCTGCCTTTGAGACGACACCACCGACGACTCCTCCCTCTTCCCCATCACCTCCTCACCCCCCAATACCTCCTCCAACACCCCCTTAAACCCCTCATCCAACAACACCGGCCTCCTCACATCCCCCGGCACCACCCCATCCCCCTCCGCATCCTTATCCACACACCTCGCCCCCCTAACCCTCACAAACGCAACACCCCCCTCGCCAGCTCCTTCCTCCCACCTCGGGACCTCAATCCTTCTTTTCCAAAGGAAAGAAGGCCCATCCAACGCCAAACTCTCATACTCTCCACCCTCGCCCAACACGGCCCCCCTCACATCTCCACCATCCAACACAAACCTCTTCATCCCATTCACAATCCTCCTCCTAACCATCGCATTCCTCCCCGACACATCCCCCCACAGAAACCCCGCATCCAAACCCCCAGACGCAACCTTGATGATCCTCGCTTCGCACCCAACAGCAGCCATATCCTCCAACAGACCGGCCTCTCCACTACCAAGACCAAACCTCTCCTCCGGCGCAGGCAACACCGGATACTGCCACAGCCAAGCGAGCGGCACGAGACCCATTCGCGCTGCGACGTTCTCAATCCGTGTACGTTGATACGTGGAGAGAATAGCGCCGGCGGAGATGGCATTAGCTTCTGGGTGGGCGGCCTTGATGCGTTGAAGGAGCGGGATGAGAGATTCGGTTTCGTCTGTCCCTCCATCTCCCTCTTTCCCTTCCCCTCCGGATGCTGCCGAAGAAGAAGAATCACGATAAACCCTCCCCGTATCCACCGCGGACCCTGTAATCTGCTGCCGATACAGCGGGATCCCTAACGCGGACTCGTAGTGCGGAATGATGCTGTGGCCGATCGTTTGGTACATGAAGCTGTCGATGTCTTCTTCTTCATCCTGTTCCTCTTCATCTTGTGGTTTTCCCTCCTCATGAGGGGTGGTGGTGGTAGTAGGCGGATACAAATTCCCCAAGGCCACCACCTTATGTCCGTTCCGGATGCAGTGGAGAATAGAGTATAGGGAGTCTTTCCCTCCCGAGATCAAGGCGATGACATTTAGACTTGTGGGGGAGGTGGGGAGGGGGAGAGATGGTGTTGATGTAGCCATGTTTCTGTAGATAGACTGTGGGAGGGGTAGTCTTGATTGAGTGCGGGGGAGATGATGGATTTTTCTTTGCTTTTTTTCCCTTTTCCTTTTCCACTTCAATGGGTGGGGGAAATAAGCCCCTCCTTTGGCTGGCTCGGGTGGGTTTGGGGATTGATTGAATGTATGTCTAGATTTAGACTGGAATGATGAAAAAGTTAGCTAGGATGATTGTGTGATTCTGAGCTAGATAGCTGGAAATGTATGTGGAGAATGGTACTCAATTCATGGTTTTGTTTCTGCGGGTGACGTTCGAGGCCAGACTCGGAAAGCCGACTGCAGCCGCCCGACTTGCACTACAAAGTATACGCTGCATATAGCTTAGACTACAACCATACTATCATACAAACTTTAGCTTACAGTCTACGGAGTAAAGGTTGTGATATGATCAAAATATCAATTATACTAGCTAAGTTGCAGAACGAACAAGACGCTCAACACAAATGGCACACAAATATTATGCACATGTGGATGCAACCGACAAGAGTGGAAGGAAATAGGAGGATGCGCACAGGGGTATGAGGCAACGATTGGGGAAATTTGGTATTAAATTGTACATGTGGCCAGCACAAATTGATTGGGGGTTGTTCTGCAATTAGCAGGATGACAGGAGTGTGCAAAAATATTACATCGAATAGGCACAATGAATGCAACTGAAAGCAACAAAAAAAGAAGAATGAAGTATATAGAAGAAGCTGGTAAGGAAAAGAGGTGGGAGATCGGGTACACAGAAAATCGCCGACAGGGGGTCAATAGCCCCCGTCGCGCGAGGATTGAGTCGGAGATATTCTCTCGCTGCAAACAGGTTGTGAAAAGAAAGATCAAAAGGAGTAGAAAGGGGAATCGGAGAAAAGATCAACCCAGATCACCAGTGCCTCAAATGTGAAAGTCATCATGCGCTCTATTAGTTTTGGTCCAACCGTGGACTCCAAGTGCGCCCAAGTTCCGTTGCCGCCGGTCTAATGTTTCGCCAATATTCGGTCCCATAAAGGGTGCCCTTTGCTCATGGTTTGTTATCGTTTGTCGTTTTTGTTTTCCTTTTTTTGAGTAGGGCACCAGAACCGGTCAAAACCCGTACACCTGTAATTCCTATTCTTGTCACCGCCAGAAACAAAGCCCGGACGCCAAACCGCAAGACCAAGTCAGACCAACCAGTGGAATGGAAGGTTATGTATAGGATGTTATTAAGTGATATATGGGAGCTCCTGGTCACATATCATCGTGATAGCTGCAAGCCAAGCAGATGCCGCTCTAGGCATCGCTGTCGCGCTTGCGCTTCTTGGGCGCCCGTCGGTCGACAGCCGGCGAGTCAGAGGAACTCTCATCCGACTCACTGGTTGTGGACTTGGTAGCGGCGGCGTTGGCGGCCTCGTAGAGAACATTTCCCAGCGTACTGGGGTCTCGTTCTTCATAGGGGGTTGGCGGGGTCGCATTGCCGGTGTCGATGACGCCCATCACGACAGAGCCACCCGCATGAGTGCGAGCGTGCTGCGCAAGGTTATCGCTCCGCGAGAACTTCTTACCGCACTCATTGCACTCGAAAGGCTTGTCCTGAGTGTGGAGAGAGCGGTAGTGACGCTTGAGGTGCTCTTGGCGACGGAAGCGACGGGAGCAGAGGGTGCACACGAAGGTCTTGGAGGGGTCATCCGTCAGGGACTGCTTACGACCGCGTCGGTTGACCGAGACGGGGGCAGCAGGAGCCTCGGAAGCGCACGACGAATGCGCATCGGAGTTGTGGCGGGCCTGGACAGTCTGGGGTGTCGAGGCGTTTGTCTCAGTGCTGGTGGCACGGCTGTTGATCGAAGGCTGAGACTTCTTGCTAATCGAATCCGTTTCGCTGTCCGAGGTACTAGCCCGCTTCAGCGACTTGCGGTTGTTCCTCTTCTTGTTGCCCATCTCTTCCGAAGCTTCATTGATGTTCGTCTGGATGCCAGTGAAGTCGTGGCTTCCCAGGTAAGGGAGACTGGACTGAGAGAGATCTTGCTCGTCAGACTCGTCGAAGCTCTGCTCACTGAAGAATTCCTCTTCCTCAAGGGGGTATGTCGTTCCCACGCGCTGCCTCTTCTCACCCAAGTAGTAGGCATTGCCACTAGGGGGGAAGTCGACCAGGCGGTTGACGAATTCGTCTTCCGAGTCCAGGTCCGAGAAGCTGTCAAAGGTCGGCAGGCTGCTGAGAGGGTCCTCCGAAGAGGAGCAGGTGAAGGCGGGAGAGAGGGTCTCATGTACAGGAAGGGTCACGGCCTCGCTGCCCAGAACCACCCGAGGCTCCTCGTCATCGCAGGAGAGCGTGGGCAGAGGCGGCAGCTCAGCAGGGGTGGCATTGATGGAGGACTCAACCGTCAGCTGACGGGGGTCACAGAAGTCGGAGCTGGACTGCTCGGTCGGCAGACCTTGAGGCTGGGCAACGAATGTGGGGACCACGGGAGATGGCGATGGGGAAAGGGATGGGCAAGAGCTGTGCGCTGACAGAAGCTCGGATGTTTGGCTGGCGGTGAGGGAAGGCGGATGGATGAACACTAGAACAAGTCGAGTTAGTCTCCCTGTACAACCCTAGATGCCCGGCCCCGTGCCTTTTGCGTTGGCTGCACCCACTCCCTGCAGCCTATCTTGCAACCATGTAAAAAAGGGACATCGGGTTAGATAATGACTTACCAGGTGTAAGAGGCGGCGAGTCAGACCGGGCCCAGTCAGCATTGGCCAGAATCTCTGCATGGACGTCTCCCTCGCATCCCTCCTTGACACCTTCCACCTTCTCGAAAGCGAAGAAGCTGTCATTGATCGGGGTGTGAAGGGTGCCGCTGGTAGAAGGCGGGCTGCTGATAGAGCTTCCAGCTGTGGAGAGTGGTGGGGTGGAGGGGAATGCGTAGTAGTCGTTACCGACGAACCTCGTGTCCAGAGGCATCAGGGCGGGAGAGCCCTGCTGCACAACAATTGTGGGCTTGAGGTGTGACGGCTGAGGAGAGGCAATGGGAGTCATGTTCATGGCACCACGGAAGGCATTGGTGGTAGCCATCTGGTGCATGTTCATGAGAGGGGCAGTGTAGAGTGTCTGCTGCTCCGGCATGCAGTGCTGTGGTTGTTGCTGGAAGGCCTGCACTTGGCCATAGTATGACTGCATATCTGAGGGGTGGCTGGTGAAATGTTGTCTTTGCTGCGAATCAGCGTAGTATGCAAATGATGGTTGACCTTGCACCGAAGTAGGTGCCATGGTGTATGTTCCGTCCATTGTGTCTAGAGAGATAAAGAACGGTAACCCGGTCAGTCACTCGCATTGCGCCATGAATAGAAAGAGGTGAACTCACAGATGGTAGGACGTTGTGAATACAAGAGTAGAGATAGCTCTACTCTTTAGTGGATATTATTAGTTATATAGTTGGTAGCTCGTCCACAGCGATGAGCGCTGGGGGTGAATGAATGTCTTGCAGAGTCGCTTGCACTTTGAGTGTGAGAGAATGACTGGGGGAAGGACAGATGATAATCCAGGGACCGCTCTCAACCAGTAGAGTATATATGAGAAGCGAGATTGATTGATTGATCGATTGACTGGTATGCTGTGACAAACGACTGTATCGTTCTTGGTAGAAAGGTTGAATGGAGGTTGGTGGTATCTGGGATTATATCTGACGACTATGCCGCAAGTCTATGAAGGAAGGACAGGCACCTTGTGTGTCGAAACGAGCCAAACCAAAAAGGATGAATATGGTTCAGGACGTTCTCGATTCAAGGAAACCGGGAGAGACTGTATAGAGTCGCAAAAGTGAAAGAGAGAAAAAGAGGGCAGACAATTAAGATTAAGAGAGAGAGATAAAAGAGAGAGGGAAGAGAAAAGGAAAGACCAGATGAGGATCGAGACAAGTCTAAAAAGGGCAAAAAAGGAAAAAATAAGAAATAAAGAAGATTAATTTGAAAGAAGAGGACAGTCGCGGGGAAAATGAGAGACAGGGCCGATATGGAAAGAGGAAAGCCGGCCAGAAGGATGGGCAGTGGATAAAAGAGCGACTGATCTGCTTGTGCTACGAGCTGGTAGCGCCGTGAGTAGTGAGCAGTAGGACTGGAGCCGTACTTTTTAGTCTGAAAGCCTTTTTGGGCGAGATGGGCTGCATGGAACTTTACTTTCGCTGGTGGTGGTGCCAGCAGCGAACGGTCACTACTATAATAGTAGTAGTAATCGTAATATAGTAATAAATCATCTAATAAATCTGCCGGAATGGTATGGTGTCATATGTTCGGAGACTCTCTTTTTCTTCCTTTTTATTTTTATTATTATGTTTTTCTTATTTTATTCTCTTTTCGTGGAAATTTATTTTTATTTCTTTTCAGGATTTAGTTTTTGAACCCTTTTTTTTTATTATTTCAGATTTTCCATTTCCTCGTTTTTTTTTTATTTTCTAATTTCCCACAGCCTTTTCTCGACCCCAAATAATTTTGGGGGAGGGATCAATTATCCTCAAATTGGCATCATGCTTGCCCACTTTTTTTTTTATCCTTATGCACATCCGTCTGGGTAAGTCGATTTTCTAGTCTGGGGCGGCAAAGAATAGCAGATTGGCGCCGGTGCACATCTCAGTACCAACCGAATGAGAAACTTGGGAGCGGAGACCAACGGGAGGTGGAGCCCTCCTCGGCGGGCTTCTTCATCATCACAGTCAGCGGCATCAGCAGCAGTTAGTTAGTAGTTAGCAGCAGGAGCAGAGCAATATTCAACCTAGGCAGGTAGTAGTAGAACCCGACCAACCTAAGTTAGCCGGGACATGTTGTGCCATTCCTCAATTTGGGAGAGTGGATTTTGGGTGGAGGGAGGGACGGAGGGAGAGAGGGGAATGGGGGGGGGAGAGGGAGAGCAGAGTGGATGGACAGAAAAGTTGTAGTAAGTTGGATCAGAAGTTAACAAGAGACGACGAATCCCCGACCGGACTAGCCAGAAACCGGGCCCCACCACGTCGGCCGCGGAGCCCAAAAAAGGCGTAAGTGCGTGGGGCACATGAGCACGAGTGGGAACATTGGCGGCCCTCAAAGCCCCATTTCAATGGTGCATGAGAAAATGGTCGGCCCTCCAAGCCCATTATTACGGAACCCACGTCTTACCGTAATGGCCTGGTAAATGCGGAGATGACCATGTTCCAATAGGAGGCCGCGATGGCATGAGCGTGTGGGAGAAATGCCACAAGATACCTGGCTCCTGAGGTACGACGCCTATCTATACGATACCTGATATAGTAGGTCGTACCAGGTGTGACTGACGCCTTTCAATTCCCACTCGTGGTGGTCCAAATGGCCACTTTAAGCCCACCCCCCTCTATTTTTCCCCCCAGAAAATCTCTTCGTAACGGCCGAGTAGTTTAGGCTCGAGGAAGATGATTCCATTACCTGATAGCAATGATTGTCTGTAGAAGAAGTGGGAGAGAGATAAGTGTGTGTGTATGAAAGTAGAAGAAAGTTGGCCACAATTTCCGTTTGTCTCACGTAATTTTCCTATGTTTTCACTGATACGGTATTTATGAGCGACCTACTAACTAGCATCCTCATGGGAATGGCTGTGTGTGTGTGTGAATTGCCACACACCCCAAACCGAGACCGTAGGTATTATTGCTCCCAAAATAGTAGCCAACTTTCTGTGATTGCCCATCCCCCTCTCTGCCAGTCACAATGCTTCCCTTCTCCTGCTCAGCTCTGGAGGCCTAACATCACAGCTGCGCGCTTACCATCCATCACACTTTTGCCATCAAATGACAATGCGGCCAACCCGTTCAGCCCTTGCAATGAGAATGTTCTACAACTTACGGTAGTATTACTCGCTACGCTGTTGGATGATAGTCCCGTTACCATTAGGACCTGCATCATCTCTTAGCCTATCTGGCTTATCAGCGGCTTGTCTGTCCCACAGACATGGACGAGTGAGCGCAAATCGGGCCAGTCAGCATCTCCAGACCGAATGGAAGTGGGGGCTTTGTTGGGCGGGGCGGGGGGAAATGGTGTAGAGGGAAAGAGAGAGAGACCAAGAGAGCAAAACGAATGAGGGTGTTAAAGAAATGGGAAAAAGGGCAGCACATCCGACTAACCAATAAGCACGTCGGCCACTGATAGCAGGCCTGGTCCTGCCGGGGGGGACATCGTGACATTCAACCGAAGTTGGCTGCATTGAAAGCCAATAGACTCAACCCGTGAAAGGGAGGGATTGACTCGCCGGCTAAGCTAGTCGGCCCCACTGAGCATCCCGTCCGCCATTTGGGGGATGTCCTCTTAGTCTTGAGTCCCCCCTCCCTCCCAAATGGACAAAAACTCAAAGGGAAAACGGGAAAGGGAAAGGGAAAGAGAAGGGAACAAAGATGTGCACTGCAATTGAGGGAATGGATGGCCCATGTTCCAACACTGGGACCGTCCCGGACCACATTTCGAGTAAGATCAGCAAAGCAACGACTGAGAACAATTGGTTCAAAGTTGGAGAAAGAAGTCAACTAGTAGTATTCTCTCACACACCACACACCCACGCAACGCACGCACACACATGGGCAAGTCAGTCAGTCAATCAGTTGTCAAGATTGCTGTTGTCCGGGCCAAATTGGCCAGTGCCCATTGTCAAGTCCCCATTTTCCGTCTTCCCCCTTCTCCTCCTTGCCTATCTTGCTTTCTCAATGTCGGTGACTTCGCTCTGGACTTGCCTTTTGGTCTTGCTTTGGACTTTTGGGCTCCACGGTATGCACGTAATTCCACAACCGATGAAGCCAATCCGAAAAAGCCGGTCCCCAGTTCTGATAAGAGAGAGCACGAACGGAAAAAACGTCCGTAAGTATACCTAATCTATCTGGCAGTAGTGGCTACTAGCAATTTCGAGAAACAAGCGACTGGAATAAATTATTTCTACACCAATGGTGAAACGATCCTGAGTAAAGGCCCACCCTCTTTGTGGCATGGTGCTAGAGTCGGTACTATGGGATACCCGGCCTTATGGGTGGCACTACAGCAGAGTACTTCCTACGGACCTGCCAGCCAGGTACTTCCGGGGGGGCGGTCTCGCAGGCTAGGCAGACGAATCCCTGTTAATACTAACGTTTATTAGTATGGCTATTATTATTGTTATTATTATTATTATTATTTTTCACCGTTATTTCTATGGGCCTAGGTAAATTCTAGGTAGTAATGTCCGCGAAACGATTCCTTTCATATGATTCTTGTCGTTAGGGAAGAGCCGAGAGCGGCCAGGTCCGCCATCAACCCCATCCCATATCGTACCAGTAAGTTAGTGAGCAGTAGCTTTGGGACCCTATTATCCGGTAGCATGTCATATGCCAGGTGTGATGCGCAAAAGACATAGTGCGTACAGCATTATTGAACCTACTTGGGCTAGATTTCTAGGCAAAGAAAGATTACCGTTCATGCATCTGCCCTATCATTCTGGGGTAGATGGATACTTGGAAACGTAACAAAGTAGCCACTCACTTCTACCTAGGTAGGTTGGGCACATACATAGATAGGTTTCACTTTTTAAGGCGTTATGTCAAATCCAAGTTACTGGGAAACTCCGAAACCCAAAGTACCGGGGCCTAAGACCAAGTTTGGGAGGTTCCTAAATTTTGGGAAGTGGTACGTAGATAGTAAACTTTCTAGTCTTGTGAGCCAGTGACGCAGCAGATAGTTGCGCGCAGGCCGACGCGCGCGCGCGCGACCGAGCGACAAACAACTCTCACGCCATCTTTCACCACCAAGAAAAAATTAATCCTGGAATCCGCTCATATTTGAGATGCGACCTGTTCAACGGCGGGATGGATCGATCAGGTTTGGTCGGCCTACTGCAGGAACCGATGCGGAGCGATGGGAAGGGTAGATAGGTTGCAGGCTTGGTAAAGAGGGGAAACGTCCCTGGGATGGGCTGCCGCAGCCCGACCCTTGCTTGAATCGTGTATTTTGTTGTCCGATGGCGCGCCAAGTGGCACAACAGGGCTTACATGGCAGATGAACGCAGCTGTCAAAATGGATTCTTGGGATCGGGTTTGCTTCTTCGGTGATTCTACTTTGATTGGGATTAGTTCTGTCTTGGGTTGATTCCTTTCGTTTTAATTAGGTTGTCGTATGGTATACCTTAGTCGTTCTCATACGATATAACTACTACGTACTAGTAGTATATTAATATTTATTTTTAACGTTCCATAGTAGTACGTAGTGGTACTACATACTAGCCGAGTCTGCGTTCTTGGGAGGGAAAGAAGAATGTGACTGCCTACGATAGGGCTTCAATGCCAATAAAGAGGTGTCTTTGATTGCTACTATCTATTTTCTGCAAGCCGGGCAATCTTCGCGTTTCGATAGTTTGGGTTTCAAATTCAGGTACGGTGCGTTGGCCGCCGCGTAAATCTCCCGAACGACGTGTTTTACTTGCCAGATAGGTAAAATTAGAACCCATCCCAGCAAAGCGCCCCCCAAAGTAAAAAAAGTGATGCAAACAGACAGATATGCAGGAGCAAACACAAAAAATAAAAGTGATCAACATGACGACATCTGAAGATTGTCGTCCCTGGACAGAGAGAAAGAGGCGCCCGCTGATGATGATGATACGCGATAAACCAGCCAGACAGACAAACTGACAGGCTGCGCCACGGTAAATCATGGGAAGCAAGGGGATTCCAAGCAGAGCTGTCAGACTCCAGAACACGGACCCCTGGGCCTATCAATTTCCCCTTCTAGCCTCGGCCCATGAGCATCACAATAGCCCATCCCAAACCCTGGCCACCGCCACGCAACTGGTCCAACTGGTCTGAAACGTTCTCCTGCCGAGTCCCCTGCTCAGCGACATGACTCGTCCATCTGGTCTGCCCCTGGTGAGTATCTCAGCTTGTACATCAGTTGCACAGACATTTTTTCATACTTTTCTCTTGTTTCCTTCACTTCCTGTCCAATCAATTGATTCATTGATTGATTGATTGATTGATTGACTTTCCCTTCCAAACATACATACATACTACATGCATACATCATAACATACATACGGTAATGGGCAGTATTCACAGCACCGCCGCCCGGGGTTGGTTGTGGATCTAAAGATAGAAAAGGCCGTCCAATTCCCTGGCCAGGCCACTTTTCCTTTTTCGAACGAAGCTTCCGGGAGTCGGAACGGGCCCCGAGCGAGGTAAAATTGCCAATAATATTACTCACCTACTTCGCAAGCTATCTACAGTAATCTACAAGTTACTCTACTATAACCACTAAACTAACTGTAGAGAGAAGAAAGCTAGGCAAAAACCAAGATCTGAAATTGGGATATGACTATGGAGCAATCAGGAACATTAAGAGAGGGGAAGGACATCTGTTGCGTTCCTCGGCGTGCGTCTAGCTTCTCAGTAGTACGTAGCCTAGAAATGCTAGAAGGTCGCGGGTAGTGCGTAGTCGTGAGACTAGAACAATTATCTCACGCTTTAGAAGCGTGCTATATTGCTTGCCACGACCGGCGTAAGTTAAACGATTAGCAAGCAATACGAGGAGAAGGAGGGGAGGAGGGGGGAAGAACTGCCGACTTACTTCTTCGGGCTAGTATGTCTACTGGTTTAATCTATGCATGGAAGCCGTCGAGCTTCGAGAAAACTTACCAAGGAAGCAAATCAAGTTCTACCGTCCCAGCTACTGCCTAGTTGAGGTCTAGTTAGGTAGTTAGTTAGAGTAGTAGGGGACAACTCCCTACTAGAACTCTCCACAAGTTACGGAGCTCCAGTGTAGCTCCTTGGAAGGAAAGAGACTCCAGTTTTTCGAATTTTCGATGCGCTACTTTACTGCAGACCTACTTTGTTTACGACGGAGTACCGCTACCAGCAAACACCGAAGGAGGCGGGTGTCTGTGTGGTGGAAGGCGAGAGGGATTCCATCGGCCAGGCCTAGCTACAGTAGTAGGTCAACAGTCGCAGCTAGCTAGTTATTAGCTAGTTAGCCAGCTACGGACTCCGTCGACAATGCCGGGGATTTCGCTTGAGTTGGTAAACCCAGGAAGTGTACGCAGCGAAGCAACCCACCGCAAAGATCCGGGATTTGTCCAGTGTATGCCACTAATTAGATTCATTACCAGTAACACTATCTAACTGGTCCTTTTTTGGCCCTCCGAGAGCATGCAGCAAGACCCCTGTTGGTCGCCACAAAGTAAACCGTTGCCACAAACAAAGAACCGTTGCAGCAATAGCAACACAACAACGACCGCAACCAACAACAAAGGAAAAGCCGATGCGGGTCCCATCTGGTAGTAGGATTCTAATCGCGCAAAAGGAAACGATAGGACCAAACCTGCATAAGCGTAATGAGAGGCGGTAAATGAAAATCCGTCGTCATCGCCCGCGATGTTGACAAATTGATAGCGATAGTCCAAAGTAGCTTCTTTTTATTTTTTTTATTTTTTTATTGTTCTCTTGCACCGTCAAGGCGGTTTCGGTCTAGAAGGGGGAATGGGAATGGCGCATCATCTGCTCTGCTACGGTGTACCAGCGTGTCCCGATCCCATCCATTGCCCAGCATGTACCTGCATATTCTTCAGGACACTCACTCCAGACGACGGTCGTCTATGATCCTCGGTATACCCACAACTCTATCATTTCCCGACACCAGTGGCTACCTTACTCCGTACACCGGTGACAGGCATAACCTCCTCCCACCTTCTCCATTCGACTTCCGGACTCCACCAAGGAAAGATTACGAAAGATATCTAGACTCGACGGCTGTCTCGCATTATCTACTATGGCGCCGCTTCGGCATGCCACCGACAGTTTAGATGAGTAGTGAAGACGAGCGCCACCGGAAGGCAGCGCATCTTGCCTCTTTGCGTCGTCGGCGGTGGGTTTCGAAATGGGGATGGGCGCGCATCCGCGCTGACAGACGGGCGGTAGGGGACTTAATCCCGTCTTCCGCGCCAGCGTTACCCGTGTGGGTGGCCACGCAGGTCCTCACGAGTGAGGGAAAAAAAAAGAAAAAAATTTCTGGTTCAATTGCGACCGTGCGAGAAGTGTCAATTTGGCGAAGGCCCTTCTCGGATGCGTGGCCCCCCTTCTTCTCGGACGAATCAGAGTCAGGAAATTGTTGTGCTGGACAAAGCACAGTGGGATGTCCGGGCTGCGAGTATCCGGTGGTGGCAGGATGGGGAAACCTGACAGATTCAATGCCGCTTGGATCCGAGAATGGAGGCGAGCAGAGAGGTAAAAAGAAGCGAATCAGAATGGGTCAGATATGGCACCGCATTCTACCCTCGTCTTCCAATAGGTTCCGCGGAGACCGGAAGCAACGGTTATCGGATACCCAAATAGTATGGTACCAAGATTATGGATGGATATCAATTGGTTTTACAGTAGCACAAGATCTATGGAGAGCCTGAGAGAGAGAAGTGGTCCTTATCGGTACCGGCTTTCCCAGGATCACAACACACCAGCATCTTATGATGCTGCCTTGAACAAGACACGCCGGAGAAACCGATTGCGGATCCCCCCAATTAATTACTCCTCGGTACTCACCGTACGGCGTATATGCTGGACCATTGAAGCTGCAGCACATCATGCGACGCCGATAAGTCACTAACTACTGGGAGCAATTCTCAAGCAGGAAGGTGATTATATACTTCAGGCATCATGATCGCCTGATATATAGAGTTGTTGTACAACGCCGGGTAGGAATGATTGACGGTTGATCGCGTGAACACATGACTTGGATGCGACGCACGTAGAGATCATTCCATTATCATCTAATTGGAATTATGGCGATACCCAAAATATGGGCATTGCCAGTTAAGCTCGCTCGAGATCATGCTGGCCTTGGTGGACTGATACGATAAAGTTCAGGCGAACCAATAGTGCAGCGCCTAGTGTGGATGAGGGTTCGAATCCATCCAGAGAATGGAAGTGGGAGGCAGGACTGGAATTTACTCTCGCTGTCAATTTTCAGCACCAAATCGGTGCGAGACTATCACCGAGCGACCGGGTCTGGCGTACATCGTGCAGAGTCAGAACCAGCAGATCTTCAATTTCGTGCCATCTCCGTATACCGACTGGAGACTGGAACCTTACTACTCAACACACAGTAAGGTAGTATTACAGTCGAGGGAAGAGTGGCTAACTGGGCTAGGCCTAATGTGGCTGGGACTAGGGTAATGGAACTTCTCCATCCGTTAGGGCACTACTGCGCCAAACTGTCCAGCAGGAAGTCCGCCGGCAAACTGAACTCCTCTCCGTGGAATACTTGTACTTACCAAGTACTAGTAGTACCGACGTCGAGCGTTTGATAAAAGCAGTAAGCTCGAAATCTGAAACACACTACGCGGACAGCAATCCTCCAATCACAGAGGGCATTGTCTGGGCGTGTCTCGGTTTCGTCTTAGTCAGGTCCCCAGAATCCTGACTGTACAGACACTAACCCATTGCGTATACTACTATGGAGTACCTTACTCTGTACTAGTTAGTACTCCGAAGTCCTCGTTGCCTCCGGAAAGGGGGAGGGACTGAGCCAAGCCATCTCCGACTGTTTTACCTCTCAGCGTCCACTAGTTGGTAGTAGAATGGAGTATATTCTCCGTACGACACCAAAATGACGATAACCTCTCCAAAATCACCTTTAAGGATCTCACCTCATTCTGGAGCCAATCAAATGGCCCCTGACTAAACGGGATAATGCTGTGAAGGTCGCTACGTCATGAGCAGACAAACCTTCTCCATCGCGATCAATTAACGTCGAACATAGTGTCTTTACCTAATGCAACCGAAGTTTTTGGAGGCTTCTTCGAACCTTCTAAACCTCGACACGAGTGAGCTTGATTTCCAGCAATAGCAACCACCACGTACGAGTCTCCAAACGTGCCACAGTAGTGGCCTCAGGATCCAGAGACCCTCACCCTCTCTATCTCTTTCTATGGTTCCGTTTCCGGCAGGCTTCCGAGCCCTTGTATGAACCAAGGATAAAGAGGGGTGGTGTTATTATTAACTATGGTTCACACACAGTATCTACACATTCTGCAACATATTTCCGAGTGATCTGTTTACACGACTCTGGGTCGTTTCGGATGAAAAATCTACCCCGTCGTCAGACCATGCCATATGCCAGCTACGCCACAACTCTCCCATCCTCGGCAGTAGACCATGGGTTGGTATACTCGCATAAGATGTACTCTCCAACCGAGACGGAAGTAATGTTCCCTCATGCTCATGAGTGAATGCATGCCGTCCGACCAAATGGAGTAATGGCAACAGTCGAGTTGGCCGTAGTTGCTAACCCATCCAGCTGCCAAGCGGTCCTCGTGCCTGCTGGACGGGCTGGGACTGGCGCAAGTCGGCCTTCGATTGCCGGCATGAAGCTACCGCACTTTTTGCGGGGACCTTCCACCACCACGGCCTGCACTACTGCGTGTTCCACTGCGGACTAAACCAAGTCGGAATCCCATGTCTCTTTTGGCTTTTGGCTTTTTTCTTAATTTCTGGTTTGGGGGTCTTTGGATACATCAAGTGTGATAGTGATGAGCAGCTACCATCCCGCATTTTCGTGTTTTTTTCTGCGTTTATCGTTCATGAGCCAACAGGGATTCAATATATTACCCCGAGACTACTACTACAGGGCTGCTAGCTGAGCTTAAACCGTGCCAATCCACGAGTGACTTTGATGTGTTTAACCGCTTCTATGGCCCATCTGCCTATACTAGTTGGGGAAGGTGCGCCTTTTTTTTGATGTGTGATTGTTCCATCTCGTGCTGATTCCAATCATAACTGCATGCTCGTCTCGGCACTCCAGAACGCTGTCGAACCCAGCGGGCAGACGGGAAGACATCCATGTGGCGTGCTCATTGAGTTCTGTTCCTGGATTGGTGCAGGGAAGATCATGGACTAAAGTGGCCGATCGCAGCAAACACTGAATACGACAAACAAATTACCTAGGCCCGACCCTGATAAGCCACCAACCTACTTTTGCACGTGCGTACTGATTGAACAGCATCATACTCGGGTGTATCTATGCTGTGATTGCGAATTGCTCCATTCGTGGAGAACTTCGGGAGTGATCCAGTGGATGCCAGCGGGGGAGGGAGGGAGTGATTCGCACCACCGGCCATGGCGAAAATCATGAGTATCTCTTACTCAACCCCATCCCAGCGCTGCTCCATTTTGGATCGTGTTGTCGGAGCTTTTGGAGGCATGCGCTCTGGACGGCCAAGGGCATTGGCTGTTCGTCCCGAGCCTAGCCCAGTCAGGTATATGAATAGTATTCCGACCCGTGGTTCTAGCTCGCATTTGAGAGCTGGAGAGCTCTTGCGAGTGGGCTCCAGTCGGGATCTTGGTCGAGGACCCAGGACGTAGCCGCTCCCAGTATGATGATTGTCCGTGACTCCATGGGAAATGGCGTCACTGGGGAAATTAAAGATAGGGAAATCACGCAAACAGAGGGGAAGCTCACCGTTCGCCCGAGAGAGTCGGTCCCTAACAAACTCTCTTTGCGAAGGTTGAGAACGGAGAAATAGTGCGAACCCTCCCGATGGGACAGGCTAATACTGCCTACCTCCATATTCTACCTACTGACCAGAGACGCCTAGTCGCCACTTCCAAGACGCCAAACCTGGGCTATCGAAAATAAAAATGCGGAGAAGCAAATGGTTGCGCTATTAAACTTGGCCTTGGGATTACGGTTCCTTCGGAGCTCACGGCAAGCAAGCTCGAATCATCAACTACCCGACTACCATACCTGCAATACGGATCACTCTACGAGCAGCAATTCCGAGTCAGAGTGGACCAGAATACATAATCCAAAACAACAGCATACGATGCACAACCAAGACACAGATAAGGGCAACACCAGACCCGATCTGTCTGATGGAGTAAGTTTCCCACTCAGGGTGGTCCGGCACCGTCCGCTGGGATGCGATTGGAGGTACCAATCCTTGAAAGGGCAGGTAGTAGGCGTGGTTCCCTCGTGCGCGGAAACTTTCACGCCGACATCGCTAAGCAATTGGAATTGATAACAGAGTCATGCAGATATGGATACAAAAATTCGAATTTCTGGGTCGCAGGCAAACCTGCGCAGAATAGCGCGAGGCCAAGGTGCCTTCGGGTGAACTTTATCGCAGGAGGAATTGCTTCCATGGCGCACTACTCCACATTCCGGCCAGCTTCTGCCAGTCGGAAAGCGCTGTCTCACGCTGAGACTTTTGGCGGCGACCCAATAGCCCCCTCTGCCTCATGGGTCGCCAGTGTGACTATGCACGGGATAATGAGCATCCATACAGAGACGGTGATGCGACTTGTGAGGTCCAACAGATGGCTGCGTCGACCAGTGTCCCAACATGATCGACGCCCGCCCCAGCCTAGGGCCCAGTAAAGCCCTTGGACTGCCCTCTGCACATTGCACCCTGCAAGTGGGGGAGTGCGGGCGCGGCAAAGACAGACCACTATCAGCATCAATCAATCACGACAACAATAGTTACGTGAGGGAATTCCGTCTCAGATAAGGTAGGCTTGCGGTTCCTTGGGTCGCAGTGGGATCTCGGTCAGACCAAGCGGATCGCGGTAAGCACTGAGCATCCCGAAATGAACAATGCTCGTTCAGCTGGTTCAGCTTCCTTGGTCAGCCCGCTTCCTCACGGACCGTGCTGAACCAGAGTTTTTTTTTATCTCTTCGTTGCCCGGTTGTATCAGCCCCCAAGGTCCTGACGTGAGAGGTGCCCGGGCGCGGCGCGGTGCAGGCTGCAGAACGTGCGAGTGGGATGGAACCATGGGTCTTTTCTGAACAATCCTCACGGGTTGGGGCTAAAAAAGGTGGCTCAAACAGTTAATGCATCAGACGATCCATCGGCAGTGATGATGATTAGCGACGACGGACGCGGACACGGACATCTGCAGCTGCAGCTGCAGACACAGCCATCGCGAAAGAAAAAATCTGACATGCACACTACTAGATGCTACCAAGTTCCGGCTTACGACGACAATTTGCCCCCATGTTCAAACCACACCAATGCAACAGATACATCTGCCGTCACCGTATTTAGTTGGTATCTACGGAGTATGCCGGTACTCCTTGACGCGATTGGTTTTTACCGAGCAAGCATCATGCTAGGCGATGATGGCAGTTGAACCCCGACCCTAGTCGATAGGCCCTGGGGGCCAGGGCCAGGGCGCAAGGCGCAAACGGATGAGAATCCTTGTCATCCGAAAGCAATCAGCCGGCGAAAAAATGATCAACACGCGCACGACGGAGAGAAAAAAGTACCACAGGTACTCTGTACTACCAGTAAGAAACAGCCACGCCGACAGAAAGGGAAACAAGAGGGTAAGCATAAGCAACAAGCAAAGCAATAGCAAAGACGGATTATAGCATAGCATGGTAGTAGCAATAAGCAAATGGTCTATAACCTCCGACGAATATCACCGATAGGTAGATAGTAAATACGCCATAATCATATAACCACCACAACAAGGATCATATAAACCAAAATGATAGAGAAATATCAAAACAGGCCTCAGTGGATGAAAGTTAAGATCAATCCCCCAGATCAACGGGAGTCAGTCTCTTCCTATCATATATTAAAACATCCAATTATCTCATCATCAGCCTGATATATTTTTGAAGAAAAGGAAAAAAAAAGAAGACAAAAACTTCCACACCGAAATTTTTCACCTCCCCCCGAATTCCGCTTATGTCATCACCCACCTTCCCAATGCCTTCTTCAAATCTCGCTTAACACCGGAATAACAAATCATCCACCTCCCCACCAACCAACCCCTATAAATACTTCTTCACCCCTACACCCTTTTAGAATCTTTTTTTTCTTTTCTTTCTTCGTGCGGCGACGCAACTATTTTCACCCGTGTTGCCTGGACATCAGTTTCCCCGTGATGTTGTCATACCCCAGGTGTCAGTTGCGTCACAGACGAACGGAATTGCACACCGGTTCTTACTTTATTGGTCTTTCTGTTTTTTCTCTACGAGGATTAGACCATTTGGTTTGGGATCGGACATACTTTTTATAAAAATCTCTATCATAGATGATCGTGTCTATGGTGGTGTATTGCTTTACTAGTAGTATAGATTTGTTGGCTGGTTTGATACTGCTGCTTTCTGTGCTGGTTATGTGTGGTGCAGATTGTGGTAGATCCTATCAGTCTTGCGTTTTTCGTAGTAGATTTATTGGTTTTGAATATGAATATGATTATCATAAGTGTGAATGTGTCTACTGTCCATGTAGGAGCATAGTAATGGTTTCTGTAATTGTTCTGTTCTAGTGCGTCGCTATCATATATCTACTACTGCTACTACTCATACTCATCTGTGAGTATCTGCCTACTCACCCGGCTCATCACCAATCTTCTCCAACTTGCCCATCTCTCTCTTCTCACCTGCCTCTCCAAAAATGCGCACCCGATCAACCCGCAGCTTCTCACTATCCCCATCTCCATCCACAAAGAAAATCACCAACGACGTAACGCTCTGGAACTTGACGAACCGCAAATCTACCTTCGCCGTACCCGTCTTGGGATCCCAATCCTCCGGCTGAATCGTAACCGTCTGCACAGCAGGGATATCATCTGCCTCATCGAATCCCAGCACATGCGACCGATTCGTATACAACGACACCGTCCGAGGACGCATCGGCCGCTCGTCCTCATCCTCAACCTCCTCGTCCGCCGATGGCGGAAGCGACGTAATCTGCAACGAATGCACCTTCAGCGTAGACTGGAACGGGATAAACAGCATCAGCTGCTCGTCCGTATCACTCTCCACCCAATCCGGTGCCGCCCCGGCCTTGCCCTTGGCGTTGTCCAAGGAGGATGGCTTCGAGCTATCGAAGAGGGTCTTGGCCGTGCCGAACTCGCTCGCCCGGTTCAGTAGCTCCAGGCCCTTCGGGTCGTATTGGTCTGAGATGTCGCTGTAGTTCTTGGGAGCCGGGGCGCCGATCCAGCCTACGCCGCTGCTGGAGCCGGCGTCATTGCCCTCGGGCGCTTTTTCGGCTTCCGTGGCGAGCTTGCGCACTAGGTCGTTGAGCTCTTTGGCGTTGGCGCCGCGGACGGTGGAGGTTGGGCGGCCGCGTTCGAAGAGAACGAAGGTGGGCATTCTAGAGTATGGGTTAGTAGCTGCATTGTATTTTGTTTGTGTATGGTGGTGGCTCGGTGGGATGGGCACGTACGCTGTAATCCCATACTGCCTTGCGATGTCTTGGTTCTTGTCAACGTTGACCTTCGTGAAGGTGATCTTGTTTGGGCGTGAGAGCTGCGAAGCTAGCTGCTCGTATGCTGGGGCGATGGCTTTGCATGGTCCGCACCAATCTGCGTAGACTATGTTTGTTTCTATGGGTTAGTTTGCTGTTCTTGATGTGGTTTGTTTGAATGCAAGTGATGGAGTGACGTTGCGAAGAAGTGAATAGGTGGTGGTGGGGAGGGGAAGGTGGGGGACAGCAGATGGGAGCTCACAGTCGGCGACAACAAAGGTGGAGGAGCTCAGAAGAGAGCTGAATTGCTCGCGTGAGTTGATTTGCACGAGTGTCGACATCGTGGAGGTGTATGTCGCGTAGTGAATGACGCGAAGGAGATGGAAGGAGGTTGGCGGTGGTTTGGTGAGCTGCGGTGGTGGTTACGGACTGGAGATATATTGCCGATATGTCATCAACGCCCCCGCCGACTGCTGCAGACCTGCCACTACTGTTAACAGCCTTACTACTAGTATGAGATGTTTTGGTGAAGATCTGACTTGAACTTTACAAGATGATTTTATTTAAATAAGATGCATGCATGTTCTATACGTAGATCTGATCGTTTCTTTTGTAGTCTAATCTCTATATATCTCATGTCTCATATATCATATCTTGACTCAAGTGGCTCAAGTTCTATTGCAGACAGACCTGGCGGTGGTAGCAACAAAGTCAAGATAAACCAAGCTTTACCACATGTATATAAGTGTCCATAGTACTGCATCGATCCGCGAGCAGTATCTCAATCACCCCTGGAGGGTGGGACAGGTCAAAGTGCCACTTGACCACGAGCGTCCGCTGCGGTATGCTGATGGTGAGCTATGGACTATCCCTCAAAGACTCCTTTGCGCAAGACAGAGTGCGCAATGCCCATTATGGGCTGGCGCTCCATCACCATACCCTGCCAGGAAAGGCAACTCAGTCGCAATTATCGCGACGAAAGGCACCCCAGGAGTATACTCCGAGCGAAGAATCCACCCATCGTCGCCCGAAGACGAAAACCAATCACACAAACACATCACACAGCACCACTCAAGTATTCTGCTCATCGCCATCCCCATCCTCAACAGCAAACAAAACCTTCATCCACAAGCTACACCCCCGACACCCAACAACGATCTCCCCATGATCCGCCTCCCTCTCCAAATCCTGCTCCGTAACCAAAAACCCCCTCTCATCGCCACACCGACACCCTCTATACCAGAGCGCAGCGTCCGCATCACTCTCATCGCACGCAAGATCCTCCAGATCAACAACCTCCAACCCCGTATGGAAAACCGTCCCTGTCTTCTCCCGCTCCGCGACCCTTGCGCGATCGAGTCGCAGCGACCGATCGTATTCAGCGCGTAGATATGGATCAGAAAGTGTTTGGTACGCGGTTGTGATCTCGTCTATTGTGTAGCGATGGCTTGTGTGCGATGAGGAGTTTGTGTCTGATGTGGGAAGGCTGCTGGTGTCTGCGATTGCGCCGGGCGCTTTGTCCGGGTGGTGCTTTAGCAGAGCTTTGTGGTAGGCTGCTTTGAGTTGTTGCTTAGAAAGCGCTGTGGGAGTCTCTGTAAAGGGGAGGTTGAGGACTTCGTAGTAGTCTTGGGTGAGGGGGTGGTTGGATCTGGTCATGGTGGGTTGGGTATTGCGCTGCGAATGAGGATGGGTTTTGCGCGGACAGATAGGAGGGTCGGTTCTTTCTCTCTAGAGCAGATTAATTTGATCTTTGGTTATTGTTCCATCCAGTCTGGTTTGTATCTTGAGAGACGTGGGCTCTGGTGGGCTTTGGGTTGGTCAGTCGCACGAGATGCGGCGGTTGGTGTTCGGAGATTGAAAGAAGACTTTCTCGTCGGCTCCGCACCGCCGCCACTTCTTGTGCGCTTCCGGAGAGATGCCGACTCGGCGTGACAACAACAATACTAGTACATTGTGCTACGTGATTACAGTATCAGGTTGATCCTGGTTACGTCGCAAAGGATATAAAGGCAGATGTCTTGCACGAACGAGCTATCAATAACTAGTCAGTTCAACTAGTACTAGTAGGCGTGATTATATGTATGTATATATATATCGCATTAAGTTCGCTGGTTAGCTGGTTAGATATTAGTACGCAAAGTATTACTATGAGATATCAGCTGAATCTTCAAAAGGATGGTTTATTAATCTAATCATCTAGACATTTCCACCCCTGTATGGTTTAATGCCCCGCGGCAAGACATGCCTGTCTAAGACGCATGCTATGGTCGTCGAACATCGATCGAGAACATGTCGGATATCAAAATGTGAACAAGAGAAAACAATGCTCCGCAGCAAAAATCCTAAAACAAACCGAACCCAGAATATTCACAAAGACCCCGAGAATATCTACTCAGAGGTCTTGAAGACATAGCGGTCCTCAGTCTTGAAGGGGACACCAAGTTCGAGGAGCTTGACGAACACATTGGAGAAGTCCTTGAAGAAGAGGTCGCTGTCCTTAGCATAGAGCTCGACGTACTTGCGGAAGGCCTTGTCCTTGGTCAGGGCAAGGTCAGCGGGCATCATCATCAGGGTACCAGTGGTCTTGTCAGTGAACTGCTTAGGGCCGTTCCACTTGCGCTGCTGCCACTTCTCCTCCACCAACAGACGGAAGAACTCGTTGGTGAAGACGGTAGGGCTGAAGTCCCAGGGACCGTCGAAGCCGGAGCGGTCAGTGTGGGCGCGACCAAGGGAGTGAGCTCCAATCAGAGCAACGATCTCCTGGTCGTTGAATCCCATGCGGTAGAAGATGTCACGGATGTGCGACTGCTCCTTGGTGGCGTCGGGAAGACGTCCGTCAGGGGTGCAAGCAGCAACATCCTTGTCCTCACGGCCAGGTCTCCAAGGGATGGCAGGGCCACCAAGCTCCTGGATGGCGCAGGCACCAGCCAGGGTCCACAGGTCGGAGTAGGTGATCCAGGGGAACTGGGCCTTGATGGGCTCCAAGAAGTCTCTGGCGTGCTTGAGACCAGCGTTGGCGCCGTGGTCGGACTCGGGGGCAAATCTCATGGTGGCACCGTTGCTTCCACCAGTGCCAGTCTCCTTGTCGTAGGTACCGCTTGCGTGCCATGCCAGACGGACAAGAACCTATCCAACAACAAGTGTCAGCTTCCCATGTACTCAATGGCCCAAGGTCATCAGATGGTGGGTGTCACTTACGGGTCCATAGCTGCCATCGTCATAGTCGGTCTCGTTGGCGAGACGGTGAGCAACGGCATCGTACACCTTCTGGTAGTCCTCCTTGGTGGGGACAAAGTCCTTGGAGCTTACGGAGGCATCACCACCCTTCAGGTAGAAGTAGGCGCCAACACCACCAGCGGCGGCAATACCAGCCCACAGGAGGCTGTTAGAGGACTTGGCCTCACCAGCCTCAGAGGCATAGCCGCGGCGAGAGGGAGCACGGAAGCCCTGAGAGGGGAGGGCAAAGCGAGCACTGCGAGCAGCAGGTCTGAAGGAAGAGGTAGCGGGGGTCGAGCGAAGGAAGGCCCGGGAAGCCGTTCTAGCAGCGGATGCCATTGTGAAAGAATGTAGAGGAAAGGAGACGAAAGCTCAGGGGTGAATTGGAAGCAAAGGTATGACAGAAGTCACTGGATGGTACACAGAGGGTGGGAAGAAGAAACCCAGGGGACAGGTGGATTACCTCGGGTGTAAGACGGGAGAGAAGAGGAAGACGAAAGGAAGGACAGAGAGTTAAAGTAGGAAGGGAAGAGGAGAGGAGAAGGGGAGAGAGACAGAAGAGGAGACGAAGACAGGGATACTAATAGGCTGCAAATTGTCTCCTCAGCGCTTCCAGCGACTTCCTCCACGACGACTTATTATGCCGAGTCCGTTGTCCAGGCACGGCGCACCAATGGCAACACGCAGATTGACGAGCTCTGGGCCGAATCTTTTGACTCAGCAAGTCGCTCTCCGCATTTCTGGCGCCGTGAATCTCTTTAGCCCGCGGGCAACTGGCAGTTGGTGGTGAGGAGACCAGAATTGGGTGACCCGATCTCCGGCAATTGACCCTGTCCGTGGCAAGATGACCCCCATTTCCCGACCCATGGCTCCGATCTCAGTCTACGAATCTTGGATTCCTACAGAGTGCCACAGAGCATTGAGTTGACTGAGCCATTGTTGTGTCGATTGTCGGTGATGTGCGTCCATTGAGACAGTTGTGAGCTCTCAGGAGGGGCAACAACCACCATCTCCATGCAACGATCATAGCCGATGCGACTAGTCAATCGCTCGTTTCTGGGTCCGCGGGCGGGTCCGTTGCCATATTATTAACAGGAACATTCTCTTTGGCAGAGACTCGCGGGTCTCACTGCTCTCAAGCCGCGGTAAATTCCGGGCGCCCACTGCCTTTCCCTTCGCCTGGTTCCTATTACTAAACTTTTATCCGTCCAGAATCTTCCCATTACTCAGCTCTCGAGTCTGGCTCTCATGATAACTGCTATCAGCCCTTCAGAACCATTCTAGAAGTCTGCTGGATAGAGCTCTCTGACAAACACCGCTTCTGAGTTCTGACAACTAATTAGGCTTTGATGCTTATCATTCTCAGTTGCCGTGATGGTTTCGTCCCCTATATGGTAGGACACGTTGGCGACCGCAACAACACGGCATGCTCGGTGATCAACCACAACTTCAGTTCCTCTTTGATTGATCTCAAGAGCTGCAGCAACGACCATCCCCCAGATATCTAGATGGGACGAGGAGAGCGACCATATGCAAGGGGCGTTAATTGGCTCGTACTTCCGGTGTGTGCAAAGCACCCTTCTCAGTAGCACCGGAACATGTCCACTCCTTCATCGGAATGCTTTCCGTACAAACGATAAAACACCCATTCCAGCCTCCCAGATTTACGTACCGCGCACATCACGTATGCATATCTACAGATAAAAAGAGGTATAGAGATAAACTCAGGATGTCCGTCGTAAAAATAGTCCTGCCGTCCGATAAAAGCGAACACCAGGGTGGAGTAGACGCAGCTCTGCTAAAAACTGTTTGGTTTTGATCTTCCACTGAACGAACTTGAAAAAAAGTATGCCTCTATGCCATTGAAAAGGCTAGAAGCGCACTGTGTGGTTTTCGTTGTGCTACGGAGACAAGAAAGTAAAGGGAAAAAAGGGGGTAGACAGCTGAATGACCCTGCAAGCATTCTGCAGTGTATCTTCTACCGGGTGACTGGAAGACATATACACTCAAGCCAGAGAGACGGGAAGGAATCGTTCATAATATTCCAGAACCCCTATGGCTTGAGGGTTGAAAGGCAGGTTGAGTGACAGAAGGAAGGGGGAAACGGTGGGTGAGAGAAAATTGGAGGAAAATTGGTCTTTTCGCTTAAGCTTTTGGTCATGTGATGTAAACGCTAGCCTAAGCGAGTATGGTGGTTTATATTGCTCGATAGGGATACAGCTATCTACATATTAGCGGGCTGTCTGGCACTTTCGTTCTTTCTTCTTCAGCATTGAAGATAAGTTGTACATGCATCGCTTATTTCATGTTCAGTAAGGTATCAATGGATACTGCAATGGCATAACTGCCAGTGTGTATGCTATCGATGCCTGGTGCTATACTCATCGCCTATTTAACATGGACTCGTTTACTGTGCTGAATCGTTACGAGAGACGAGAGAAGGTATATTTTTATTCGACTGAATAAGTATATGAATAATCAGTGTGGCTCTCATGAAAGTATCAGCAGACTTAGGTATATTTCATCAATCAACGAAGTCTAGTACAAAGGAAACCCCTCACTTCCTTCTAGATCTGATCTCATCAATGGCCAATCCAATGAGCTGGCTAATAGGCCCACCACGTCTCTTCTTTTGCCTCCGCTCTTGCTTTTTGGGACTGTACGACGTCATATCAGGTCTCTGCTGTGACTCGAGCTCGGAACTTCCCTGAGCCGGCGCCTCGCAGGCCTCGTACTCTGTCGGACGTTGACGGACTTCCAGAGTCATTCCAACTCCCAGGCAGATCCCAACAATCACGATTTCCTCCAGAACCGCCATGACCAGGAAGACGGTGACGTTTCCGGTAAACATGTTGAATGTGGGGTTGTGTGTGAATACAGACAACAGGGAGTATATGAGGCGCACGAGAAGCAACGGAACTGAGACCCCAACTGCCAAAAGCAAGCGATGTTCGCCATCCTCAATGCTTGCATACTTGCTCCCGACGACGAGTAGCAGAACACAGAGGCAGGCCCATGCGATGACGTACAGGACGTCGCCAACTTTGGCTTCTATACTATTCGTGATTCCCTGAAGGCTGGAGCTCATGCTTGAACCAACAATGCAAAGAACCATGCCCGCTAGTGTGAGGAGACCGATTAGTCGGAAAAAGGCTGGAAGGAGGCCTCGTCCGGTTTTTCGATGGATGGAATCGTTACTGGAGTACCAGGGACTGGTTAGTAACTTGACAATATCGAAAAGGGAGAGATGGGTCGTACACTCGGGACAAGAGACCGACGCAAGTGGAGATCAGAGGGGCCAGCCCGATGGAAGTGCAAACTCCCCATGCGATATAAAGGTCGATCGTCTCAGGATGGGCTATCGTGGCCAAGTAGCAGCACGAACCAACAACGCGGGCCAAGGAAAAGATTATTAAGAGAATCCAGCCGGCGTTTCTCTGGAAGCCATGGCGAAAGCCCATAAACAACGAGATGAACAGGGACGGCAAGTATACAATCAATTCCAATATGGAGAGACCATGTCGGTAGTTGACGGCCATGACTGCGGTAAAGAGAGGAACAACGAGTCAGTGTCTCCTATGGAGTAGAAGAGAAGAAGTGTTGAATTTGAACAGTCTGCTTCATTGGAACGTCGGTAGAAGAGAGGCAAGTTATATAACTTCCAGGCAACCGTTTTCCCCCCTTGAAGGCCGCTATAGTTCTAACAGGATCACACATTTTCTTCACGGAACCAATACTTGCACCCACAAGGCTGTGCTTCCCTGGTATATACCTCGAAACAAGCGGCTATCGGGAGCTTGGGGCTATGCTTAGCCATATAGTTCTGCCCAACCAAAGGCCACTATGGAGGCCAGATGGAGCAGACTTGATGGATGTTTTAACGGCGATATCGTGGATGGAGCATTGAGACCAATCAGGATACGGGATTGCTCGCCCTGCTTACCACATGCGGCTAGATCGACCCCCACCGGATTGGGGCTTCGCTGGACTCGTGGCGTTTGGTGATCCCTCAATACGAACTTCACCTATCTGTCTTGCGCCCCGGAGCTCAGTCTGCAAAGGACCTACATGTTGGGGCCGCAATATGTCAACCTTGGTATACCCTTCTCTAACACCATTTAGGCATCCCTTGCGATACGACCCTCCCAGTCTACATGCGGCCTCTCCCCACTCGTGATGGGCAAGCCAAGCGGAGGTTGTGGTACGTGTCGTGGGCGAAGAGTCAAGGTAAGTAGTATGGCCTTGTCGATGATCAGCCGTTCTATACCGTATCAGAAACATCGGCGCTTTCCACTTGTTCCATTAATTCCTGATCACAGCTCATAGTGCGATGAAACCAGACCTGTCTGCCGTCGATGTAGGAAAGCAAGGCGGACTTGCTCCGGTTATCGAGACCCGCACTCGGTATGGTTTAGGGACGAGAGCGATGCAGTAGCCCGAAGAGTCAAGGGATCTGCCACTTTAGACACAGGATCTTCATCCGCAGAATCTCCAATTCTGACGCTAGCCAGAAGAAATACTTCCTCTGAATACTACCCTGGACAACACACCCTGCGGTTCCCCCTAGCGATAGTTAACTTTGCGTTGGATCATACTTTCCAAGCCACATGCTTTTTCCTGGACGCTTACACGTGGTTCAATGCTTCTAAAATAGTGGAAACCTCATTCAAACATGGGGCCGGTCCAGCTGAGTCCCTTGGCCAGAAAGCTATGATGGCTAGCATTGCATCCGTGGGATTAGCGAATCTTGCTAGTATGCAGAGGTCCTCATCAATGCGGTTGTCGGCTCGGCACGAGTATACTACGGCTCTACAGCTGACGAACGCAGCTTTGTGCGACCCGAATCTGGTTACGGCAGATACAACGCTGACCGCGATCGTTTGTTTATCATTATTCGAGGTGAGTTTGTCCATGACGAACCACAGAATATATATCTCACTGACCTTCTAAGATTATTGCTTGCCACAAAAATGAGAGCCTGGATTCCTGGATCGAACACTCGCAGGGGGTGGCAACTGTCCTTGAACTTCGCGGCAGAGATCAGCTTCGGCGCGAAGGCGGGTTCTGGATGTTTCAAGCCCTCCGAAATGAGGTGGTGGGTGCTATCCAAGTCTCTTGACTCAGAACCTGACTAATGGTCCCTCCAGGTCCTTGGTTGCCTACAAAAGAAGACGAGACTCCCTTCTGTTCTGGTCGATATGCCTGATCAAGTAGCTGCCGACTTGCCGCCGTATCCTTTCCCACCTGACGGGGATCGACTAGTGAAGATCTTGGCTAAATTCACCGGGCTTCAGGCTGATGTCAGAGAAGGAATCCTCTTGGACAGCAGTGAGATTGTAAAGATGGCCATGTCTATAGACTTGGAGTTAGGGCATTTCGCTAGCCATGTCTCAGCCGGTTTCACCTACAAGGTAGAGACACAACCCGGTAGTGTGACATCCTGCGAGCACGACGAGGGCAATTTCTGCCATTACCAAGGCACCTATCACATCTACCAATCCATCTGGTCCTGCAATATCTGGAACAATTATCGCTACACCCGAATTCTCGTTAACAGCATGATCCTTACCCATCTGCGATCAATGGCCTCGAGTGGCCATCAAGTTCTGGACTATGGCCTCTTCAAGGACCATTGTATTCGCATCCGTGATCTGATGAGGCAGCTAGCAACGGACATCTGCTGCTCTATCCCATTCAAGTTCGGAGTTGCTGGTTTTGATAAAAAGGATGTCTATGATTCCCTGCATACCCACGCGGGCACTGGGTTCACTTTGCTTCTGCCGCTGGCTATGGCTGCACTTGTTGGCGGAGTTTCCAGCCCGATGCATAACTGGGCCATGAGATGCTTCCACGTCATTGGTCGGGGGATGGGCATTGGTACTGCTTCAACCCTCGTCGCGGTCTTGGGGAATGAACCGGGTGGGCTACATTGGATAGATGCGATGGAGTCTGGCCACATCGTTTGTTCACGGGCCGTGTTACAGTGAACTTCCTCAAGGCGCCTCCATTGGCGTGGGGGATTAGTCTCTATGATTGATGTGTACATGTAGTATATTTATGAATAGATTGAAACGGATATATATATATATATATATATATATATATACGAACAACTGGAAACTCTCATGACCCATTTGCTGATATGCTCCGTGAAAATGCCGATGGCTGGGATATCCACACCCACAGTGACGCCTGAGGCCTCCACGACCCATGCCGCATATCACGTGCCCCACTATGGCATTGGCCCATATAAAAATCTTTCTTTCCGCGCCGCTTTCTTTTTTCTCATCACACTTTTCATACCTCACGAACGCATAATCAACCTCCAATTCCTTCTTAATTGACCATAGGATGGCAGGTCATATTGGCGTACTAGAGTAACTTTACCCCGGGCATAATTGGCTCCTCTACCGCACTGAGTTCCTCCCGGAGCTCGTCTGTGCAATGGTGGTCGGAGTCACCTGCTGCTCAAACATTCCCATCGATAAATTGGGTATGGAGTGTGATTTGAGATCGTAGACGTAAAATAGTATTGAACCAGATGCACCCGCGAGTGCCGGATCAGCGACACTGTAACAGTTGCCTTAGGCTGTCAGTTCGCATTATTCGCCTCTCAGGGTCCCTGGCTGCATCGGGCCGTGGGATTTCATGACGCGTCCCGGGATCCATGCAGAAAGTCCCCTCTTGGAAGGCAAGCACTGTGGAATGGGGCTTGGGATGCTTCCATAACGTTATTCGAACGCAAGAGGGGTGTCTCATTGGCGTGACTGCTGCCAAATCATCATGGATAGACTTTCCACCAGGAACAGGACTGGTCTAAGAAGAGTTAAGCCGGTGTTAACCATCCTGGCCGGTTGGGGGTCGAAAGTCAAGAGTTGCTTGCAGCCATTGGGGGCTGCTGCCCCTGATGCCACCCGGACGCTTGATTTTCTCCTATCCTTCCTGTACAATTGCTTGCTCTGAAATTATAACTTTCTGGGCGTCTGCGCCATCCCTCCGATCAAAGATTCCCTCGTAGATATTTATCTACTATCTATCTATCTATGATCTAGTGATTTTGAACAGCAGACAACGTGGGCCGAATTGGGTCGGCAGCGGACAACAACTAACTATTAATATCGTGGGAATCTAACTGAATCAATCCATCCTCGCTGCTGTGCTCCCCACCTCCGCCAACTCCTCTCTCCTCATCCCTGGCCGCTCCTTTTGCTGGCTTGCTTGTTTCCCTGCCCAATTCCCCCTCCCCCTCCTTCTTTACTGCTTTTGTTGTGCATCAACTGCTCGGCCTCATTGACGGACGCTTTCCCGGTGTAAATATGCTTTGCCTCTCAGCTTGAAGGTTTTCCCGAATCCCCGTTCCGGAAGCTCGGCTCGTGCTGTTGCTGCTTGAGACTTTTTTTTCCCCAACTCGCCCCCTACATCTCACGACTTCTCCCCCTCTCCTTGTCTTGGGTTTTGTGAGACCGGAATTTCACCCCTGTCGTCGCGCGAGATACCCCGCCATTCTGTTAGAGTGTTGCGACCATGGTGGCCGGAATTAGCAAACGGCAGCAGTTCCGCAATGAGCGGGCGCTGCAGGACCTCATTCGGTCGGTCCCTGGAAATGACCGCTGTGCCGATTGTCAGGCTTTGAATCCAGGTGAGTAGCGTCGCTGCATGTCTTGTTTTTGGTTCAGTATGCTAATGGATTGCTTTCTCCGGTATAGGATGGGCTAGTTGGAACGTACGTCTCTCATCAACCCGGTTCATACATACACGCACTCTTTCGTTTCATTGGGAAGGACGGGATATACTGATTGGAATGCATATACAGATAGGAATCTTTATCTGCATGCGATGTGCATCTTTACATCGCAAGTTGGGCACACATATCTCCAAGGTCAAGTCCTTGAGTATGGACACATGGACGGACGATCAGGTCGACGTGAGTTGTGATAGTGATCCGGGATACATTTCGGAGCCAGAGAATGAGGGCGCTGACCGGTGGTACTGTCTAGAATATGAAATCGCACGGAAACAACATCATGAACAAGATCTACAACCCCAAGAACGTTAAGCCGCCTGTTCCGACCGACGTTGACGAGTCCGATGCATGCATGGAACGCTTCATTCGCCAGAAATACCAGCACCGGTCCCTCGACGAGGCGAAAGCAAAGCCCCCCAGCCGTCATGATTCAGGCTACGATAGGCCTCATGCAGAGGACCGGTCTCCGGAAGGCTCTCCTCCTCCCCTACCTCCTAAGCCTGCCAGGCCCTTTGGCTTCGGTCTTCGGTCCGCTTCATCTGCGACCAACCTCAACCGGATGTCCAACAGAGGTTCGGCAATTTCACCACAGTCGGATAGCTTCGGTGCGTCGGGAATCTCAGTGAGGAAGGGCTCGGGAGATGCGTCGTTTGATGCGAAGTTGGCGACCTTACGGGACATGGGCTTCGCGAACGAGCGCCGCAACGCAATCGCCCTCCGCGAGCTGGACGGGAATCTAGAAAAGACCATCGAGACGTTAGTGAGACTGGGAGAAGGCAATGGATCTGTCTCGCTTGCAAAGTCTCCGGCTGCGCAACCCACGCCTGATGCTGGCAAGTCTTCCAATCCGTTCGATCAATTGGATGCCAGGCCCGCTACTCGCCAAGCAAGTGGGAGCTACAACCCGTTCGATGCACCTGTGCAGTCTCAGCAGCAGGTCCAGCAAGCCCCGGTGCAATCGCTGGAGCAGTCGTTCCAGAACCTGCAGGTCGCTCAGCCCTTGTTTCCACACTCCACCGGTGGCTATCCAATGCGGCAGGTCTCGCTTCCTCAACCTCTCTACCAGCAGACGGCGACACCCCCGGTTCCCACGAATTTTGCCCAGAGCGCATATGTCTCTTCTCCGCAGCCGCTAGATGGTGGCAACAATCCTTTCTTTCAGACCGGAGCTCAGCCGCAGGCCAGCATGACCCCTCCCGCGTCCAATATTGCCCAGAACAACCCCTTCTTCAGTCAAGTTGCACCGCAGCCGACCGGGATGCAGCAACCACCTCAGAGCCAGGCTGCATCAAATTCCCCATTCGGTCCCCTTCGGCACGCAAACACCATGCCTGCCATGCCTTCTACATCGCCTTTCGGCCAGCCTTCTCCATTCCAATCACAGCTCCAGTCCCAGCCCCAGCTTCAGCCCCAGCCCCAGGCGCAACCGCAACCCCAATACCAAATGCAGCAGCATCTGCAACAACCGCAAGGGTCTTTGAACCCCTATCAAGCCATGACTGCGCCAGCTACCCCTCAGAGCGCAGGATACTTGGCGCAACCGCAATACGGATATCAAGCATCCGCGCAGCATCTGGCGCCGCAGCCCACCGGCCGCGTCGACAAGAACAGCATCCTCTCCCTCTATCAATTCTCCCCGCAACCTTCCGCCATCCCAGAGCAACCACAATACCGACCCTCCACGGCCGTAAATCCCCCCACTCAGACCGGCCAGCCTTCACCCTTCAATACCATGCCGCAACAACAACAACAACCACAACCTTTCAACACCATGCCCCAACAACAGCAGCAGCAACAACAACAACCACAACAGCAACAACAACAACAGCAACAAAGCAACCCCCTCACAGACCCCCTATCAGCAAGCGGCACCCGCAACCCCTTCTTCACGACAGCTCCCCAACCAGGAGCCTCCGCCCTGGCCCCAACCACCACCGCACAAGCAACACCCTACCTCACCACCACCGCCCCACCCCAACAGCAACAACAACAAACAGTCAATGTCTACGGAGGAATGCCCAACAAGCCCGCCGGCTTCCCGCGAGGCCACATGAGCCAACAAAGCGTCGATATCAACGGCTTCCAAAGCGGACGACACAGTCCCGATGCCTTTGCCAGCTTGAGTGCGCGATATGGATAGTTTCATCCCTTCTATTTTCACTTCTGAAAATCTATCGATCTACCTATAAATTATCTATCTATTGCACATTATTCTCCTTGACCATATATCTATCTATCTATATATAACTTCTGTCTATCGTTTTGTACTCGTCGACTCGAGCTTTATATTTTATGTGATTCGCAAGGGAATTTGAAGTTGGGGAGGCGAGTGTAAAGTAGATAGACTAGCTGATTGCATTTTTGGGCGTCGTTGCGTTCGCTATTTGTCTTTATTGTTTCGAGGGTTTATGCGGTATATATTCTTCTGTATTTGCTTTGTAGTGGTCGGCTGGTGCTACTACTGAGTATATTGTTCTTTTACATTTCATGTTGCTTCCTGCTGGCTTTTTGCAGTGGCGGAAAGGTATATAGTGGTTTTTTTATAGTTTCCTGTTTATTCCGTCGGGGAAATTGTTGCATAGAGATAAGTTATTTTTTAGTTGTTGGATATGAGTTTGGGTAGCAGGTCAGAAAATCAATTAGATAGCTAACGAGGTACTGTGTATGGTATTTGGTATTTACTGAAATGATATAACTTCCAATGTGACAGAATCCTTCCGTTTCAAACTATGCAGCAGAGGTATCTGAGGTATTAATCCAAAATGTTCACAATACAAATGAATATACAGCATAGTATAGTAACACAGTTAGTATCTTCACGAATATATATGCACACATTAAGCTACTAAGCCCAGTTTGCCCGATCGTTCATCCGCCGGTTCAATTCTTCCCAGGCGGGAAATGTCCAAGATGATGATTTTCTGGATGATCTTGAGAACGGCCAGGCCGGCAATTCAAACCCGAAAATGGTTGTGCGTTTGCGGCGTTGCCATGGCCATGCCCACGACCAAGATCCCGATTGGGACTTGCTTGAAAATATAGATTTCCACAAACGCGTTAAACGTTGCTTGTGTGTAGGCTTGGTGAAAGTTTGGACGATGCGATCAAAGTGGAGATCCCGGCTCTCGCGTTGGCGTTGGATATACAGGCTGTCCCGGGCGGCTTGTTCGGAGGGATCGACGCACCAGATGACTATGTCGCCCCGACGGCGCCAGTCGTCATGCCAGGCGGTGTTCCAGGTGCGGTGGCATTCCTTATACGCGGAGAAGCGGAGGAGACTCCGGAGTGTGGGTTCTAATTGGGCGAAGAAGACAAGGTAATCGGGCCATTCGTGCGGCGTTTTGAACTGGTACTCTGTGGGCAACTGCGAAGATTTCCGATTATACTTGTCATAGGATGGTCTTCGAGGGAATCTGCGCAGGCCGCCGATCATGTTCGTGCGCAGGAACTGCTCAGGATCGGCGTAGAACTGGTCCGCCTCGTCCAAGTACGTTGCTTTCTCGGACGCGTCGAGGCCGACGGGAGGCTCGCAGGACAGTGCCCAGGCGCTGATGGTGGGGTAGACCAAATGTGAGCGCCACGGAGTGCTATGGCAAGGCATGAGGAACCCGGCTGTAATCCCGGGCTGAGAAGTATCGGTCATATCGTTGGAACCATGAATCTGTCGCTGGTCCCGAAGGTAGGATAATACGGCCGCTGGGCCGGATGCATGGATGACTGTCGTGTAGAGCGCAATGACGGCGTTCGCCAGGAGCAAGAAAACCAAGGTGAGCCGCCTGGGGGTGTGTCTCTGACTTCCCCCGGTGACCGCGGGACGGAAAAATTTCACCAGAACAGGAGCAGTAAGGACATGCAGCGAGGGCAGCAATGGATAAATGAACCGCACCTCCTTGTGCGATATCAGCGACAGCCCAAAGATCATGATGAGGCATACGGAAGCAAGCTGAACCTGAATCGAAGCTTGCAACTCGCTGAGCCCTCCCGATCGCGGTCGAGTCAGTGAATGGTACAAACCAGCTGCGGCGAAGGGCAGGGCTGTAGTCAAGAGGAGAGGAAGACCCTGGGACAGATAGTAGTGCCAGTCATTCTTCCCATAGAAGACCGCCAGCGATTGGGCAAGGTTGAAGTACAAGAACCGCAGGGGTGGAAAAGTCCAGAATCCGTAGAAGAACCGATCTGCTGTAGTCGACACGGCCAGGACAGCCGAACTGTAGGAGTGTTAGAAGTAGTTGCGCATTTGAGAGACTGGAGGGAACCGCTAAGCTCACCCGCAGAGTAAAGCTTCGCGGACGAGTGTCGCCCGTCGCAGGGGAGTGCCCCGGTATAACAGCAGGCTAGCTAGTACCATCCAGATCAGGAGGTTGGTGGGCCGCAGTATACATGCCACAGCCGCTAGCACAAGGCATTGTCGAAACCTATCCCAAGAGATAGAGTCAGTGCATATCTTACAGAGTTGGGTGAAAACATATGGTCGTACCTGCTCAGAACAGCAGTGTCAGACTGGTCCTCGTTGGTCTGGGACTTGAGACTACGTGGAGGCGACCCTCTGGGTTGAGTGGTGGTTGAGGGATCCGACGACCATACCCATGGCCACAGATAAAGAGCAACGATGGTAAGGGAGGTCTCCAGACAGTTCGACAAGGTCCTTGTGGAGCAGAACCATTGCCAGGGACTGATGATGGTCAAGGCCAGCTACATCCAGTGATTAGCCCTGATACGACGCATGCTGGCTGGAGAGCTGAGACATACTGCAGCCCAGGCCTCGTGAGACATGGGATCATACACGCGACAAGCCAATCGCCAGGTAAATAGGTCACCGACGGCGGCGATAACGGCTTGAGCAACCTTGGGGGCAGCAACCAGGCATTCCGCTTGCCAAGCAGGGGAAAGGCGGAGTAGGCGAGTGAGCAGATCGGTGGTGGCGTAAACAGCGGTAAAGAGTAGGGGGTGAAGGGAGGATCTCAGCTGGTGGCGCCATTCCTGTCCCACGACATCGTCATTGATTATTAGTCCTGAAGAGCCCCAGCAGATTGGTTGCAGAGATGTAGTGAGGACACCAACATTCTTGGAAGACGCAGGGAGGTGCAGAGCGAGATGCTCCAATGGAAAGGGAGAACTCACCCAAGTGATCCAAGGCGCATGGTCGTCTCCAAATGCGGCCCGCCAAGCAGGCTCGAGAGATTGGAAGAACTCATCGGGTTGGAAAAAGGTTCGGACGGTCAAAGCGTTGACCAGACGGAAGGCGATGAGGAAGAGAAAGATGCGAAGAGAGGATGGCGGGGTGGACAGGAAAGTGGAGGAGGAGGAGGAAGAGGAAAAGAAGGAGGAAGACCAAGAGGATGGCCTCAGGTGACCGGAGCGGGAGAAGGAATCATACAGAAGAGAGGCGTCGGGATCGGAGGCATCAGCGTCGGCGATGTAGTCACTGTCCGATAAGGAGGAGGGGGAGGAGAAGGAGGTTGTTGAAGAGGCTCTCCGCCGACGACGAACCCCAGACATGATGGTCGGAGGAATTATTTACTAGTCAGGCACACACCCCAGATTTTCTGGGATGATTAAGTTATGGAGCCTCTGGACCGGATTAAGGGATGACGATGTGATGGTGAGTGGTTGGGTGGAATTTTGGGGAGGTACCACGGTGTGCAGCACTAGTTCAGTGCAGTCACTAGTCACTAGTCACTAGTCACTAAATAACTAACTAGTCACTAGTTAGTGATTAACTAAGTAGTGACTTTTTCTTAGTAGTAAGTAATAGTCACGGTGAACTGCCAAGTTTACAGGTCACGATAAACTGCCATCTTTGTTGGTTTGGTTTAGTTTGTTTACGGGGGAATCGGAAAGGGAAGAAAGAAAGATACCACTTGGTCCCTTCTCAGTTCAGCCAACCAGCCAACCAGCCAATCTCGTGTTCTCTGGACTGGGTCGGACCGATAGCAAGCGTCGAGATCCGCTCCGTGGGTCTTTCGAAGAGGTAAAAGAGTAATTGTCGGGATGATGAGTGGCTGCCAGAAGATTCAAGGAAGGCGGCCAGAAAACGCAGGCCACCATGAAGTGGAGCGGAGCCGCCCGCCTTAGTCAGAAAGACATCATGATCGCTTCCACCTGCACTTAGGAGTCTTCTCCGCGTCCACCTGCGCTTAACGGTGTAGCTTCGGCCTCGCAAATTTCCTGTCTACCACAATTCGTGTGTTTGCCAGCCAAATCGGTAAAAGCCTTCCTGTCACTGCTGCACTCTCTTCTCCCCTGCCTCAACCCTTCTTATACCGTGTCTTTCCCCCCCTTCTCTGTGCTTCGTTTGTTCTTTCTTTCTTATCTTATACTTCACAGATACCTCCCCCTCAATCCTTCCTCTTCCTCTCCTCCTGCTCTCATATCTCTCTTCCTCTTTCCCCATACTTGCCTCTTATATCCCCTCATCCTCTGAAACACTACTCCCCTTAAACTGCCCTTTGATTCTTCTTTCACCATCATGGCGTCCAACGGTACCAATGGAACTAACGGCCACAATGGCGTCAGTTCCTACCATGCCTCCACCACCCAAGAGGCCATCCAGGCCGAGAAGGACTTCGCCGCTCACAACTACCACCCACTCCCCATCGTCTTTGCTCGTGCCCAGGGCACCACCGTCTGGGACCCCGAGGGTCGTCAATACCTCGATTTCCTGTCCGCGTACTCCGCTGTCAACCAGGGTCACTGCCACCCCAAGCTGGTGGCGGCGCTCGTCGATCAGGCCTCCCGTTTGACTCTCAGTTCCCGTGCCTTCTACAACGATGTTTTCCCTCGGTTTGCTGAGTTCGTGACCAAGTACTTTGGCTTCGACATGGTCCTGCCCATGAACACCGGTGCGGAGGCGGTCGAGACCGGCATCAAGATCGCCCGCAAGTGGGGTTATAAGGTGAAGGGGATTCCCGAGAACCAGGCGGTGGTCCTGAGTGCGGAGAACAACTTCCACGGACGCACAGTAAGTATCTGAAAATAAGATCGTGTAATTGGACTTTGATCCCAGACTGACCGGCGTGTCCCTTGTCTAGTTCGCTGCTATTTCCTTATCTTCTGACCCCGAGTCGCGCGAGAACTATGGCCCTTACCTGCCCGGTATCGGCTGCACCATTCCCGGAACGGACAAGCCTATCGCCTACAACGATAAGGCCGCCTTGCGGGAGGCCTTCGAGAAGGCGGGTCCCAACCTCGCCGCCTTCTTGGTGGAGCCCATTCAGGGCGAGGCAGGCATTGTTGTCCCCGACGAGGATTACCTGCAGGAGGCCAGAGCCCTGTGCGACAAGCACAACGTCCTGCTGATCTGCGATGAGATTCAGACCGGTATTGCCCGCACTGGCAAGTTGCTCTGCCACGAGTGGAGCGGCATCAAGCCTGACATGGTGCTGCTGGGCAAGGCCATCTCCGGTGGCATGTACCCTGTGTCCTGCGTGCTGGGCCGCAAGGATGTGATGCTTACTATTGAGCCGGGCACTCATGGTTCGACCTATGGAGGTAACCCGCTGGCCTGCGCGGTCGCTATCAGAGCCCTGGAAGTCGTCCAAGAGGAGAACATGGTCGAGCGCGCTGAGAAGCTCGGTCACGTCTTCCGCGATGGTCTGCAGGCCATCAAGAGCCCCATCATCCAGACCGTGCGCGGCAAGGGTCTGCTCAATGCTATTGTCATTGATGAGTCCAAGACCAACGGCCACTCTGCATGGGACCTCTGTATGCTGCTTAAAACGAAGGGTTTGTTGGTAAGTCAATACGGTTGCCTTGGATTCTCGATCAAATGCTAACTTCTTCTTCAGGCTAAGCCAACTCACGAAAACATCATTCGTCTGGCGCCACCCTTGGTGATCACTGATGACGAGGTCCAGAAGGCCTTGGACATCATCAAGGAAGCCGTCAACGAGCTCCCCACGCTCACCGGTGCGGCTGAGGATGAGGTCATTCCCCCGCCGGAGAAGAAGGTCAAGGTCAGCCTCGAGAACTAGAGGCCAGACACCACGGAGGTGACGGATGGTATCCTAGTGGGAAACGCACTGGGATGAACTTGGTACATCGACGCAACCGCGACAGTGCCTGAACATCGTCAGCATCTGAGTATGGCTTGTTCCGACCAGAGACGATGACTTGTCGTGTCGAGCAGAGGACTCGTACGGGCGCGGGGTTTTTGACTCATCGTTATGGTTGATCCATGATCAGAAGCCCAAGCGTGAGTGATGCGGTTGCACACCGTCTCTGCCACCTCGTGTGAGATGCCCTGAATTCGTAGCGCCAGTTGGATATCGATCTTTAGATGGATGAAAGTTGATGATAACGCTTGATGACCATAAGAATAAAA
Source organism: Aspergillus welwitschiae (assembly GCF_003344945.1). NCBI lineage: Eukaryota > Fungi > Ascomycota > Eurotiomycetes > Eurotiales > Aspergillaceae > Aspergillus > Aspergillus welwitschiae. Next base: position 1,794,165 of record NW_020798695.1, read on the forward strand.
CTCCAGCCTAGAATGAATTCAAAGCGAGTGTTTTCCCTCATATTATGTGTAGTTTTGACGTGGTTGTAGTTGAAAAGAACACGCGATGTTTGTTGATGATGCATGTGGCCGCCCCCGCGCTTCTCCCCCTCTTCCTTCCTCCCAGATCCCCTCCCTCCGATTGCTCCCCATTTAATCCCTCTCACCTTACCAGTTTCTGCCGCCATAATATATCCCGCATAGAATATGCGTAGCACTTCCCATATCAATCATACCATACACGATCAATACTTTTCCAAAAGTAAGTTCGTATGACACTCGAGCCTTTTCTATTAACACGACTTCCCCATCTCATACTAATAACCGTGTGATGGAGTTGAACAGAGAAAAGGGTGCTGGGCATTACTATACAATGGTATCTATTTATATCTTATCCTCATCTTTGTTAGTTCTTCCAATTCTATTATCCTAATCCACAATGCCAATATGTACTCCCGTTTCTTGCTGGTGGTCTTTGACCGAGGATTATTGTCAGCCTAGTCAGCAAGGGGGTAGCCAGGGGAGGGGGGGAGTAAATGCAAATGCCAGTCGGAGGAAATTGTAACTATCTCGGAGACTTTTTCACCTTACGGTCTACTACTCATCAATGATTAGACTAAAGAATACTGGGAAATGTACGAAGTATTGATTTGATTTATTCTGATATACTCAGCTATTCCTGAGATTGTAGACAGTCTGATCATTTCATGTGTCTCATACCGGATAGATACTAGTTGCTTGATTAGAACATGAATAGCATCCTTCCATCCATTGGGGCTAACGCATTGCGTAACCAGGCCGCTATCACTCACTCACTCCCAAGAACCCTCCTTCAAAGCAGGAAGGATGACACTACGACACTCTCCAAACCCGAATTTACGTCCCGTGAGACGGTTAACGCACCACCCTTCCATGATGACTTCGTCTCCGTCTGCAAGGAAGTCGAGACCGTCCTTGCTGGCTTCGGAGAGGATGTTTCTTTCTAGTTTTCGCTCCAGGAGGCATGCGACTCCGATTTCTTCTCCTTGGGCGTTGAGGCGCTTTTACAATTGTTAGTTCGTTATTCTTGTCGTATAGTATTGTTTGTTATATCTTTAAAGGAATGGGAGGTGTTACGTACATCGCTAGTTATGGTGCCCGTACCGAAGATATCTCCGGTCGACAGACCCTCGCCTGCGCTACAGAGGTGGGTCACCTGCTGGTATGGAGTCCAGTAGAGCTCTTTCAGGTTTGTTTCGGTGACGGTGTAGGATTTTCCATTTCCTGTGGAATTGTCAGCATGTCGTGTGATGATATTGTGATAAGAGGAGGGCATGATAAGGAGCGGTGAGGAAGGAGCTTACGAATAACTCTCGCTTTCAGCTCAATATCGAAGGTTGCCTCGTCTTCCTTGCCCTTCCATGCTAGGTGTTTCAAGGGCGCCGGGTCCTGCACCCTAGCATTACATTGTGACCCCTCCAGTGCCTCGATAGGTACAATCCATGGTGAGATGCTTGTTCCCGAGCCCTTGCTGTGGAATGGGCCCAATGGTGCCATCTCGTACGTCTGGATATCCCTTGCAGACCAGTCATTCAGGATGACTAGGCCGAAGATGTGGTCCTTTGCGTTGTTGATGTTAAGGATCTCGCCTGGAGGGAGTGGATGGGATAGGTAGACGCCCATTTCTAGCTCGAAATCAAAGCACGCGCTGGGTCTGAATGCTGGTGGGTCGTTGGGTTTGTTGGAGTCGAGCGTCACGCCCCAGGGTCGTCGGATGGGAGTACCGGAGATGCGGAGGCTGCTTTGTCGGCCGTTGTATACGGAGGGGATGACGAACCATGAGGCTGGAGGCTTCATGGAGAAGAGTTCGGAGCACTGATAATCTAAGTTTCTAGATGCAGAGAGGAAAAATGGGGTAGACGTACGTTTCTGGTGTGTTCGAACGAACAGTAAAAGTCGCTGAAGTTCTTGGTTTCCATTGGGAGGTGGTTCTGTACCTTTGAGAGGGGAATGGCATACTTTTTCCGGATATCATTGTCTGAGAGAAGGTCGACAAGCGCTGCTCTGGTCCGTACATGGGCTTCTTTTGAGAGAGAGGCGAACTTGTTCAGGGTTGGCTGCAGAAGTTAGGCCCCATCTATTGGAAAGTTGGAAAGGGGCGGGTGTCTTTATTAGATACCATAGAAAAGACGTCCCCTTTCAATCCTGGAATAGACTTGAAGTATCCATCTTTCTCAAGTGCACTCAGGTCTATGACATCGTCCTCCAAAACTGTTGCGCATCTCGGAGTCGGTGTTTCCGCGGTGGAGATCACACCGTACGGAAGGTTGTCGATGGTAAAGGGCGTCTCAGTTAGGGTCATTATGCCTATCCGGAGTTGATGTCAACGATAGGTAAAAACTTAGAAGTTTACGAAGCAAGAGCATATTTATCTCATGCTGAATGAGGGGTGCTTGGGTATCACTGCAGCAAGTGCGACTCGAGAGGGGATTGGAGCTCGGGCCGGCTGCACGACCTATGCATTTGTTCATTGTTACTTTTCCCGATAGCAACGGAGTAACTTCAATGCGGTGGGACCTGCAATCATTCCGATAACAACGGAGTAACTTCAATGCGGTGAGAGCTGCAATCAAGGGACGGAAAATTTAGCTGTACATTATGGTGCTAGTTGAAGTTAGACGTCAAGTCTCTGTATGCTCAGATGTAAGGGGCTCACTAGCACCACCGCCATCATGAACCTCGGTCGAAGCAGGATACAATCTCTCATCCACCAACTTCCCTACAATGATCGATGAAGAGAAGACCCAGGAGGTTGTTCATGGCCTCAAAACCACCCCTGATGGGCTCATACTCGACCCGCAGCCATCGGACGACCCTAACGATCCATTGGTATGCTCTGCGTCGGGTTTGAGTGGACAGAAGCTGACGAAACCAGAATTGGAAGCCTTCGAGAAAGGCGCGTATACTTTCGATATGGGCAATCGCTTGCTTCTCAAGTCAAGCTACTTGTATGACGAACATGCAGGGATCATATCTTCAGGCGCCTCTTTATCACAAGACGGCTACTCAGATTTCTCTCTCCGTAAGTGGCACACTAGCATATAGCAGCATGTTACTGAAAGTGAAAGGTCTCATGCGGGCTCATTGGCATTATGGTCGGCTCCATCCTAGTCGTCCCTCTTAGCCGCCGGTATGGCTCCTGCTTCTGTCTTTTCTGGTCGACAATCGGCATCCTTTTCGGCGCGGTATGGTCTGCCATGATGACTAGTTCATCGGACTACATTCCATTCCTGATATCTCGCCTCTTTTCCGGCCTGTGCGCAGGGGTACCTTTGATCCTTGGCTCCGAGTTCGTCATGCGGGCGTTCTTCCGGCATCAGCGAGGTAAATGTCTGCATATACTTCATATTCCCTTCCTCATGGGGGTTTCAATTGGTCCAACATTAGGTGCATATATCGATGCGAGAGCTTCATGGACTGTTTCCTTCTGGTATACTGTACCATTGAATGGGGTGTTGGCTCTGGTGATCCTTATCTTTCTCGAAGAGGCAGTATATGCAGAGGGAGAACAGAAGCGGCAATCTTTTTTGCAAGAGAAATGGAACATGTATGTCCGTGGAAGAGCGATTCCACCACAGCTTAGGGCAAGCTGGAAGAACATGGTGAGTCTTATTCTAACCGCATCACCATCAGTCATACTTTATGCTGAGATATAGAAGACTACCAGCCTTTCCGATATCACCCTGGTGTCGTTTTCTCCTGTCTCAATAATAATTGGTTTCTTTATCATGGTAGACTTTGGCTTTGCGACAATGGCTATTGTCCTCGGTGTCAACTTCCTTGAAGCCCCTCGAGACGATGGTGGATACGCAATGTCAAAGATTTCGATGGCCTCATGTATGCCCCCAATATTCCCTCATATTCACTTTGGCCGTTAATCTGAACACAACAGTCACGCTCACCCAAGCAATCGGCACCGCACTGGCGGAACTATACGGCCATTTCATCAGCGATAGACTTCCTTTATACCTCTCCCACCGGAAGTCCAAGACGCAGGATATTGAACCTACAGAATGGCGCCCAGAGTATCGACTTCACTGTCTCTGGATCCCGGTGATAATGCTTCCGGTTGGCCTCGGCCTATTCGGAGCTAGTCTGGAGTACCATTACCACTGGGTGCTTTTGGCACTCGGGTTCCTTCTCCTCACTTTCGGTGCCATTTCTCTTCTACCGGTTGCAATGACGTATCTCTGTGACTGTTTCCCGAACTATGTTTCAGAGGTGTCAGCAGGGATGGGGGTTTGGAGGCTTATCTTGGGATTGCTCTCGACCGTATTCATCACCCCGTGGAACGACAGAGTTGGTCCGGGATGGTTGTTCGGTTCTGCTGGGCTGATTACGCTCCCAGCGTTTGGCGGGGTGATGTTCCTCATGGTATTTGGGAGACAAGTGAGACAAATGGGGTTTCGTAGGTTGCGAGATTGATGGGGATTTGAGCTTTGGGGTTAAGGCCGACCGGCCACGATGAAGCAGGTTTCATCCCACCTCGTGGTCCATTTGAAAGGAGGGAGAAAGTGTCACTTCACAGTCAGATGAGTGTCAGGAGACAAATGACTGTATCCACTTCGGTCAAAAGAATGGCTCAGAACCGCTTCGCAGAATCGTACCATTCTCTATGATCAGGTGACCACGTACTCGTGCTTTAGAAGTCACCCATCTTATGTTCTCATTGTTCCTCCAAAGATAGAGAATCAGAACAAACAAGACTCTCGTTTCACATTTATCAATTCATCTTGTTCCATATTGGTGCACCCCTTATGCCTCAAGATTGCATATCATGCTAAAAACAGACACATATATAAGACTTCGCTACCACGCACAATGCCCTCCATCAACCCGCAAATCCGCCCCTGTCATGAAACTACTCCCATCCCCAAGCATGAAAAGCACCGGTGCCCGAAATTCATCCGCCGTGCTTAACCGAAACAGCATATTATCACCAACCCACTGACTCTCCATCCCTGGCTTCTGAAGCGCCTCTGCCGTCGCGGCCGTCCGAATATACCCAGGTGAGAGCGAATTGACCCTGATCAGGGGCATGCCGACCCTTGATCCCCACTCGGCAGCTAAAGAGCGCGTGAGTTGATGAACGGCCGCCTTGGAGGCGTTGTATCCGGCTGTATCAACACCCTAGTGACATGTCAGTCCACTCCTCCACAACCACAGAAGATAGTGTCCCGACCTTATTCGACACGTAGCCACTCATACTAGCCACAAACACCATGCTTCCGGTGGTATTTGTCCTGAGCATTTCCCTAGCCGCTGCTTGTGCGACAAGAAACGTTCCCGTGACATTGATATCTAGCATACGGCGGAACGACGAGACGGGGAATTCGGTCGCGGGACCATTACGGGATAGGCCTGCGCAGGCGACAATACCCTTCAGCGGGTATCGTAGGGTAGGGATGAACTGGGTGAATGTTTTCTCTACGCCGGATTCGTCCGTTACGTCGAGGGGGTAGTAGCTTAGTTGGCGTGCATGCTTTTGTGCGGCGGCTTCGACTTGATCTGTAATCAGGCTCTAGTTAGAGGCACTTTCATCTCTTAATTAGATTGGGGTTATAGAAGTATTTACTCCAATCCGGGGAATTCGGGGCGGATGCAAGATCAAGACAGACGACATCGCCGCCACTTTCGAGAATAGCAATGGCGAGCGTGGTACCCAGGAAGCCTGTGGCGCCGGTGACTGTATATGAACTCCGTTATTAGCAGACCCATGAAATACAGTAATTCAAACTCCCAGGAGATATACTTATGATGGTGCGATTATCGAGACGAAAGAGATCAGCAACAGGACGAGCAGGATCCCCCTGCGAGGGTTTTGCTTCACGGAACTCAAGGCCGTGTACATTGCAGTCGCTTCTCGTAGCCATGGTGAGCAGGTGAGATGCAGAAAAGATAAGGTAAATAGACTAAATGCAATGGTCTTTCAGCCAACAGAGGCTGGGTATGGTTTGGTGAACCCAAGAGCAGAGTCACTAAACGAAGGTATTGGGAAGAGTGTCCGCCCGATCGTTCCTCCATACTTCCAACCCCGCATAATGAGGGGTTATCCTTACTACTTACTGTACTTCCTTGTCTTCCGATGTGCAAGTAGCACTCTGCGCTCCGTCATATGCATGGAACTACGTAAACTGGACGAGGCGGGTATGCGGCCCGCCTAATTCCCATTGCTTGAGCTACTGTTCAAAGTGGAGTAACTTGAGCAAATGGTTCCCACTCAACAAGTTCCTATCCGCTTATCCCCACCGGTGCCGAACTGTGCAGCTTGCGGCCCGACCGCGAGTTATGGTATGGTCGGACTTCAAGCTAGACCTGAAGTCGATTTCTTGCGGGGAGCGTGTCTTGGATTCATTCTTGCGATCCCATTTCTCATGTATGGCCTTTGCTGCGAGGTGTGATGGACACTACTGTTGAGGTGCGGCTTGGAGCGCTACTACGGACACAGATAGCATTCTGCTATGGTGACTCTGGGCTTACTAGTAATGCCTCTACCTATCCCCAGACTCTACACATGAAGGCATCTTAGTAAGATGGGTAAACAGTTGGCATTCCACCGCTCAGGTGGCACTGAGGTCGCAAAAACGTCAACAATCCCACCAGCAAAAGGCATTGAGGTTCGACATAAACACTTTGCTCTCTCTAGCATAGACTGCTGAAACTTATTCCAACAACAACATTCAATATCAAACCGATACAGAACCCCCCTCCCCAACCGAGCAACCTAAACATTGATGGTCAGGGACCCAAGGGCAGACTTCAAGCAATCCTCTTCACCCTTCGGTTCATCTGTGGAATCCATCAAATCCTCCAAACAACCAACGTCCCCAGCATCGGGAAGAAGCTGATCGTCGCAACCGGCGGTAGCAGTCGTGGCTACCTCTTGTAAGCAACCATCAGCATCGCCGCGAACATCACTAGTTCTTTCACATTGTGCGTCCTCATCCAAATCCATATTTCCCTCTCCCATGACCTCGTCACTCTCGGGAACTTCGGGAGTCTGCCCATGCTCATTGGTAGCTCCCTTCAGCGGGAAGTCTTCACCAGTACTCTCGCCTTGAACAGCAGTCACACTGGTCTTTTCATCCACTGCTGGTGGCACGACTATCTTTCCCTCGGAATTGTAGAAACGGGCTATAAGCTCTTCATGCTCTGATTCCCAGCGCTTTATATTCCGTTTAGCGAGCATGATGTTTCTGGTGAGCCGCTGTAGTTCACGTCCCTAGATATTGTACAATGCAAGAATTAGTGGCAGAGTTCAATATGTATATAGGCTGGCGTGACTTACCGCTTCAGCCATGGTCATATTCTCAATGCGCTCTTTTGGACGATCGGTTTGGTCTGCTTCATATCTCTTCTTGTAGGATCTCTGAAGAGAATATGAGCCAGAAGTTGTGATGAGTTGGTGAAGAGTAGTAAATGATATTTCTTACTCTAGGGGGCATGGTGTAAAACGAGGATTGTTGACGTCAGTTGGAAGGAGTGGTTATAGATGTATAAGGATATAGCAGACGATGAACGAGTGTAATGCTGTGAAGCGATGATAAGGAAATAAAAAAGTGATGAGTAGAATATAAGCATGGCTATAAGTATTTGATGAAAGGTGTAGGTTGGATTGGCACGAGAGAGGGAAGGTGCTTTCTTGTTCTTCCTTGATCAAAATTGATTCGTGCGCTCCTTCACCACAGTGGCTTGTTTCGGGGTTTAGGGTAAACGATTTGTAGATGTGAATTCCATCAGAGTGTGTATTGATATACCATGCTTTGGGTATTTTCTTAATATAGGTTGACAAGTGGATGTCTCAAGTATGGGCGAATCACAGAATGTGAGTTAGTGGCCATGCTTCGGGAGGCCATGGTTGCTTAGCTGGCAAGTTATTTCCCAAGATCGATCCTGAAATCTATATATGCCTGTGTATTTCACAGGTGTATAATAGCAAGCCGTAATGAGATTCACAATTGGATGCCCATCTGGCACTGATGTACACTTAAGCACCAGTTCCAGACATTCCTGTGAGAGCGAAATTGCTCTAGTGCATGAAATAAACCACTACTTTTCACAAAGTTGAGCAACAACTTCTCAGGTGAATTCGTAGGCTTGTTAAATTGAACCTTATAGGGATGAATGAAAGACTTGATTAAATTTGTTGATATAATGACCTTGATTGGTAGATGAAGCGACAGAAAGGTGAGGCCTTTTTATAGGCTTGCTAGGCTACCTGGTATTTGTGGGATACTCCCGATCCAGCGTATGAAAAATCCGTGGGTATCTCCGATAGATCAGGTTCTTCCGACGAATATATCGCTGTTCCAATCATCGGCTGCAACCTATAGTTCTCCCGAAGAGTTGAATCAACCCAGGCTCTCAGAATAGCCGACAAAGTATGAGTAGTTTTTGTATATGAAAAAGATTTCATTGTTGATGTGTCATTGTAGATAATAGGAGCTTTGGTTACAAGTCTTATGTGTGTGTTCTCGGTGTAGTTGACCTCTATCTAACACATCGTTCCCTTTCCCCACAGGTGTAACGATAAAAAAAAAAGGCAGTATAACCCCAACGAATGGATGAGTTAAACAACTAGTCAGTGCCAGATTATTAATGTTCAGCTCGAAGTCTTATCTGATAAACTGTGTGCGAGCATGTTTTGAAGGCGATGTGTCAGCCAAGTCTGGAGACTGCAATCTATGCTCTATTAGTGGCATTGTACACACAATATGCCATCAAACTACGACTAAACCGTGCACTTGACTTATTCGAATTTTAGAGATCAAAAAGATGGTTTCTCAGCTACCATGCACACTGTAAGCGATTGCATAACAAGTACTCGGTAAACCCTGCAGAAAGGAACAAGGAGATGCAGATATGAGACGACTAGTAAAACTTAAAGATAAAGTGGAGGCATGCGGCATCTGCAGACATCACAGGATGCCAAAGTCTTGGTCACCTGATCTTTTTGTACTCTTCTTGTACACTGATTTTCGCGAGTCATGTTTCATGTTGCCGCGGGAGCTACAACTGGAAGACCCAACTGCTGTTCTATTGGCACAACCCACAGCTAAGAAGCCAACTTACTATGACTAAACTTCAAGCTCCAGGACCCCTAATAACGTGATTTTCGGGATGATCTGCATTTCCATGACAGGTTAGCTGTCATCCATCGAACTCCGCTATCGTTGCCGGTACATCCGACATGTTCCTAGGGCATCAGTACAGGAAGAAAGCACATCACTGGGTCTAGCACTACAAATCAAGCTTCAGAAAGGTTTCCTAGTTTACGATTGGACACTAATACCTTACTCATAGGCTTACAAACCCACAAATTCCTCCTTAGAGTGGCCAGACATCCTGACATGGCCGTGCATTTACTTACTAGTACCCGACAAAGCAGCAAGAGCTTAGATAAGACAAAGAAAACGAAGAACCACTTAACTAATCATCAGGCAGGATCAAAGCACGCACGAATAGGATCAACCATCGGAACAAAACAAAGATGACTCGGAGTGAGTAGTAAAGTAGTACTAGGACCCAGCCCATCGGAGTAGTAGGAAGGACCCTGAATCCACACTGCCCTACCGAATCCAGCAGAGACTACTACACAGCTCCCTTCTACAGGGAGGTACATCTCAGCACACCGAGATCATCCCATAAGATGAAGTACTACACCGGTACCCACGAGGGCAATCCCACCACGACGTCCACCACCGACCCTCCCGTCCACAGCCCACCGAACGAATGATAGATGATTCCCCCCCAAAGCAGTCGCCACCCGGCGGCGCGGGCGAACAGCTGATCTGAAGTTCGAGAATTATCTTGGCGCTTGCTTTTTCAAGCCTTCCCGCTGTGATGTACCCAGTAGTAGGATAGTAGAGGGAAAATATCTGGCTGCCTAATGGCAAGAGTGGGCCTGGAACCTGCTCGCTGTGCGCTCCGTTTGGAGGATGGCTTGCTGTAGGCGTTCGGGGAGGGCTGGGCTTTAATTATAAGCTTATTTGAACGTCTTTTGATGCTATATACCTGGATTTGGTGGTTTCTTTGTCGTGGTAGTGATGCTTTGGATGGCTCTGCTATGGTTATGAAGGGTACGGAGGAATGCGGATGTTGTTCCCGATTCAGTGTGGTCACGTGTGTGTTTATTTTTGTGAGGGTAGGGTTTTTATTTTATTTGTTTTATTGTGGTTTTATATTATTTTATTTGATTTAAATTTGATTATCGTGGTAACTTGTCTATCTTCGGGCTTCCGAGAGAACGAGCGAGGCTAAGCGAAAGCATGCTCTCTCTCCCTCGAGTAATGCTGTTGGTGTGACTGCCGCGATGAGGATAGAGTCGGAGCAAGAGTGGAGCGAAGTGGGTACTGTCAATATAGCGCGATGGAAAAAAAGGGTACAAACAATAAAAAAAAAGGCGCATGATGTTCAGTGTGAATACCACATAAGACGGGAGACATCCGCCGCTTCCTGTTGTCCCACGTAGTATCAAAGCGTGCGACGATCCATGACGGCATGACGCGCGAGAGACAAAGAAAAGGTCGGACCACTGGGCTGCACCTGCACGAGCAAGGATAACGGGCGTGGTAAATGGCCAGGCCAGGCCAGCCACGTCATTTCCAGATTGGCCTACACGCGTAAGAGTAATCAATCCATCAATCTAGCCGACTCCGCAGGATGGACTTGCATCCCACGACTAAGTATATGCGACCGTCAATCCATGCTACATGAGGTAAATACGACGAGATCTCTCTCTCCAAAATCCCCGGACGGCTGGCTGGCACTGAGAACATGCCAATCTCCCTCATCTCCGCATTAAACGGTGGATGACCTTGTGATCATCGCGCAGTGACTTCGAGCATGTCTCCACGAGCTGATGACGACAGAGGCGATCGGTGAGAACAGATCCATAAGCAACGCCATGAACGAGAAATTGCCTCCTATGTGCCGCAAACCCCGATCCGAGGAACCCTAGAAGTCGCTAGAAGAGTAAGAAGAATGGGACTTATCTCACCAAGACAATGTCTGACACAGAAGACCAAAGGAACGAACGGAGATGAGCCGGAGCCAGGAGATACGGATACGGAAGACCAGCGGACCAGCGAGTTGAAGAGTTTGACGGAAATACGGGCAGAAGAGCGAGGCGCGGGTGGGGCGGATGCTCGGGTGGGAAGTCCGAGGCGCGGTGAATTGCCTGATCCAGCCAGAAGCCGTCTGGTTCGAAAAAAGATGCGATCGTTGGAAAAAATTTTGCAAGGCCACTCGGGAACCATAGGGCCTGAACATGAGGGATAATCGAGAAACTCTTGGGTAATACCTACAATTGTCCTCCGTATGGAGGGAACAAACAGATTGGATCGCCAATGGCTCCTCATTTCAAACAATCGCCCCTTCTCTCAAAGCCAAGCCGTGGCAGCATCCCTATAGGGCAGAGGTAGACGGTAATGCCAAACCAAGCAGCGACTTTTAGTCTGGTTCATAAAAGCCTGTGTATGAAGGCCTCTAAGATCATAATTCGAAGAGGTCCGGCTTCGGGAGTGTTGCTTGTGAGAAGAAGTAAGCATTGATTGCCAAGGCCGTGCTCATTTTGCACGGCGGTGCCCATTGATCAGCTCATCCGTGGATGGGCCTTTGCATCCCACTACGCGATGGAGACAGCTTGGCGCGCCAGGAACAAATAGACGAACGGGCTCGGGCTCGGTGTTATAGACTAGAGAGCTGATAGCCCTGGTGGACACCGTCAGCAAAACACCCTGGACGGATCACGGCACTAGTCAATGGTAGCGGTGGGTGCTAAGGAATAATGTACACAGTAAGTACCCTGAGAAGTGGGCAGCTACCCAGCTCCTCTACACACTAATCCCCTACTAGCTCTAACACTAGCAGCTCCCTGAACCATCGCATCAGTTGATGGAGACAACCACTGTTACCAGTCAGGCTGTTATACAAATATTCTGCTGGTAAAACCCCGGGAGTCTCAGGTAGTTAACTGTCAGGCTCGCTTGCAGTCAATCAATGGTGGACAAATTATCCGAAGTACATCCCAGTGCCATCAAAGTAGCTCTGGTGATCAGAGGGGGGAAGAGGTCCGTGATGTGGCCGGCAGACCCTTGACTCATTCCAGGGCCGATAATCTAGTCGTCTACTAAGAGTTAACGTGCGTAGCAGCGACAGCTCTTCCCCCCTCGCCCAGCGAATAGTCTACTGCCAAACTAACAGGGGGGCTGATTCCTGAGAGGAGATGACCCTGCCGCCGTAGTCAAAGTAGTGGTAGCCGTTATTCTCCAAAGGCAAAATCCCAAACAACGGAGCCAGAACCAACGCGCATCGCCCATGACTCCTCTCCATTCTCCATCCTCCGGTTCGTCGCTGCCGTCCCTTCCCGTGCTGCTCTGGACCTGCCACTTCCGACTCTTCCGATGCTTTCCAGATCCGGTGACAATGGCTAATCCACAGTGGCCATCGCTAACTTCCCATGGCAGGTCATACGGCAAATCAATCAATATTATTAAGATCCCCCCGACGGCGCCGCCCAGCGCCGTTGCAGAGGCACCTCACTGTTACAGGAAAGAGGAGTCAGAAAAAAAAAAAAAATCCCTCCGTTACAGTGCTTATAAATTAAACCCAGCCCCGCCTTTCCATCCTATCGAAAGAAAAAAAGAGGGAGAAATCGCATTGCGACTCTGGCATGGCACTTTCTGGACAACGAAATAACCGCCGTCTCTAGTCTCTCACCCACTGCCCTGTCACCAATCAACCTTACCCCCTAAGCACTTCCCTCCCTCCTAATCTCGCACTGCTGTCGTTGCTTCCAGCTGTTGCTGTTGCCGTTGTTTTTGTTGCTGTCAACGCCGCGATCGTGCTCTTAATCTTATAGCTGAAAAGAAATGGATACCCAAACAACCGTCTTGGCGTCGCGCCAGTCCGGCCGGAGCTCCGAGAGCAGCTCTCTGGACGCTGTTGAGAAGCAGAAGCTCGCCAACAAGGAGCTTCCCCAAACTCGCCCTGATCTGCACAATTCGGCGTCTCCCAAGCGATGGAAGACCTTCTGGAAGGCCTTCCGGTATCTGAACAACCTCACCCCCAAGCAGGTCGATGACTTCATGGCATCCTACGTCATCTACAATCTCGACTGGTCTGACGAGAAAGCGATGATTGAGACGCTAGGTCCGGACTATCAGGCAAAGGTTGGCGACTGCCTTAAGGCGTACTATGGGGTGCTCAACCACTTGTGCGCGCTGGGCGACGTGGAGAAGATGTACATTCCCCCATTCATGAGCAAGAAGGCGACCGTGCTGGAGAACCAGTTGTTGTACGAGGAATCGATTGCGCAGGATATCGGCCTAAGCGCCGGTGATCACGTGTTGGACCTGGGTTGCGGTCGCGGAAGAGTGGCCGCTCACATGACGCAATACTCCGGCGCGAAGGTCACGGGACTTAACATCGATCCCAATCAGATTGGCCAGGCGAAGACTTACAACGAGAAGCTCGGCTTCACCAACAACTCCTTCGTCGTCCAGGATTTCAACAGTCTTCCCCTGCCCTTTGAGGATGCTAGCTTCGACGCCTTCTACCAGATCCAAGCGCTCAGTCTGTGCAAAGACCTTCCCTCTCTCTTCCGCGAAATCTACCGCGTTGTCAAGCCCGGCGCCAAGATCTCCCTCCTGGATTGGGTTAGCCTGCCCGACTATGATCCGAGCAACCCCGAGCATGCCGAACTCATGCGTCGCGTAAAGCCTCTGATCGGTGCTGTTGGCACTCCCACGCCCGAAAGTCTCGAGAAAGCCCTTACCGATGCCGGCTTCTCCGTCGTCCGCTCCGATAATGCCAGTGTTGGAGGTCTGCAGGCGCCCCTCATCGACAAGGTTGACTTTTACTTCCGCTCCATGCGCCAGGTCATTCTGGGCCTGGTAAAGACCCACGTGTTGCCCCGCCACTTTAAGACCCTGATCAACCGCTTGTGTCTCGATGGCGAGGCTTTCATTAAGATGGATACCATGCGACTTGTGACGACCAGTTATCGCATCATCGCCCAGAAGCCTCCTCAATAAACTACACACACTGAGTACGGGACTGGGTAAAGGGAATGGATCATTTGCTGCACATCGAGGATTCATCCATGCGGAAAAGGGTCACCGCCCTTGCATCCAGGAAGTAGACCATTGTTTGTGGGCCGGGGCCTCATCGAGGCCCCGACCGTGATAGCTGGATGGGACGCTTTTACACATGCGGTATACCGTAAATGGATGTTTCACGTCTAACGCGTCTCTCTCCACGATAATGCCGATGATAAGAGCATGTCACTCAATTTGGGCACATATGAGTTCGTCGCGTCGACTTGATCGCCGCATCTTTCCCGGTCCTGTGGCCGCGGCGTGTTTCTGTCCATAAAGTGAGTGCCTGCTTATGTCCCAACACCGCACGCTGGTCTTCACTGTACAAAGCGTTCATCTAATGTACGATTGCACGATCGGCTTTCTCTGACATGGCTTTGAAGATATTTGTTTTTCCGGTTCGCATCTATATACCCTATAATCTCTGGCGGCTTTGCGGATCATACCCATTTTACGACCCCATGGCAGAGCGCCCCGACAGTTCTTTGTTACCAACACTCGCTCGCTTGCATTCTTCCTGGTCAATTGGGTTGCATCCTCCTGCGTTGTGTTTCTGTTCAGCTCTGCGAAGCCTAACCGGTGTTTTTGGTGTCTCGCATATGGTTTCGTTTCTTTTCGATCTTAGGATACCCCGTGTAGATAGGGCTGTCCGTATAGAAGTACATAGACTAATACCACTTTTTCTTCTGCGATTATGGTCAATGGAAGCCAGTGAACCCACATACGCCTGAGTCATCACCGATCATCGGTTGCGTTCTCATCGTGCTAGTCTGGCAAGCCTTGTATTTTACGTAAGGTATGCCGCGCGAATCCGACTCGCGTCACATGACCGCGGGTTGTCGGGGATGCCACGGCCAGACAATACGACAACATGCCTCTGCCTTCATGCACGCCATAGGCTTTTGGCCAGCATTCATAGGCTTCCCTGCATCCCGCTGCCGACACGAGTGTGCATTGCCGAGTCAAATAATAAACTGAAAGGATCACCATTGGTGTTTCTGGCTCGCCCACCATGACTCGAGGTACCCACCACACTTTATTCTGTGTACCCGCACAGAGGCACTAACTCCAGGATGGGCGGGTACCTATCCACGAGTTCCTCGAGCAGCATAGTATAATAGGTGGGTTGATAACGTGGAAGCAATTCAATCCATCCTCTCCAAGCACTAACAGCAACTAGAAAAGCGCATCACGGACCATCCATATCACCACGAGGTGTACCGGCCGCAGGGATGTGTCTCCACTCATCCGCGACGGAGTCTCAAATCACAGAGCCCCTTTCGAGCACGTTGTCTGTGGTTCCCCCGCCCTGGGCCTGGGCATAAGGTTCCTATGGCACCCGCATCAGCGTTCCCTTATCACTTGCCTAACTAAGCACTTGCTTTATAACCTCGTCTCAATCAACCAGGGCCGGCCGTTTTGCACTGCTTTTGATCGGCTTGTGCTGTGGGAACTCTCCTCCTCGACATTGGGAATGATGCAAGTGCCCTCAACTCTAGCACATGTTGATCAGCTCCTGGGGATCCGCACGATCGTCGCCCGTCTTTTACCCGCCACATTGCAGTGTGCACGCCTCAAGGTCCGGGCCGTTGCTACTTAACGTCCCTTGCATCTGCAATGAGCCACCCAGGCGCCCATTCGGAAGCCGAGGACTGGCCTCTTCCGTTGTCCGTATCTCGACCAGACAGCATAGTCTCTTCCTCCACAAGCTCTTCTGGTCCCAGCTATGCCACATCACCTATATTTCCGCCTCCGCTCAGTCGTACGGCTTCCTCAATTGGATCCCGGTCGAGGCAGGCTTCATGCTTCTCCTTATACGAGGACATCTGCCGTTTGCCGCTGAACCATTCTGTGACCATGTGCGTATCGCCTAGTATCCCATGCAGGCAACATCCGCTGATGGGGCTGTTGCAGCTCCTTCGTTCGGAGCAGTAAACTCTTCAAGCTACGCTTCACCTGTATCGACATACGCAAGGATGCCACGGGAAGCTTGAAGAGTCTTGAATTGGGCGGGGGACCGGGTCAGCAGACTCCGTTGATACATACTTGTAAGTGCTCAAGAAGAGATTGCGGATGGCCATGCTAACCCCCCGTGTTTATCTGTAGTCAACGACACCAAGCTTCCAGTCCCTCACCTTGAACATCCAAAGCTCCCGAACGAGTCGTCGCTTCGCGTTTCCTTCATGGACGAGCAAACAGTTCAATCGGCCCACAACGTGTTCCTCACACAGATCTCTTATATCTTTGAAGATTGGCATGGTGGGTAGCAGAACACTTGAGGGGCATTTATATCCTTGCTGATTTCTGATTGCAGATTGTGTGCAGTTCCAAGAATTAGTCCTGGGTTCGAAATTGGTCTTCATAGCAGGGATCGCCGAGGCGAAGTCCAAGGGCCGAGGGGAGGAGTGCATCAGCCAGAACCTACGCATTCTACGTAATCATAACGGCAAACAGGTCATGCTTTTCTTTGCCAACTCGCAACGGAAGGAGTTGAAGCGTTATGTGTCCATCCCGATCAACTGCATCGACAGCTTCAATCCGGGCAAGAAGGCAGGAAAGCCTGTGGTTCTCCAGCTGCAGCCCAACTTCGACATTCTTTCACAGATGAGAACATTATCTATCCAATTCCTCGATGATTTGGGTGAGTCCATCTTAGAACCTCCTCGGTGCCATTGCTAACGGGCTTCAATAGACCGAAAAGCCTTTTGCCAATTTCTGACAGAACACACCGCTTAATAATATGATACACCCCATAGACATGAACTACGATACCCATGGGCAACACAGATTGAAAAATTGATACAGCATCTACTAACATCACATCGTGGATTTTGGTTGTTTACGAGTCTGCAGCAAGGAGTCTGGATGGCGTTGGGTACTCAGGTACTTTGCATAAATTTTCCTTTCATTTTTTTTGGCTCCTCTGCGGCCACGCGTCAGTTTCAGTTCCAATAATATACCCCTATTGTGAAACATCAGACAATATTGGAACCTTACGAGGCACAAGGGGCACGTGTTTAGTCGAACCAGTAGGACGGCTTTCAGCTTCAGCCAAGTTTCATCACTTGGCGAACTCAAATGGCACAAATGGCAAATTGGCCTCGTATCCAGCGAAAGGCATCTCGGAAGCCTGGCCAGGGACCGAAAGTACTCCGGGATCATGCTACTACTGGCGTCTCTTGTTCATCTGACTGAGGCAGTTAAGTGGGCAAGTGGGCCCCAATGAGGCCCCATTCTGTCTGCACGTGCCGCACGTGGAGCGAGGAATTGGGCGGGTGTGCCCCGGGCATTGAGGTCCACTCCGGCCGCTACTGCACGCACTGTCACAGCTCCCGCCAATCACGCCGTCGCGTCCTGCTTAGTTCAAACCTTCCCGGGAGAAGTATATTGTGCCTCCGGCCTCATGGTGGGCCTCGAGTACCCCTCTCAGACTCATGCTCCCCTTTCTCTCAACGTTGCGCCATCCTTTTTCTTGGACCTTCATCCTCAGATCTGGGGGCCGCAGGATTCATTCTGTCTACTCTGCCTGCAGGTCGATGGCCCTTCATGATGTCATCTGTGTACAATCTGATTTCTAGAACCGTTCATCAGGCTTACCACATCTGATCCAAACGCCAACACCAACAATACCGCCATGGGCAAGTTTCGCACGCGATGGTACAAGACTGATCGAGCTCAGGATTTTGAGCATGAGCAGGTAGGAGCGTCTTAGATGCTTGACAAATCCTGAATCTGCTAGCTAATACTGTGTTGATGTCATAGGATCGAGATGTTCGCGCTCGGCAGGTGTACGACACAATCGACCGCCAGGGATTTCAATACTTGATCGTCTTTGTTGCAGGCGTTGGCTTCTTTCTCGATGGATACACCCTATTTGCAAGCAACATGGCACTTCCAATGATCTCCTACGTCTACTGGAAGAAAGAGGTGTCTTCGATCAAGATTACTTTATTTAACATTGCAACATTAGGCGGGACGCTACTGGGACAGGTCTTGTTTGGGTACCTGGCTGACCGGAACGGGCGTAAGAAGATGTATGGCTTGGAGCTGATACTCATGATCACGTCAACACTGGGCGTTGTTATGGCCTCCCGCGGAGAGAACGATTCGATGAGCATCTACGCATGGCTCATATGGTGGCGTATAGTTGTCGGGATTGGTGTCGGAGCCGACTATCCTTTGAGTTCAGTCATCACAAGCGAATTTGCCCCCACCAAGCACCGAGCACGAATGATGGCTTCGGTGTTCTTCATGCAACCTTTAGGGCAGATCTGGGCAAACCTTGTGTCGTTGATTGTCATCGCCACCAGCCGTTCAGATACCAATGATTTGACCATGTCTGTCGATAGAATGTGGCGCTACGTCATTGGTATCGGTGTGATTCCGGCAGCAATAGCAACTTGCTTCCGGTTCTTCGTTCCGGAGTCGCCACGCTTCCTCATGGAGATCGACGATGATCCAGTGAAAGTCGAGTTCGATGCAACCACACTCTTTACCGAACCAAATGCTGTTTCCTCCTCCCCGACTCTCGAAACCGAAAGCTGGCACAATTTCCCGGGGCAAGCATATTCCCTGACTACGATCACGGCGGAAGACCGATCCTCCACATCCCAGACCGGCATCCTTCAACCAGCGACTTTAAACTCTCACTGGCGCTTAACATGGAAGGACATCGTACAATACTTCTGGGTGGAAGGTAATTGGCGAACTCTAGCTGGGACAGCTATGTCCTGGTTCTTCTTAGACTTTGGTTTCTATGGCATCAGTCTCTCCAGCCCGCAATTTTTGGCCAAAACCTGGGGATCCATTCATTTGAGCGCGCCTGCGCCTTACTGGGAGACGAACGACAGTCCTGGTGCAAGCGTCTATGACATGTTCTTCGCAAGTTGCACTCACGCGCTGGTCATCTTGAATGTGGGTAGCTTTGCCGGCGGGCTTCTCCTCATCTTAGTGATCCACAAACTGGACAGAGTCGCTCTACAAAAATACTCTTTTCTCGCACTCTCCGCACTCTTCATCGCCCTGGGTTGCATGCTTATCACCATACAAAAAGAAGGTCCTGTGGCCGTTGTCTTGTACGTCATTGGCCAGGCGCTCTTCAACTTTGGTATGTAACCGGCCTCTACCATAGGGTTCTCCTCGAAGTCGCTAACCAACCTTTATATAGGACCCAATGCTACAACGTACATCATCCCGGCTGAAATATTCCCCACCCGCTACCGTGCTACCTGTCACGGACTTAGCGCCGGCGCTGGCAAGATCGGCTCTATAGTGGTTCAGGTCTTTTCCGCCTACTACAACTTCGGTGGTGGTTTCGGAGAGGAACCGGTAAAGCGGCACGGCTACATTATGATCGTCTTTGCTGGATGCATGCTCTTTGGGGCGATAGTAACATGCTGGATACCACCTATCCAGAGAAAGCCTGATGGATCCGGTAGAGGCAAACTGTGGGGAGGCAAGACGGAGACGCTGGAGACTTTGGCTCTTGGTCGACTCGGCTTGGACAGTCGATATGCGAATCAGGGCAGAAGGCGAAGGAGGGACGTTGTTACATGACATGACGACTCCAACACGATTGAGTGGTTTGTTCATTTTGGGTATATATTCACGGGTACATACAAGTGTACTTTAATTTCGCTGTACATATTTGCCAGTGGTCGGGTCGACTGACTGTGACTTCCCACCTATTTTCTGGCATTACTGCTGTATATAGGATGAAACAATCAGAAGCTACGAGCGTCGGATGATTATGATATACGGTGTAGCAATCGTAACCACCACATAGGCAAGGTAAATACAAAAGCAAAGGGGAAGGAAATGAAAAACCACTACCAAAGAATATAAAATAAAATAAATGGACAGGCGAATAATGGGAAAGGAAAGCAAAAAAATTCTTCTGGGAAGGAGGAGTGAAGGGCGAAAAAGAAAAAAGAAATCGAATTGCATCATCCGTGAATCGAACACGGGCCTCATCGATGGCAACGATGAATTCTACCACTAGACCAATGATGCTTGTTGATGTCAAGTTTTCCTTTATTAATAATATAATCCTCCCCAAAATATCGCGCAAAGACAATTGCTTGGAATCTTATGTCTGCCACATCTGATCACCACCTATGATGACCATCTGGTCGGAAAACCGACTACTCGATATATTAGGTCTCATGATCAAATGGCTATAGTTTCTATCCGAATTCTAGTTTGGCACTCATGTTTATTTGCTGTGAACTTCGCCGTTCGGCTGCTTGTATCCTGTGGGACTGGAAATATATAAAACCGCTACTGTTGCAGTACGGAGTACCTGGGCAGTGGTTAATGGTTGTAACACTGTCGAGTCCAAATTTGATTCATCTCCGACGCAATTCACCACTGACCTCTCATTCAGATACTAGTCTCATACTACTACGTACCAAACTATCGTCTGCTTATCCTCATTCCCAAAAATCTCTGGTTCCAACCCCGCTCTTTCCCTATCCACTCCTATCTCTATCTACGGAGTACCATTTGTCGCGCTGGGTCGATCGGCATCGGCCCTGCCCCACCACTACGTAGAATGGTTCACGCTAGAAGCATTGAAATCCACGATGATAGCTAATTCCGCGCCCCTCGATGATAGCTCCCCACTTGTGGATAGTACGTGGTCAAGCATCATGTCTTTTGAAGAAATATTGATTGGTCGGCTGTCCCGTGCCACGCAGGGTTGTTGATGCCGATTTTGCGATTGTGGACAGGCGGCTAGGATGTCGTGGGTCGGGGTTGTCGTAGGGTTGGGGAATTCCCCAATAAGAATGCTAGGAGATCCGCTCTTTGGCCTAGAGAGGTATATAGGTGTTTTGAGTGCTTATGATCTGCAGTGGCTAGCTGAATGGGCCGGACAAGACATCCACTTGGGTGGATAGTAGGTGCGATTGTCGGTAATGGATGGTGAGATGGCATGCTTTTGTCAGCGAGCTGAGCGCTGAAAGGCAAAACCTTGATCAATGAAATAGTCGTACTTGATTCCGATAGCGGCCGGTTTGCTCACGGATGCAGCCTGCACGGTTACCATAATGGTAAATGCAGTGTAAGTAGCTGTGGGTCGCATGCAAGGGTGGTTGGGTGTGACGGACTCATCTTGGAAGAGACAATATCCGTCGGTTCCTTCGGGTAGTTGAACAATGGGGACAGAAGCACGCAGGACAATAAACTAACCTAGGATGCAGCATGAACCCGACAGACATAATTGATTAGCGACAAAGATGAAGCAGTGAAGCAGTTGGCAGTGTCTTCCCTGCCACCAGATAGCCTCCGAAGTCGCTTAGACGCTCGGGTTCCTGGACCATGAGTGGAACCCGCACTATTCGTCTGGTTCAGATCCAGAATCAATACGGATATACCGACCCAGAGAGAAAGACCCATCACCAATTTCATGGGGTTGGACTCCGGTAAGTACAAAGTAGCACAGGTTAATCAGGGTGGGATCGATTGCGGAACCTTAAGGAGAAGGTGGGATTCCCTGCGGGGTCACGTTCCCGGCTGGGCTCCTTTCCCTTTGTCGACAATCATACTCCCCCTCTTTCTACCTTTTGCCATCTGTCCTTAATTCGAGCAGGATGTCGCCACTCATCATTTCACATACTTGATTCTGTTCACCACAATATAACTGTGCTATGCTGTGACCTCGCTCTTCGAGGCCTTCTGTAGAGATCTGCAGAATCCAGACCCGCAAGAGTGCGGGGTGTCCAACCTGCCGATCCCACAGGCCAGGTTGGCGCCGCCACAGCACATTGAGCTAGCTTGAAGAACTACTCCGACCGGAACGAGCTGAATATCGAGTGTGCAGATACGAATCTGACTAACCACGCTAATTGACGCCTCAATGAGTTGTCATGGCTGCTGCGTTGCTCAGCTGTGGCATCCAGAAGCGGGGTGGGTACTACCCCCGCTGATTTAAATCCGGCGTCTTCCCCTCTTTGACCCGCACAGAGGAATACCACCCCCGCTCTACTCTCAGCTCCCAATCCCTTCATCACACCAGGCACAATGCCTTCTGAAGATGTTTCAACCGGCTCGGTCAATGTCCCCATTGGCACATTTCCCCAGACCTGTTCTTCGACCGATGTCAATGCCGACCAGGTCGCTTCACAGCTAGTCGAGAAGATCAACACAGCTCTTAGCAAAGGAGACGTGCAGTCCCTTTCCGACCTGTTCCTCGAAGATGCCTACTGGCGAGATCATCTCTGCTTAACATGGGACTTCTACACTGCGAAAGGCAGAGAAAACATTCAAAGCTTTCTCAAGTCTGGCCGTCTTCCGAGTAAAGTTGAGATCGACCGCTCGACCGCGTTCCGAGGACCCTACGTTGGCCCTATCGATGCCTTTGGCGACGTCACAGGAATCCTGTTTTACATTACGCTCTCTAGCCCCCTGATCACTGGACAGGGTATCGTTCGGCTGGCAGAAAAGGACGGCGAGTGGAAGATTTTCACCTTCTATACGTCTATGGAGAGCTTTGTCGACCACCCAGAAGCGGTTAACTTCAGAAGGCCCCTGGGAGCACAGCATGGCGAAAGCTTGGATCGAAAGAACTGGAAAGACCGTCGGACGGCCGAAATCGAGGCTAAAGACCGGTCTCCGACTGTCGTGGTTGTCGGTATGATACTCATCCAACAACTTGTTGCTATTCTAGGTGCTGACCCGAACAGGTGCTGGCCAGTCTGGTCTCATCATTGCGGCCCGTCTTAAGATGCTGAACATCGACGTTCTGATCATCGATCGAGAGGAGAATATTGGGGACAACTGGCGCCAACGCTACCACCAGCTGGTCCTGCATGACCCTGTGTGGTTTGACCACTTTCCTTACATTCCGTTCCCGCCTAATTGGCCGATCTTCACTCCAAAGGACAAGATAGCCGAGTGGTTCGACTGCTATGCTAAGCTACTGGAGCTGAATGTGTGGACCAAGACTAACATCAAGGGGTCCTCATGGGACGACAAAGGAAAGCAGTGGACTTTGGATTTGCAGCGGCGGAAGGAGGACGGTACGGTGGAGAATCGTACCCTGAACCCCCGGTATATCATCCAGGCCACCGGCCATTCTGGAAAGAAGAATGTGCCTGACTTCAAGGGTATGGATTCCTTCCAGGGCGACCTCATCTGCCATAGCAGCGAGTTTCGCGGTGCGAAGCCCGGATCGAAAGGTAAAAAAGCCGTGGTGGTTGGGGCGTGCAATTCCGCCAACGACATTGCACAAGATTACTATGAGAACGGATATGACGTGACGATGGTGCAGCGCAGCTCGACCTGTGTGGTTTCCTCAGAGTCAATCGTCGAAATCGGCCTCAAAGGGTTGTACGAGGAAGCAGGACCCGGAACCGAGGAAGCCGACCTTTACCTTTGGAGTATTCCGGCGGAGCTGTTTAAAGCACAGCAGATCAAGGTCACCAAGCGTCAGAACGAGAATGACCGAGCGACGTTGGAGGGCCTGGCGCGGGCCGGGTTCAAGGTGGACCACGGTCCAGACGGTGCGGGTCTGCTCATCAAATACCTCCAACGTGGCGGAGGCTACTATATCGACGTGGGGGCCAGCCAATTGATCATTGACGGCAAGGTGAAGGTGAAGCAGGGTCAGGAGATTACCGAGGTCCTCCCTCACGGACTGCGGTTTGCGGACGGATCGGAGCTCCAGGCGGACGAGATCATCTTGGCGACTGGGTATCAGAACATGGCCACCCAAGCACAACTCGTGTTCGGCAAAGAGGGCGCGAAGGTGAAGGACGTCTGGGGATTCGACGAGACGGGCGAGATGCGCATGTGGCGGCGGACCGGACACCCAGGCTTGTGGTTCATGGGCGGCAATCTGGCCGTCTGTCGGTATTTCTCGCGGTTGCTGGCGCTACAGATCAAGGCGCTAGAACTTGGCGTCACCTCCTACGACGGTTAGTGAGAGACTTGGCGGTAGGGCGAAGACAAAGGAAATAGGTACGGAGCAGATATAATTGGAAAACAAAGTCGAGCAGCTGCAATAAATGTCGCAACTCAACAATCTATTGAAAATGAAAATCTGCCCAGGTATCACAAATTTATCCATAGTAGACCCGCTATGCAAAAAAATAAAAATATGCAGTCTCCAGGCGATAGTAATGAAAACCATCGGAGCGGAGATTTCTGTGAATCCCGTGTTCCCCAAAAAAAGCACCAGCCAAGACTCCCACCAACAACACCCGAACAACCAAACACCGACCAAGGATGCCCCTGAAACCACCTACTTCTACTCACACACTCACAGGATAGTAAGTAGTAAGTAAATAGTAAGTAGTATTACAACCAACCCTCCATCCACCCAACATACACCCCCAGCGTCAAAACCAGCGTGACAACCTCCTCTCCAACACCTATCCCCACCTCCTCCAAAAACCGCACTTGTCTCGCATCCCACCCGCCAACCCTCAACCCCTTTTTCTCTAGCCCAGCCAGCCCCGACCGTCTGACACGCTGATCGGCGCCGACGCCAGCACCAGCTGCTCCTCCGATGGCACTAACGCACAGCACAAACCGGGGGTTAGCATCGGAACTACTAGGGTCGTTCGTCGTCTCCTCCTCGCAAGCCTTTCCATTATTATCGTGTATGGTATCGGAGTCCGTTGATCCCGACACCGCCGATGCGGAGCCCGAGGCGGTTCTTGGCCGTCCGGAACCCTGCGTCTTTCTCCGCCATTCAAGAATGACGGTCTCTCCGGACGTGTTTTTCTGGCGCAGGATGAAGCGGTAGTTGCCGCGCGACGTGCGGGTTGCGGTGTATGATTGGTGCGTGGTGGGGAGGTAGATTTCGTCGGATTTTTCTTCGGGAGTATTGGTATTGTCTTGTTGGGGTTGTGTGGTGGTGGGTTTCTTGGTATTGGTGTTGGTGTTTGTGTTATTGTAGATTACCCCCGCAGCGATTGGGTAGGTAGTTTCTTCCGATGAGGATTTCGGGGTTATGTCGGTGTAGGCGTCGCTTTGGAGGATGTAGAGATCCCGGCCGTGCAGTTTGCGCGGGCAGTTGGGGAGGGATTTCCCTTGTCGCGGGGGTTGGTAAAGTTCGAGGATGGGGAGGGCGCGGTGTCGGTTTGATGTTATTGAGAGTTGTTGGACTTGGAGGAGGAGGCGCGGGGTGAGGCGCAGGCAGGGGGAGGATTTGGGAGGGGGATGCGCGAGGGGAAAGGTGTGTTTGGGGGTTTTTGTTCTATTGGATTGTCATGGTGGGTTAGGTTATGATCATTGAAGTATATGGATGGTTTGTAGGTAGGTAGGTAGGTATGTACCTTGTTTGGCTGGAGACAGAGCTCTCTGCGTCGCTGTCTTGGGTGGACATTTTTGTATACTACTACTAGTACTAGTGTATAGGGTAGTGGTAGTGGTAGTAGTAGAAGAAGTGAGGAATGTCAAGGATAGTAGTATAGATAAAAGATGAATTCGAATATCATCACCTCAATCGAGAGAAGACCGCATATTTATTACTCACACGATCCTCAATTCTCTTCCAGCCCTGTCTGTCTGCATAGATCGTATTCGTTCCCCTCGCACGGGGCGCCGATCCAGGCACTAACTTTCTACTCCGTACCATCTTACAAGATGCAGTGGGTGAGAGGGTGTGACCAACTAACTAGCTAGTGACTTAGTCAAACATGCCTAAACCCACTCATCATACGAAATTATTTTCACCGTTCAAGCTTATTCTCTTTTTATAGCCTTGGCGGGGCGGGGCCATAGACTGGGCTGAACCGCTGAAGGGAAAAAAGGAAGGGAAAGAAAGGAACCAAGATGCCAGTTGAGTTTAGACCCAAGATTCAGCCTGTTATTCGGGATACATGATTTGTTGAAAACTCCCCCCTGTGGGGAAAATTCTTTGCGACTTCCGCAGAAAGATGAAATGATTCCCGCACATATTGGGATATCGGATACGGATACGATCGCTGCCGAGGATGTTGCGAATTTCCGATTAGTTGGTTATTGGTTATTAGTTCACTGGATATAGGGATTGGCCAGTTAGTTAAGCGGAGTTTGCTGCAATTTTCATCGGGTCACGGAGTCAACCACTCGCAACCCCCTGGTTCCCTTCCTTCTCCTCCTCCTGTTCATGGGTGGTTGCAGATGTAGTAAAGTTGTCGGTCGGGCACTGTCCGACCTAGACTGTCTTCCGTATTCGTTTTCTTCCAGGTGCCGGGATGTCGCCGTTCGGAAAGTCTTGGCCGATCTGGAGAGGCGGTGCTGAAATCCCTGATGGTCTCCATGAGAGGGAGGGAAGGCTGTGGCATCCTGTCAGACTGTCAGAATTCTTTGTTTTGGGTTTGTGAGAGAAGGATTGCATTCCTGGAGTGTCAGGTGTCTGACAGTCAGCCTTGTGAGGCTTACATAACGAGCTGCGAAATACTTACCCAGTTGGGACTAGTCGGGACACAGTTGGATCGGATCCTGGAAGTTTCGGGGCTGAACTTGGCTAGTATGGAAAGGATTCTTTGCTTATGCTGCGAATGACTGAAAGCGTGTTTGGTGATTACTATGGAGTAGGTAGACACGTTGTTCTGATAATTTAATCGACATGGAGAAGATGATTGGTTTGTTGTGCTGCGGTTGGGAATGCTCTAGGTACTCAATTCACTCTGGATCAATCCCGCCTCCTTTTATCCTACTCACTTCTGGCAATGGGTTCAGATTGATCAGATAAAAGAATATCAGAGACATCTTTTTTGAACGGGCCAATTATACACCGTGGCTGGTCGAGATGTTGAAGCATCGCGAAAATCCACTTATCTGCATCAAGACGCGTCGACGTGTCCAAATCTAATCTGATGGTGTGTATGTGAATGTAGTGATTGTTGGTGTTTGTTGACTTTGTAGTGTTTGGTGTTAGTGGCAGCAGTTGCGTAGAGTGGGAGGACAGGTGAGATAGAAGTAGCGACCGAACAGATTATTATATACTCTGCAGCTCAAGTCTATATTGGGTTGGCACAATACTATCATAAGTGACAATCTATCTAACCAGAATAATTGGTGTTGCTGCATCTGCACTTGATATGGATGAACATCACGAACTCCAAAACCCACCCGACCGGTCCAAAACCCGCCAAAAGCCGAGGCGTCCACACTACCAACCAGTCAACTTGCTTCCACCAACCACATATGGAAGAATGTGGGGCGAGAATTCAGAATGGCCTGACTCATTAGTATCTATCTTGCGTACTATTGTAGTAGTTAAGTGGAAGCTGCAATCGCTAGAACAAGTTTACAAGTCTAGGCCCTGAACCAAATATTTAAGCTTACCGATGGCATCATGACTCCACCTCCTCAGTAGCATTCATATATTTAGGCCACATCACACTCATCCATCCAACTTTAAGCATTCCAGACCCAATCCACAATCCACAATCCACATCTCACCACCTGCATAATAGTACTACACCATGTACACAACAGACACCCTCCCAACAAACTTCTGCATAGCCCAAGCAATCGGCCTCAGCGGCACCGCTTGGCTCTCTGGTACTAATCCCCATCCATCCTCAACCCACCAAACCCCACCTAACAATGATATACACAGGAAACATCTTCTCCTTATCATTAATGACAGTCCCAGCCCTTCTTCAATCCCACAAGGAGCACAAAATCCCCCTATCAACAATCACAAAACAATGGGCCCTTGTCTACGAAACGGGAAAGAACCGCGCTCCCCCAATTGCTCTCTTCACCGCCGCCACCCTCTTGTATCTATCCTGGGCGACGAGGTCAGAGAGTACGCTGGCGGCCATCGCACCACGGGGAGCCACCACCACGTATGCGATTTCTGCTGCATTGACGATTGCGATCGTGCCGTGGACCATTCTGGCCATGAAGGGGACGAATGATGCCTTGATGGAAAAGGCGAAGATGGGCGTACAGGAGGAGAAGAATCCCCAGGAGGGGGAGAGAGTGTTGGGTTTGTTGAACAGATGGGCGTTACTTAATGGTGCTAGGGCTGTGTGGCCACTCGCTGGGTTCTTGGTGGGGTTGTCGGCTGTTGTGCCTTGATTTTATTATTTGGAGGGTTATGTGAGGGAGGGATGCGTTTGGGGAATTGGGAAATTTGGCGTTAATGATAATGTAGGATTGTTTTGCAGTTTGAATTGATGTATATTAAATGTATTACACCCGTCATTGGTAGCACGAAAAGCTGAACGGCAATTTTTGGTGATACCGTCACTGACAGATAGTGAGTGTCTCGAGAGGTAATTCCAGTATACATAGATGAATACCCCAGAACCATCAAGACCAGGAAGATACCGTAGCGAGTTTCTAGATATCATTGAATATCGAACAGTAGTTTTCGGGAAACATGCAAAGGCTCAGGGAGTTACCATCCAACTATTGGAAATAGGATGATACTCGCCCCCCTTGTCCCGACTGGAATCATATGCTTCCAACAAGGGAAGAATATTCATATTCACAACTTCGAAGCCACAGTATATGCAATTCAATATATGTCACTCCCAACTTCACCGGAGATAATATGCAATGCAGAATATTCCATGTAAGCTACCATCATTCCCTGTCCATTCGCGTAGCATAAATACTCATGATTTTCTACCCCTTTGACTCTCTTCTTCAACATCTTCGTCTCTATCATCATTGTCATTATCATACACCATACAATTTCCAAGCCTCCAAGCAGGAACATCGCAACAAAATCCATACGAAAAGTTTCACGCAATACATACACATATAGCATGCCATAAGCATGCCTGCTATACCAGTATCACTCTATTCGAAGAATAGAGATCGTGATATAACTACTATACGGTGCCAAGGAAAATGTTCTATGACATTGACCACCTATTCAAGCTCGCGAAAAACGCCATCTGCCATTCAAAAAGAAGAGGGGAAAAGCCTTTAAATTCTTCCTATTCTATCTATAACAAGGTTCAAAACCGAAGAGATTGAAGAAATGTTCAAGATCTCAATTGAAGAGGCAGGCAGTAATTGGCTTCTGCTGCAACGACCCGAATTAAGGAATCTGTCATGGCTTCTCGAAAAGCGACTCCATCCATGATGGTGTTGGACTCTCCAGTGGTTGCTTCATACGGACACTTGGGAATAGTGTACCGCTCCTCATTGGAAGTGTATATCCACCTATACAGCATACTTCACAATATCCTACTACATAAAGAAAAAGGTGCTACCCGCGCTGGGCTTGAAATTGTCTGGACCTTTGGAGACACATGCGGGACCAAAAGCTATGCTATGGATTCATGGCTTTCTCCTACGAGTTTACCAGCAAAGCGGTATTAAAAGCCAAACTCGCAAGCATGACTCGTGCAGTTCGTGTCTGTGCCGCATTCCCTGGTCTCATCCGACATGCGAAGCAGAATAATATCGCCCTTGAGAATATCACCACAACTGCGCCACACATGAGGGATGAAGGGATCATCCCTCATCCAGAAGACAGCCAGTGGGCTAATGATATTGATGCGTTGCTGGAAGGTTCGACACGCTGGCAACTGGTTTGGAAAAGTACCAGCTGAACAACACCTTATAATTATTGGAAGAAGAACTTACCATTATCCAAGATTAGGGGGCATATTTACCTCCGCAGAGACTCAAAATGCTGGCAGAACTCCGACTGTTTGGTGCAATCTACGTGAAAGGAATCCGTGAAAAGTTTCGAATAAAGAAGGACAGAAGAGAGTTACCGGCACTTCACGCTACAAAAGGTGCATGGATAGGGTTACAAATGATGAAGTCGTTCTTCATGACCCCTCCATATCAAGCGAGAGGCGCAGCAGATAAGCTACGATTGGGTATGCGAACCGATAAATGTCTCTGCTTCTGCTGTCTGACGGTTTATCCGTTCGCGCACTGTACCATATTCCCATGAGACAGCACTACGAGATCACCTGTTAGTGGTTTGATCAGCGCCACACTGTGGACAAAAATTACGGAGAAGCAGCTAGCGTGGGATGGAAGCCATATATATATACATTCTGAAAGCTGATATAATTGCGTGATATCCTGAAGAGGTTCGGGAAAGTACACATGTGTCGGGAGCGTGGATAGCTACAAGCAATTCTGGCTGTGGCTTGGAAGGAGAACCCAATGATGGACGACAGACGTTTACAAAGCTTAGCGACGACGGCTGCGTATGACACGATAAACCAGAGGATATGGTATTTCCTACCCCTTCTCTCAAGTTGAACGCTTGAAATACCATGCTAGCAAATACTGTATGACTCTGAGGATCATTGGCAGTCGAGAGCTCCGCTTCATCCTTCTTGTCACCGCCACCACTACTACTCTCCGAACATCATAGAGAGCCCTCGGGATCTCAATTATTAGGCGAGCAGGATATCATTGATAGTTCGATGCCGCATGCTCGGCAAGACGCACGCGGAGTATACATAAGAATATCGGGCATAGAAACTGACTGCTATAACTGGGAGTCTCTATTCTTCAACAATTGGACTTTGACAAGCTTATTCTATGATAGGTCTGGTATGTTCTCTATACCTATTGGTGGAACCACGGCCAAGACATACAGATCATCTCGACGCCGAGACAAAAGCCAGCAATGCATGTGGGCTTGCGAGTCGTGGCACTGGACCAGTGGGGAAAAAAACAGATAAGAAGAGATGAGCAAGGCTTATGTTCACAGGATTGGAGGAAACAGTCAATCTTCGGCAGCCGCTACCAGAAATAGCTACTATGCTCTCGAGCGCCTCGTGCGGTCTATCAACAATTAGCTGATTTTGCTTTGCAAAAGCCATACCTCAGATTGTGGGGTATTCCTCCACTCGTGCGTTCGCTGTGGCTGATGCAGAGTGGCCACTCCTCGAAGAAACAGGCCACGAAAGAATGGATATTCGCAAATTGGGATTCAAACGAGGCGAAGTTATCAGAATTGGAAACCAACGAGGCATATTATAAGGACTAGAATCAGACGAGACCACGCCACAAGAATGGAATTCAAACTCGGAGATCCCACAACCGAAATCATTACTCCTGAAAGTCATCAATTAAACCACTTACGCGGGCCGCAGGGTTAATCACATGGCGTTAGCTGCGGTGATGCCAAATACCAGTGAATCCACACAGCAAATGATGACCGTCGCTTGATGCAAGTATCGTGATTGTTCTGGGACCATGTTGTTGCAGTCATGGGCTTCTCGTCACCTTACTCGCACATCGACTCAAAAACTTGTCGTGTCCGGAAATAAAATGTATACTTTGCACGCGAGCTATTATCAGTCATTAGCTCTTACCGAGAGAGACGTTTGCAATGCTGCTTCGTGGCTGACTTGCAAAGCCATAAGCCCAATCCCCAGTCCATGGTCGTCTCTACCGGCATGATCAGTGACAAAGACGGTTGAATGGTGACACAGACTATGCGAATAATGTGGCAGCTTGTCCTCATCTTCGCTGGACCATGTTTGCTGAGAAACAGGATACGGTCAGCTATCTTTTAGGAGCAACATGGGCCCTTGCTGTCGTTGGGGATGGCTAGGAACTGTCATTACCGACATGGAAACTCAAACCACAGTGGACGGTATATGCACTAAAACAGAAAGATAGGGCTATATATACAGCTCATGTACAGTGATTGGGGTTACATCGATTGAAAGAACAGGCTGAAGCCTGAATGGGTTTTCTCTAGGTTAGCATAATGTCGCAAATTGGGGCCATCTCATAACAGTAGCATTTATTGTCTAAACTACTTTTGATATTGGAAGAGGAGTTTTCTTCAATTTTTCTTGCTTATCGTATTAAATTGTCTATGTAACATCAATTTACATATAAATTCATCGTGTCCTGTAGTTCCCAAGGGTCTACAAATGGTTCTGTGATTAAACTGCCAGTCTTAGAAACCGCTTCGGCATTATAGAAAATCGCCAGGGCCGAAGTCTGTGCTAGTATAGATAATATATCTTTCTCTACTCATGGGATTATACAAATGTCATAGTGTTAAACAATATACTTTCTCATTGCATCGGCGACGCAGACTCCTCCCAAACAGCCATCCGCAAACCCCTTTTAAAAGACATGGACCTGGTCCTTCTGGAACCCCAGCTCCTCGAGAATGCCTCTTCCGCAAGTTCTGCCTCCTACCAAAGCCTTCTCCATCCCGGGAGGCCCACAGACAAACACTTTCTCATCTCCTTCTCGCCTCGCCCCGAAAAATTGCCGCAAACGACTTGTGTTCACCCGCGCCCCGTAGCTCACGTCCTTGTTATCCGCTTCTCCTGTTGAAGGTCCCGCCTCGCTCACCAGATAACGCATCTGAAGCCGGTCGGCAAACCTCTGCTGCAGGATGTCTAACTCCTTCTTTAGGACAAGATCCTGCGCGGTGTTAGCCCCGAATACCACTTGCACTTTGGTGTTGGCGTTCGGATTGTCCTCTAGGATGCCTCGGGCGAGTTGGTAGGTGGGGGTGATGCCCGATCCGCCAGCGATGAGGTATACCCGCGAGTGCTCATTGGCAGTCGCTGCGGACCATCGATATCCGCCAGGTAAGGGGCCGAGAAAGTAGAGGGAATCGCCTGGTTGCAATGTGTGCAGGTGTGAAGACACCTTTCCGTGCGGGTATTTCTTTACCACGAGATCGAGGAAGCCGCGCTGGTCTGGTTTTTTCACGTAATTGTATATTAGCCATTGGAACTGACTGAAAATGGGTCACCCGGGAGAAATGGAAAAGGTGGGAATATCATAGCCACGGCCCTTTTGGGGGTTGCGGGGCAGAGAGTAGATCGGCCGTAGGGTTTGACATACTCAGGCTGCTGACCGGCGTGTATGGTCGAATAGCCGGAAACCAGCTTCTTTGGGGCCAGCAAAATACTAAGACAGATGCTGCAACGAAAAAATTAGCGTGTTCTCCACCACTTGCGGCCGACGGAAAAGGAAAGGGGGATAAGAAGAAAAAGGGTAGGCTGTCCCATGTACATACACGTCAACTGTAACCCAGATGTCCATGTTTGGTCCGGGTACTCGAATCGAAGGCGTTTAGTGTTGTGACTGAGAGAT
Source organism: Aspergillus welwitschiae (assembly GCF_003344945.1). NCBI lineage: Eukaryota > Fungi > Ascomycota > Eurotiomycetes > Eurotiales > Aspergillaceae > Aspergillus > Aspergillus welwitschiae. The sequence goes on from NW_020798695.1 coordinate 1,827,326, forward strand.
TCGACATTTTGCACACGCAGAGATGTTGGCCTGAAGCCACGGAACATGACGTGCGGTTCTTGTTCTGGTGTCTCAGCCAGTGCTTCCTCTATAAGGTGTCGTCTGAATGAGTATACACCGCAGCCAGCAATTGTGAAGCTGGCGATATATATGTGTGGGAGTCTAATGCTAGAGAACATGAAGACGAAGTCGAGGAGTGATCTTGCAAATTAAGGTTGCTTGATCAATTCTGACAAGGGAAAAGATGTACTCCCATATATACTCATCCTACTTTCCCAAAGTAAACGTTTGGGGCTTGGCCATGTCAACCCTCCGATTGGTTCCGGCGCCTCCGAGGCCCAGTCTCCGAGATGCCGAGTCAACCACATGTTGTTTTTTTGGTTTTTTCTGTTTTCTTTCTTTTTCTTTTTTCCTTGCTGGAAGTAGAAAAACCTCGATTAAAGTAGACAGGTTGGCAGTATGACTGCTAGAAGTGGCCACGATAGGTCCATTAAGGGGTCTAATTTGGACAGGGGTGAATTGTATACCGCAGAATCTTGTAGATCTGTATGCGTCTCGGAGATTGACTGTCCCGAACCATCAAGAAGATAGGTTTAAATCAAAACCTGACTCCTCGTCAAAATAATTCGCACCGCTAAGCTGTATTTTCTATTCCCTTTCCCTTCTGTTGTTCTTTTCTTTTCATCTTTCATCTTCTATATTCCTCTCATCGTTCAGTCTCGATGTCCGAGCCCGAAGCTGCTGCGTCCCTGGAACGGGATCCAACAGAGGATTCCAACCACTATATCGATGGAGTTAAGCTTGCCGCTCTCATGATTTCAATATCCCTTTGCATGTTCCTTGTGTCTCTGGTAAGTTCATCCTTCCCGTTTTGAGGGCTTAAAGATGAAGGAGCTGACCCGTGAACGCTCGCCGTCAGGACCGGACAATCATCTCGACCGCCCTCCCTACCATCACCAACGAATTCCATTCCTTCGACGACATGGCATGGTACGGGAGCGCCTACATGTTGACCGGCTCGGTAATGCAGCTGCCCCTGGGGACCCTGTACCAGATATATGCGCCCAAATACGTCTTTCTAGCGATCATGCTGGTGTTCATCGTGGGCTCGGCCGTGTGCGGCGGGGCCTCGAATTCCCTTGCGGTGATCCTTGGCCGTGCTGTTCAAGGAATAGGGTCGGCCGGAATTACAGCCGGGTGCATGATCATCATCACTGAGACCGTTCCGTTGCCTAAGAGGCCGATGTACATGGGAATACTGGGAGCCGTCTTTGGCGTTTCGGCCATCGTTGGACCCCTGCTTGGGGGTGCTTTGACCACGGGTGCTTCGTGGCGGTGGTGCTTCTTGATTAATTTGCCTATAGGCGCGGTTGCGATGATAGTCATATTTTTGGTGTTTCCTGATGGGGGGAAAGGGGGCGATAAGGATGAGGTGGAACAGGATCGAACAGGGATTACTGCTGGTGGTGGCAGCATGCGCCTTTGGAAGCGGATCCAACGGTTCAACCCGCTTGGTCTTTGTTTCATGGTTCCTGCTGTAGTATGTCTGGTGCTCGCCCTGGAATGGGGTGGCTCGACCTATGCTTGGAAATCCGCCCGGATAATTACGCTCCTCGTCCTTAGCGGCGTGCTTTTCATTCTGTTTGGCGTGGACCAGTGGCTAGAAGGGGAGTACTCGACAATCAAGCCACAGCTCATCGCAGACAGGACCGTTGCGGCCAGTGCGCTGTACACAGCATTTATCGGCGCATCCATGATGAGCCTCGTCTATTACTTGCCAATCTGGTTCCAAGCAATCAAGGGCGCCAGTGCGGTCAAGTCGGGAGAGATGAACATCCCGTTACTCCTATCCCTGGTCATCGGATCCATGATTTCGGGGATGCTGGTATCGAAGCTCGTTGGCTACCCATCACTGTTCATGATCATCTCATCGGTCCTGATGACGGTGGGTGCGGGCCTGCTCAGTACGTTCACAGTGGCAACAGGCCACGCTAAATGGATCTCATATCAGGTTCTCTTTGGTATTGGCCTGGGTCTGGGCATGCAGCAGGGTGCCACAGCCGTGCAGATGGTGGTTCACAAAGCTGACGTGCCTTCCGTACTCTCCCTTTTGTTCTTCTGTCAACAGCTGGGAGGTTCAATTGCCCTTGCCATTGCACAGAATATTGTCTCCAGCAAACTAGTCTCGGGTCTGCATGCCAGCCTGCCAGACGTGGATGCATCAGCCATCGTGAGCTCCGGGGCGACGCAACTGAGGAGCATGGTGCCGACAAAGTCCCTAGCCACTCTCCTGCAGATATATAACGAGGCCGTGACAACTTCTTTCTACCTCACCGCAGCCACGTCTGCAGTTACATTCCTTGCTGCGATTTTTATTGTACCGAGGAGTTTACTTAAGACGTATTGCGAAGACGAGGAAGTAAGTTCGGGTCAAAACAGGCCGGTCTAGGGATGACATGTTGTCTTGCCATTGCGAGAAAGAAGATAATTTAGAACAGAAGTTTTTCCACTTAGAGTATTTACCATTTGGACATTGAGTCTGCGTTTTCAAGTAAGCCAGGCACTGAAGTCAAAGTTCGATTCCGGTGAAGCAGTGGGCATAAACAATAATTGATCCCAGTTATCGAGCTGCTCCATGATTGTAGCCTCGCTCGTGATAGGAGCCGCACCATAAGTGCCCTCGTTGGAAATTATTTCACGGGACTCCACAGGCGCGACTTGGTCGTTCCGGATATAAGGCTTCGACAGTAGTTCGGTGATGAAATGGGGGGTTGGTTCCACTTCGCTTGGTAAGGCGGGCCCTTTCCGGAGAGCCTGCCGAAGCCACCAAACTCGAAGGACAAGGGTATTCACCAAACGATGTAGTCCTCGATCCTCGTCATATAGCTCTGGATAGCGCTGATATAGTGTCTCGATGTGGTGCCACGTGTTATCTTCCCTCGCGCCCCAATCCTTGGTTAGCATCGACTGGAGCAACCAGATGAGAGCACCCCATGGAAACTGGGCATAGATGAACCAGCGGAACCCATGCACGGATGGGTTTGAGTGCAATAACTGGTCATATTCCAGCATTCGCAAGCCGTAATTCAACTTGGACCCCGAGTCCGACCGCGATGATTGCTGCGGTTTCCGCTCCTTGGGCCGAATCTCTTGCACGAAAGCCTGCATCTTGGACAGGGTTAAGCGCGCAAAAGAGTTGAGCATGAAATGTACAGGTATTACAGGGTCACAGAAGCGAAGGAATCTGTCTTCTACTGTCCTGCGGAAAACATTGATTTGCTCAATGGAGAGCAGCATGCGAGGACTGTTTCGCAGCATGACCTCGGGCGATGCAGCGAGATAGGCTGACCGGACAAGACGAACCGCCTCGTACTGGAACAAACAGAAACTCATGTCGGTCAGACCGTCCGTGGCTGGTGTCAAAAAATCGATATCGGGATGGAGATCTTGATCGTTGATATTCGTGGGGAAATTAGTGTCCCAGGGTTGCGAGATAATTGAGTTAGCAGCCCCAGACAGTTCAGATACGCGCATATCAAGAGTAACCAGATACCACCAGACGCGTCGACGGATTTCACACTCGTATAGAGAAAGACCTAATGAGGTGCCGTCACGATGGAGACCGATGGTCTGGGCTTTGCGAATGACCAGGCCGAGTATGGACCAGCAAAGCGAAGGCTCGGACAGGTGGTGAATGGACGTCTACCGTAGGTTAGACGAGCATCTGGTGAGTCCAGGAGAACAATTCTCACCAATAATAGCGCCAAAGCCTGGACTAGCATAAGGTCTAACGAGTGGAGAAAGTCCAATTCAAACAAGGCTTTTCTCGTGGCCGCATAATAATGTTCTATTAGGACTGCGCGACCATGACCAAACCTCGTCTGGCACTCAACTTCCCCCAAAGGAACTATTGCGCATGCATAGATTGAGGCCAACAGAGCGTCGAAGCAGGTTGGGGTGGGTTTTGCGGATATTTTCCGCTTCCTTAACTGATCTACAACCGGCCAGTGGATGACTTTGGTTAAAGGGTCGACATCCCGAAGAAAGATAGACCATAATTCCTCCTCATGGGATGCTGGGATGACCAAAGAAGAGGACTGACTGGGCCCGATAGGGGAAAGAAGCATTCGGCAGATCAGCGACCGGACTGAGGAAGTACTAGTGGATTCGGCTTGTGGCGTATTGGGTGTAAACTAGGAGGCATAGGTCAGAGTAATTGAACGAAAGCTTCACTCCGAGATCCCACCTCTTTGCTCAAGGTCGCGAGCATCGAATACTCATAATTCTTACTGCCATCATCATTCACGACTAGCCCACCGATAGTAATGGCGTCATTAGAAGCAGGGCCCTGAACGTCAGACAGTGATTGACGATCAGTATCCTGCGCATTCAAAGGCCCAACATGGCCCAACGGCGACGATCTACTACCTGCTGAGGCGGACGCTTCGATATTGGATGTCACGGCTTCGACATCATTGGCTGGAAGAGGAGTAAACGGAATATTATTGCGGCGAAGAAGATCTTCATATTCTCCCAACTTTTCCATTAGAACATCTAGCGAGGACTGGAACTTACGTTTGCGGGGTCGATGCACAATGGTTGGATAGATGCACTCGGCGCCAGCACGGTGGCAGGCACCGCATGGCTCCTTTTTGTCACATTTAACCTTGCGCGCCGCACATTTGTTGCAGGCATTTAGGTGCTTGAATGGAACCCCTGATGCAGACATGCGTCTCGGTGAGATTTAATGGCAGATACAGACAAGGGACTGCGGAGAGCAGATATGTTACTAGAGAATCGAGAGCGCTGACTCCAGCAAGCTAATTGGTCGCCATGTCATGCGGAACATTTTTTAACCGAATTCCATACTAATCGGCTGACAGACGAACTGTTGAGAGGGAATTAGCCACGTGAAGGTACACATCGATGCGAAAATTATACGAGAGAAAAATGAATATGCCAGTAGCCTTTACAGGCTAGTACAAATTCAGGTCATGGAAAGTATATTTAGGCACAGATTCTAGAATGATCAGATCTAGTTAACAGCTAATAGAAGATACCTCCTTTAAATCATTGAACTCCCAAGCTAGCTCACGGATCTACTGAAGGTAATAGATCTCAGACCAGACTTAAGTATAATCAGAAGGTAAAAAGCGGGGCTATATACCTGAGATCTGAGCAGTGAAAATAAAATATTAGGGACATCGACTAATTTAAAAATAGATAAAAGTCATGAGAAGAGTTAATTATGGATAATATTGAATCAGATCTGTATAGTATTCAAAGCTCCCAGTCCTTGTCAACGGAATGCAGTGATACATTGTTTGCATCGACCCCTTGACAGAACCAGAGTAGGACCTCGAGGAGGGTGGGGGGGGGGGAGGGCGCTGAGACTGAGCATCATTTAGCTCGCTAGGAACAGTTGCATCTGCCTGTCCTTCCTACTCCCAACAAGCATATGTGGTATATAATCAGCATAATAGCATCTAAATATCCTACGGTGGGCTTCCCTAGCAACAGCTGACGCACAAGGCATAGCGCTGCCTACACATGGGCATCCGGTTCAGCAGTAGCGGATTACGAGCTCGCCTCTAGGCATCTGCGCTCGATGCATCGTTGACAATTTTTTTTCATTTCCGCTTGCTCGTACTGTCTGTGAGACTAAGTAAGCCGCATGGACATAGTTCTGGCCTGCGTGATGGCGTCGATGGGTGATACTTTGGACGAGCATAATGGTGATATGGATGAAGATGGAGTTTAGCACTGCGGGGGTTTCAGTACATGAAGTCGAGCTGGTCAGCACTCTTAAGCTGTAGTATAATGTCTCTATGGCTAAAGTATCTTATTCAGGGTACATCTATTGACTAGATATCAATGCATGACCCAAAGTGGAAATATGCGACCGTGACAAACGTGCAATCATTGATCCTTATGCAGGCAAGCAATAGTAGGTTACCTTATGCATGTTCTCCTCCAGAGCTAAAGTATAATGCCGTAGCATAGTTAAAGAATGTGGCATGCTCTTCTTCGCTATAAAATATAAAGCAGCAGCTTCTGGAGAATATCAGTAGTTCAGGTAACTGACCCCAGCCCCAATATCTCCATACTACCCTTGTGGGTCGATTGTAGCAGGTAACAATGACATATGATTGGACACATCACGTGGTGATCTACATTTTAGAGTCGTCGTCCTGCAACACCGTGCATTAGTGCAATTTAGAGAGCCATTCAGTCGGCCCATGCATTAGTGGTAGGTTTTAGAGCCATTGTCCTGCGACATTGTGCATTAGCGCCATATTTAGAGCGACTGTCCTGCACCCATGTGCATTAGTGCCTCTTTTAGAGCAATCGCATTGCAACACCGTGCATGCGTACTGATTTTAGAGCCATCATATATGCAGTCTTGTGCATGAGTGTCTCTTTTAGAGCCATCGACCTGCAACACTGTGCATTAGCTCCATATTTTAGAGCCATCAACCTGCAACACCGTGCATCAGCGCCTCCCTTCAACATGGTCTGTGCAGAGGTCGACATGCATGATTGTGCTACCCGAACTATAATACCATTGGCTATTAGACACCATATACTCCACACCTTCATGCACAGTCCGGCATAAATATCACTTCTTGTGTAACCAGGTTATGGTCTGTGCAGTATCCATGTGAGGAAGATGGTAGATATCATTGGTGGGTTGGTTCAAGCCGCCTGCACGGGCTTGCATGATCACTATGGCTTTGTTTTGCTGTATGTTGGTCTGTGCATAGCGAAGGTATACGAAATTCTTTGGTGGTGAGCTTTGAAATTGTAACCTGTCATTATAAAATGTGCTATATGTTTCTTGTCTAATACATGTCAAGCACATACGACCACAGGGTGTGGAAAACAGGGCTTCCCGTCCGCTCAGCCGTACTTAAGCCACACGCCGGGAGGTTAGTAGTTGGGTGGGTGACCACCAGCGAATCCCTTCTGTTGTATGTATTTTGCTTTTTGTTTTTGTTCCCTTTCTAGGAAACATTGATTCAGTTCGTTATCGCAATGTGAAATTTGATATCCTGGATCCCTGCGAGCATTTGTTGTGGGAGGGATGTTGTTCAACGATGTGCTGTTGTACCCTAATAGAAGTTGCCCCCGATGTCAAGTACGCCATCATCATCTTGATCATTTCAAATTATTTTCCCTTGCGGAAATCTGTATAGACCGTCGCGGACTCTTGTCCCTCATTTAATAATATACGCCGTGTATGTAGACTTCAAGATATGTGCAGACTGCTGTTATGATCTAATATTGGATAGTAGATCCCTGTTATCAGAACATCACTGGCGTCCAAGAGTTCTCACGACCCTATCTTAGTTGAGACTAAACGAAGTGTAACTTGCCAGTGAAATTTTCTTTCATAGCCCAACTAACAAGGGATAATGAATTGTGTCTTCTAAACTTAAACAAGAAAGTACCAAAACTGCTCTATTGCTAAGCCCGAAATTGACATCAACAAAATTAAATGAACAATGAAGCATGAATGAGCACATCAGACGTACATCAGACGTAGTGAACAGCATCACAACCACAACAACCGTAAACCCACACCTAAACCACCACAGACGCCCTCCCTTTCAGCCCCCCAACATCCTTCGCCTTAAACCTCGCCAACAACCCCGCCAATGCATCCCGTCTCTCATTCATACTCGCCAGCTTCCCCCTCTGAATCTTCCCACTAACAGTCCGCGGGATCCTATCAACGAAGAACACGCCCCCATCCAACGCCTTATACGCCGCCAACCGCTGACGCGCAAAATCATACACCTCATCGGAACTGATTCTAGCACCGGGGGCTCTAGCTCGCACAACATACGCGCGGGGAGCCTCCGAGCTCCCATCGGAAAGACAGGTGCCGATGACTGCGACGTCCGCGATGAGTGGATGCTGAAGCAGCACGGCTTCGATTTCGGCGGGACAGACTTGGTATCTATAAATTCCAGAGTGGATTGCGTTAGCCATTGGTATGGGTTCAGTCATTCTGGGGTATGAGAATGGTATCAACATACCCCCGCACTTTAATTAACTCCTTCGTTCTTCCGACGATGAAATACTCGCCGTTCTTGACATAGGCCACATCGCCGGTATCGAACCAGCCTTCAGCATCAACCATTGACTCATTACGTCCCAGATAACCCGTGAATAAGCCCGCTCCTCTCACGTACAATTGTCCTGGGACTTCATCATCCTTGACCACTTCGGCACCAGACACAAGTCGTGCCTCACACCCTACAGTGACAGGCCCAATACTACCTAGATCGCCCTGTCCTGATCTGCCATTCGCAGGATAGCATTGTTGAAAAACGACCCCACACTCCGTCATACCCCAGACTTGGCCTGCACAGGCATCCGGGTGCAACAAGTCCTGGAAAGCAGACATAGAGGCACGATCGATAGGGGCCCCTGCAACGCCGATGTATCGGAGGGAGGAGAGGCGGGTTTTGACATCCAGAGTGGCAGGTGCTTGGTTGAGCATATGAACCATGGCAGGGACGAGGTAGGTCTCGGTGATTTGGTATTGGTGCACAGTGGACAGGAAGACAGGGAGTTGGAAGTCGCGGAGGAGGTAGAGGGGTTCGCCGTAGCGGATGGGAAAGAGGTGTGTCCAGAGGGAGCTGAAGAGGTGGAAAATGGGAAGGGATATGAGGCGAGTCACTGGGTAGGGAGGAGAGTGGGCGATGGAGGCGTGTTGGGCCATGAGAGAGGCATGGGAGAGCACGGCGGCTTTAGGAAGGCCGGTGGTGCCGCTGGTGGAGTAGAGGGCTGCTGGGGTGGAGGCTGCGGTTGCTGCGTCGGGGATGGCGAGGGGAGCAGAGGTGCCGTGCGATAGAAGGGTGAGGAGGTTGGGCTTATCTGTATTCTGGGGAGGAGGAATGGATGGGTCGTGCACGAACCGGATGGTCTCGGTGATGGTGGCATCGTCTACAAGGAGGACATGGTCGTCAGGCAAATTGTGCTTGTTAGCAATGGTAAGCACAGTTGAAGATCCCTCTGGCTCGGTGATGATCCATTTGGGATGGGTTAGGGAGACAGTGTGGTTGAGCTCTTGCAGTTGGCTGTGTGGGTTGGAGCCCATGTAAACGCCACCTGCGCCAATGATGGCGAGGAACAGGGCTGTGTAGAGAACCTAAGGATGACAAGGGAAGAAAAGGTGAGTCGGAGGTTTGTATAGTAGGCTAGGATAGACATACGTTGTTCCCCGAATGAAGTAAGATGCAATCACCACGATCCAGGCCATGGGCCTTCAGCCCGGCAATCAGAGTGTGCACTAGGAACCTGAATTGGGTGGCATTGAGAGACTGACAGGGCTCCTGGGGATCGATGAATAAGGGCTTGCAAGGGTCATACTCAACCTGGGCGTCCAGGGAGAAAGTGACCACGTCATGTGAATGGGAGGACTCCATCGTGGGTGCAGTGAACTGACAGAAGAAAAGTTTGAACGAGAAGATTAGGGGTTCTGGGGATAACATGCTGGGGGAAAGCCAGGGCTTCTTATAGCCTTCTCATCAGAAGGAAGGCCCGTGCCTACGGAGTCTACGGAGAAACTCATCGGAATAGGGTATTTTCTACAAATCAGAGTTACTGGCTGGCACCGTCAAATGAAGCGGATGGACCGGGAAAACCCCCCTTGGGTTGACTAAGACTCGCTAACAGCTAACTAAAAGCCAAATCATATTTACCTATGCCTGAACCTGCGGCAGCAGTGCTGGGTCCAGCTGTCCTGCCGCATCTCGCGCCAGGGCATCGATGGACAACCCTCCTAGCAGCTTTAGCACCGGCATATCCACACCCAACTCCTTGACAAACCAGACCCGCAGATCGACCGCGATGAGTGAGTCTATACCGAAGTCAGATAATAGGGTCGTTCCAGGTAGGTCCGAATCCGGAGGCAATTGTAGCTTGCGCTCAAGCTTCTTAGAGAAACCTGTAGCAATGATATTGGCCGCTTCTGTTAAGCTGCTTGCGGACTGCAGCTGCGTCTTGATGGGGATTTGTTCCTGCTTGCCCTCACGAACCTCCGATTGTCGAGAATACTGGACGTACGACCACAGACTGGGGTTTTTGAACCATATCACGTCGGGGTATTCTTCTGGATCGGTCAAAGCAAGACCGCAGATAATTGCTGGGTCCTGGCCAGAGTCAGGCCGACCGGCCAGAATCGCCTCCGCAAACTGTTCCAATAGGTCACGCTCAGACAATATCGACTTGCCAATAGTTTTGGCCAGGTGGCCAATAGTCTGCGATCCCATGCGCGCAACATACCCGATACCGCGCACTTCAGCTGGAATGACAATGCTGCCGACATGACCACGGCGCCGTCGCTGGAGCACGAGATCCTCCATGAACACCGCCGTGGCGGCGTATATAGACTGGTTGAAGTTACCAGCTAGACCGGCATAGGACCCCATCAAGATGAAGAAATCCAGATTTTCATCCTGATAGAGTTCATTCAATATCTGACTGCCCTCGACTTTGGGCCCCAGAACAGTTTTCACGTCTTCCAGAGACGCGTTGGCAAAGGCGATATCCCGGAGGACCATCGCACCGTTTATAACACCTCCAACTGGTGGGAGTTCTGCCAGGATGTAGTTGTGTACATGCAAAACAGAGGTACGATCCGAGACGTCCCTGAAATTATCAATGAGTATGTATGCTGCAGCACAAGAATATAAAACTTACATGGCCTTGACAACGACGTGTGCTCCGAGGGCCGACATCTCTTCAACCCAGCGGGGATCGATGCTCGGATTTCGACTGGTTAAAACCAAGTAGCGGGCCCCACGGCTAATCATCCACTGGCATACCGATCGCCCAACATCGCCCGTCATCCCGACTAACAGATAGGTCTTGTGGGCGCTCAAGGTCACTAGAGAGCTAGCCGATAAGGGATACGCTGCCACAGGCCCTGAATGCAGCCAGTCAACGATGATGGACTGGTCACTGCCCAGCGAGTATGATGGAACGTCCTCTGGATTGATCGTGGTAACAGTGGGCCGCAAGCCAACTTGCTGTTCCGCAAAAAGGCAGGATGTTGCCAGGTTATCTGTGCAAAATTCCCCTTCGCCTTCTGGCCTTGAGACTGGCGAGCCACCATAGAGTGTGTGCAAATCATAGATCGTCACTGCGGGAGACAACGACGACTTGATTCGGGCAATGGTACTGTCTGTTTCAGACCTCAAACTCGCGAAAACCGAGACCCCAGCAGGCAACAGGCGCGAGATTGCACGTGATGAGCTACGCGGTGGAATGAAAAGCGTGGTTGAACCTTTTCGGGCGACCTCAGTGCTTGTAGTATACCGTACTCTGACCCCTTTCATGGAGGCCATTGCAGCCACCGATTCTTGAAGGGATGCGGCAGCTTCGTCCAGAAGAAGAACGGTATTGGATGGGGTATTATTAACCAGATTACGGGCAACCAGGGCTGTAGCCACTTCGTTCAAATATGCTGCTTCATGATTTTCTGGTAGCCAGCTTGGAGCGTTCCAACACCAGGATGCTGGGGTGGAAACGACTGAGGCGTGGCTGACCGACAATCCCACAACTCGCGTGCGAGTTTTCTGGTTTTGTCCAAGAACCAGGTATGTAAAGCCAGCAGACTCGACGTAGACCGTGGAAATAGTGGCATAGTGCACCCGAATGTAGACAATCTCGTTATCATGAGCATGGAACGTCTGGCCTGGAATTGCCCGTTGGGGCAAAGAGACTAAGGCGCGTTCCGCCTTATCAGGAATGACGTTCACAGGCGTCAGCTTGGGTTCGACATGCTCTTTACTGGGAAAACCACGACTGGTAAGGAGTCGCCGGTTCATCGTGGGACTGGCCTTCACCCGAGGGATCATCATCATGCCGTTTTCGAGTCGAAGTTCCCATTCAGGATTCTCCGTGCAGTCCGGGAGGCTATAATCATTATAGACATTCGTATGAACAAGCCGCATGAGTGCAGTGGCTAGGATACTAGGGTCAATCGTATCCGGGTCACCGATGGTGAGGTGCTGGAGTAGAGCATGTGGAATCTCATAGGACAAACAGCGTAGAATCCCTTTGGTCATGGCCTGATATGGTTCCTCGCCGGGTTCTCCAGTCGCAACCCAAAGAAGCTTTCCAGATACGCCAAACAGTGCCTGTAGGCTGTGGAGACGGTTCGCAGATATCCCTTGCAAACAAGGGGTGTCTATGTCGGACAAAACCAAAACAGACACCAAAGATGCATCGGCTGGAGGGACGAAGTCTTCAAGCGTGACCGAATGGCTGATACGAATGAAGAAGGGTGCCACAAGATCCCGGACTCCTGCGACCAGACGTTCTGTGCGTGAAGAGGCACCCCCGAGTAGGATAAGATCTGAGTACTGTCCCGTGGCGGGCACCGACAGCGGTTGTTGCAACTTCGAGATGTGATCATCCACGGCCTGAGCGCTAAACACCGAAAGTCCCATCTGTTCTCTGACTTCCGGAGAAGAAAATGTTTCCAACCCCCCGAAACCCGCGTTTCGGAGCACCTCGTCCCAGGTGTCGAGGGAGACCATGGGCCCCCAGGGGCGACCGTCATTTTCTCCTAACCACCATCCTTCAAACCCGCCAAAAATGAGCGAAACGACGACGTCTTCGGGATCAATAAGCTCCATAACAACAACGCGACCGCCAGGTTTCAATAACCGTCGAACATGGGCCATGGTCTTGGATAAGGAAGTGGTGGCGTGGAGAACGTTACTCGCAATAATTAAGTCGTACGCGTGCTCGGGAAAGCCCTGCTCTGTCGGATCCTGCTCGAGATTCAAAACCTGGTAGATGAAGCGATCATTATTCGCCACAAAAGTACTTTCGGCCGCCTCAAAGAAGGCTGCAGAGATGTCGGTGTAGGTGTATGAATGATAGTCTCGTCCAATTCGATTGATCACCTCCCGTGTCGCCGATCCTGTGCCAGCGCCGACTTCGAGTATTTTCATGCGAGGAAATCGGAAGGCTAACTGACTCACAACGTCAGCGAGACTGCGGGTCATCGCCTGAAATGCGTAATCCTGATAGAACCGAGTCAAAAGATCATCGCGGCGAAGCTCTTCCATGATGCTCGTTTGACCTCGCAGCCACTCTATTAGTTTCGGTCCCGCAACTTCCAAACACGCCAAATGATCTTTAACGGCATGCTTGAATTCGGGCGTGAGAAATGAGGTATCATCGTCATCGAGCCATTGAGGAAGATAGCTGGGATGATCACCAGAGCGCACCCTGTCCAACATTCGGTCCATCCAGGCTACATAGCGGCCCCGGTGCCAGTCCAGTTGCTGACGATCCTCTGGCGTCAGTTGCTGTTGTGTTTTTCTCAAATACTGCAAACCTAGGCGGTGGAGGTCTATCGCACTGCCTGGAACCCCCCAGGGGCCGGAGAGCGTCGCATCGGGTAGCCAAGGGCCCCACGTCCGTTCCCCGAATATTTTGATACCATCCATAGTGGGCCGTGTGAGGGGTGTGATTTCAACGCCTTCTATTTGGACTACCCCATGACCTTCCTTGTCAAACAGGTCGATATCACCTCGCGGCCCTGAGGAATCCGCCCAGGACAAGGTGGCCACTACGTCGTAGGGGCCACGGGAAGCTTCTCCGCTGCCAACGTTGTGGGAAGACGGATTGAATGTAGCATTAGCAATCCTAGTGGGGAGATACAGCCCGGATATCTGACCGTCATGAGGATCACCAATTGCCGCCATCATGGCCTGAAGGCCAGTGTCCAGCGTAGCGGGGTGAATTAAAAACGTCGAGCCCACATCGAGGGTTGGTAGTCTGGCAATTGCAATGTCCTTCCGACGCCGGATGTCCTGAAGTGTACGGAAGATGCCTGAGTAACCATACCCCAGCTCTGCTAATTTCTGATAGAAGTCTTCCGAATCCACCGAGCGAAGATCAGGAACTGTCGGATCCATTGGTGGCAGAAGTGTCGCATCTGGCTCGCCGAATGTAATCTCCAGGCGACCCGATGCACAACAGCTAAAGGTATCAGCGTCGAGGCTCGATTGGCATGTGAACATGCCAGTCATTTTGTGACCATTACTGCTTGTCTCATAGAGGGTAAATAGCGTCTCAACGCCAGTGGGATTGTCGGGTATGGTAATCGCACGATCAATGGTAAGTTCGTGTATCTCGACAAGTTGGAGCAGTCGTTCATCCGCGACAATACGAGCCGCCTCTAGAGCCATGACGAGGTACCCTGTAGCGGGAAACACAACTTGGGATTGAACTTGGTGTCCGTCCATCCATTCCAAGTCCTGTACCCGCAGGAAGTTACGCCAGCGCCATTCTGCGTCCCCAGTCTCAGGGGTGAGGGCGCCAAGGAGGGGGTGAATGGGATGTCGACGATTGATGCGCGCACTGGATAGACGTGGGACGGCCCAGTACCTTTGGCTGTGGTCGAATGGATAAGTGGGAAGATCAGTCAAATAGTTCAACTTCATAGACGGCGAAAAGAGCCGGATGTATGATAAAATATCCAAATTTTGGGCTCCTAGATTCGCCCAGAACGAGCCCACGGCGAGTGCCAAGGCTTCGATACCACCAGACTTGCGATTAGCCATTCCGACGTAAGGGACATCGGCCTCAGGTTTGATGGCTGACAAGGTTTGCATGGTGGGCCCCTGAAGAGCAGCATGGGGTCCCACTTCTATAATGGCATCCAGCTCGGGGAGATCTCTTATAGCAGCTGACAATGCCTGGGAAAAGAGCACAGGGCGAAGCATATTATCGCTCCAGTACTGGAGATCGAGATTCTCCATAACTTGGTCCTCGAATACACTGGAAAACCATTTAGTGCGGGCCAAGCCTTGACGTGCCTGAATCTGGCACTGTTTCATAGACTGAACATATGGATCAGCACAGGGGATCATATGGCTAGAGTGATAGGCCGTATCGACACGCAAACGCCGTGCAGAATAGCCGAGACTCTCTATGACCCACTCCAGCTCAGTGATTAAATCACTGTCGCCTGAGAAAGTCACACTAGTAGGAGAATTGAAGGCAGCCACGACAACGGTACCAGAATAGGCCGCTTCGCTACGCATGGCGTCGGCCTGATCCCACGTTGCACTAACTGCCAGCATAGCACCAGACTTTCCCTGAGACCCAGCATGCTGTGCCGCCACTCCTCGCAAATAGGCGATCCGAATGGCGTCTTCTAGGGTCAGCCAACCTGCCGCATAAGCTGCACCGATTTCACCGGATGAGTGCCCAACAACTGCCGCGAATTCTATCCCCAGTGATTTTAGAATATTGACCTGAATAATTTGCAGTGCTGTGCGTAGTGGTAGCGAAATTGCCGCCGAGTTGAGCCGAGAGGTTGCCTCGGGAGCGGATAGTTCATCTAAAAGAGTAAAAGTCGGTTTGTACTCTGCCGGAAGAGTATCCAGGGCCTGCTGCAGCTCTTTCATCCACATCTGAGCCTGTGGGGATTGGGAGATAACATCTAAGCTCATCTGTGGCCATTGTGCGCCTTGACCCGTAAAAACACCTAATATCTTCTTTGGCCCAGGAGTGAGTCGTCGTGTGATGGTTGACGACGTATCAGCAGAGCGTCGTTGCAACTCACTGTGTAGGGCCTCCCGAAGGCTTTCAATTGTGTCTGCAGTAAGAATTAGGCGATGACTCAAGATGGATCGCTTTTTGAGGAGAGAAGCGGCTAGTTCCAGTAGGTTCACTGTAGGGTGCTCCTCCAAGTACCTAACGTAATGTCGTAGGACTGCGGTGAGAGAGACTTCAGATGCAGCTGAAAACACGAATGGAAGTATTTCTGGTGTTACAAGCTCGCAATCTGATGATAATGAGGGAACTCCACTAAAGCTCTCCAGAATGACGTGCGCATTGGCACCCCCAAATCCAAATGAGTTGACCGACACCCGTCGTGGAGACCCGGATGGAAGATCTGGCCAGGGAAGAGCTTTGGTTGGGACTTGAAGATGAGAGGTGTATGGAGCCACTAGGGGGCTGAGTTCGTTGAAGAGTAGGTTGGGCGGTATAACACCATGTTGGATGGCCAGTGACGCCTTGAGAACCCCTGCAATACCTGCTGTGCCTTCTGCATGGCCTGCGACGCTTTTAATGGAGCCCACGTATATTTTGTCGTCGGGATGGGATTCATCGTCGAAAAAAGCAGAGGAAATCCCAAATGCCTCTTGCGGATCACCCGCTAGCGTGCCTGTCCCATGGGCTTCGAAAAATTGGCAGCGGTCTTCCCGGCGAAGGGGGTTGAGACCAGCGCGCGCATATGTTGAGCGAATGAGATCCCGCTGTGCCTCACCATTTGGCATGGTCAGTCCGTCAGTACGACCGTCAGAGTTTACACCAGTAGAGCGAATAATACATTCAATAGGGTCACCATCAGCAATTGCGTCCTGCAGGCGTTTCAGCACGAGCGAGGCCACCCCTTCACCTCGGGCATAGCCATCCGCGTGAGCATCCCACATCCGACAGCGCCCTGTCGGTGATACCATCTGCATCTGAGACTCCCAGATATATGCGTTTGGGGAGAGGATCAAGTTGCTGCCCACAACAACCGCGAGTGAGCAGTCACCATTGTGTAAAGCCTCCGACGCCAGATGCAGTGCTACTAAGCTCGAGGAGCATGCCGTATCCAGGACAAATGAGGGCCCATGCCAATCGAAGAAGTAAGAGATTCGATTGGCAAGAACCGAGGCTGTTGTACCAGTGGTTGAAAAAGGGCGCAGCAGGTCTACATCTGCACCGAGAAGTGAAAGGTAATCGTTGCTCATAGAGCCACAATAAACTCCCGTGGATGAGCCCTGCAGGTGTTGCAGTGGCAGCCCGGCCCTTTCGAGAGATTCATACACCACTTCCATGAGTAATCGCTGCTGAGGGTCCATTGATGCGGCCTCCGAAGGGGAGATCCTGAAAAAAGGGGCATCAAACGTCCGGACATCTTCCTGGAGAAAGTAGGACTCGGGAGCAACCATCATCCCGGGGCGGACCTTGCCAGCTTGGTAGTAGGCATCTGCGTTGAAGCGGTCAGGAGGAGGCTTGGACGCGATATTGCGCGGATTCTCCAGTAGTTCCCAGAGGCGCGAGGGTGAGGAGGCCGATCCTGGGAGCCGGCAGCCTGTGCCGATGATAGCGATTGGCTCAGTTCGCGTCATCAGGACTAATTGAAAGGTCGTTGTTCGAATAGGCGAGGGAAATATCTAAGAGAGCAGTAAATGTCTTTCGAAATCTTGGAAGGAACTTGATGACTTTGGTAGGTCTGTGGTATATAAGGGCATAGGCTGGGATGATGATTTGCATCCCGACAAGGTGACCCATTATCGAAGGTGGTGACAAATTTCTTTCTTTCCATTTTTTTCCTGATACAGAAATACAAATCAGCAGTACGTTTCGCATAGCATGACGCCTCGACCCCGCATCTCAACTTCTTCGCTTTCCCTTTTCTTGATTTTCCTTTTCGAATCGCTGGCGGGATTTGATACCGATCGCTCATAGAATCCCCGAGGGTATCTTACTTCGACCCCGGAGGAGTCCGCGATAACTTCTCGGTACCATGTCAGCAAAGCCCGGAGCAGGCGCCACATGCAGCTATACATCATCCAATGCACTGTGATCAGTAGCGATGATGGCGTCAATCTATATGTGCTTTTCCCCGGGGAAGGACACTGAGTGGGGTCGGGTGGGGAGTTGTGTGGCGAGCCCACAACCGGGAGACGAACCCTCAGCATCAGGATCGACGGTGCGTCGATTTTCCACTACATCAGCAGCTTTTTCGAGCGTTTCCATTTCCTTTTTCTTTTCAGTCCCGTTAAGATAGCACAGTATAGGGACGACTCTGGACAGCGAAGTCCATAAATAATCTCGGATTGAACGACTGCACATTGAGCAGGCGACCGGACGAGCGAGAGTCCTCAAAGAACCAATATGCCGGGCGGCTGGGAAATCTACTCGGGCCTGATGCTGCCGTTCTATGATCTTATGATTCACTGGTTCAATAATACTTATGTGTGGCGGTGCCCCTTATCAGTCCTTAGCGCCTTCTTTGCGGCAAATACCGGACCTCGCCATATGGACATTGGTGTAGGAACCGGGCTCTTCCCTGCACAGTATCGCGAGCAAATGCGGCAGAGAGACCAAGACTGGCCTCAGAAATTGGCCCTTGTCGACATGAATCCTTCGTGCCTGCAAAAGTCTGCCGCGCGTATCGACTGTCCAAGCAAGACCGAATGTGTGCAGGCTAATGTCTTCGAGCCATTCACCATACCAGCCGGGCAAGGAACCCTCGATGCAGCATCCAAGTTTGATTCCATATCTTTGATGTACCTGCTGCATTGTCTGCCTCCGCCAATAGAACACAAGATCACGGTGTTTGCGAACCTAAAACATCACTTGATTCCGGAAGGGACTCTGTTTGGTGCCACTATCCTGGGTTATGGAGCACACCATCACCTGCTGGGGCGTTTGACGATGCGCCTCTACAACTGGAAAGGCATATTTGGAAATGCTGATGATAGCCCAGAGGCATTTGTCAAGGCCCTGGAAGATGAGTTTGAGGAGGTTGAGACCCATATTGTGGGTGTGGCGCTGCTCTTTCGGGCTCGTAGACCCCGGTTGGCGTTAGCCTGAACTACTTTGTTGTGGCCCTGAAGATTCTCGTGTAATCTACGTTGAGGACCGTGACAATATGATGAAATTAAGCGCGATGTGCATATCCGTACTCTTGCACATCATTTCCCCTCAATGGGCCTGGAGGCCTGTTGGATGCCTGAGGAATGTGAGAAAATTCTGTTGTTGTCTTCCGTATAGTTGTGTCTTACTGAGGTTCCAATCCGTTCCTAGCTTGTGTGTTTTATCAGCAAATGAGTATTAGCGTAGTCCGAAGATTTCAGTATCTCCAGCATGCTGGTGCCCTCTTTGCAAACAAACCCCGAGTAAATAGTTTCAAAGATCAGACCGGGTATGCACGATTTCAATGGCACGGGGAGAAAAAGAAAACCGGGATTACCAACCTTGTATGGCGTCTGAACTCGGGGTCTGTAGGGAGATGAACTAACTGGCTCGAGGAAGCCGGTCGCCGATCTTCCCTCAGCTTGCCGATCCCTCGGTCTCTTTTCTTCTGCAAGATCTCAATCGCGAACCTAACAGACACCAGGGTGTAGGAGAGCAACCGGTTCCGGAGTTACTGTTTCCGACGCTAATGCTGACACGCAGTGCTAGTATGTGTATGGATACCCTGAAAATGAGGTGGTGATAAGAAGGCCAGGCTTTGCTACCGTATACTGCCACAAGCCAGCAGAATACCTAATTCGTTGATCGACATGGAAGAGAACCCGTGCCAGATCCAGTCTGGACTGGGAACGAACGATTTGTCCACTCCGCTGATTCTTTTCCACGATGCAGGCGGAACTGTGTTCCCGTATTTCTGCCTGGGAGATTTGCACCGGCCGCTTTACGGCATAAGCAATTCTCACTTCGATCACGGAGGCAAATGGGACCATGGTATTCGCCAGATGGGAGTTGTCTATGCACACTTCCTTCGGTCGGTCATCAACTCTGGAGATGTTATCCTAGGAGGTATGATGGGATCCGAGCGCTAACGCGGAACCTCTGGCACTAACAACGTATTGCTTTTTGCACACAGGATGGTCTCTCGGCGGTTGTGTTGCTTTGGAAGTTGCATCTCGACTAATGAAGCTTCCCCAGTACACGGTGCAGGGTGTTATCATGATCGACAGTGTCTTCCCAACTTCCAAGGTCACAGACCAATATCCCCGCACGATCGCTGAGGTTGCTGCCAGCTTCCAGCTACCGGCCCGGATGTCCGAGGCACGGCGGGTGCAAGCGCAGCAATGCATTCTGTATGCACACGAGATGCAGCGTGACTGGCGGCCACCACTGTTTCCGTTAGGACTGCCTCCTACAGTACTCATACGCGCAGCCGATCCGGTGCATCTTGACCCCGATGCGAAGCCCCACTACCTCGATCTCATCCGAAACTGGACGTACCTGGGGTGGGAGGAGTACGATAGGAGCTTCATCCAAAGCTGTTTGGTAATCCCAGGCAACCATTTTACCATATTTGATGATCAACATGTCTGTCTCTTGTGCCATAGGTAATAACCTTGCTGATAATGCTGCAGTGTCACCAAACGACGACCAAGATCCGAGAAGCTTGCGCGATATTGGCTCGACCGCAACAGCCAAATCCCGAATGATCGACAGTACATCAATCTAGATACAGGGAGCTACCGATAGCATGAGCCCATGGAGACCGAGTCGGACTGAGTATTGCATGTTGATATGTCATTTCCTGGGAGCGAACCATATTTGTTCAACCAGGAACTGTTGGATTATTGGCTCTGTAGATAGCAGTATGGGCAGCGGAGCTGAACTGGTTCATTTTCGTATTCTGACACACTTCTGCGTAGTGATAGCTTTTTTTTCATGCACCAATCCAATTTGGCATTTTCACAGCTAAGTGCATGCTCGCTCAGCTGGTGGCGACCAAACAAGTCATGCAGTACTTTATTCGTAACTGTTCCGAGAGTTCCTCGCCGAAGCGAGCACCTCGTGCTTGCCGCCGAATGCCGATAGTAGCTGCAGGGGAACACAGAAGGCATATATATAATATCAGTATGGAGGGAGCCTGGGCCACAGTGAAGATTGAATATCCGAAATTTCTGGACACCTGAATATATCCACCATGCTTGATAAACACATACCAGATGGTCATTTGGAGACCACAAGTGCCCACTGGAGAGACCTGAATCAAGTTGTTCAGAATGGGGAACTCAGTATCGACGGCTATAGCCTTAGTCTTGCCGATGTTGTCGCGGTAGCGAAGTCAGCCAACACCCATTCAATTGTTATCTACTCACACGAATGAGTCTAACAGTTGAGATAGATACGGCTGCCAGCCTCGGCTTACTGATAAGCCCGAGACGATCGATGCTATAAATGGAAGTGTCATAGCACTAGCCGAATGCCTTCGAGATGGGCATCATATTTACGGTGAGTCGAGCCTTTCATATTGGAAGTTAAATGGTGTACTAAAGGACCAACCCATCTATCAGGCGTCAATACCGGATTTGGAGGAAGTGCTGACTCACGAACAAACCAAACGACCACTTTGCAGAGCTCCCTCCTTCAGCTACTCCAAAGCGGTATTCTTACCGCATCTGATACTACCAATGAAGGCTTACAGCTCAATCTCCAAGAGCAGAGCTCCCACTCCATGCCTTCTGAATGGGTCAAGGCAACTATGCTTGTGAGAAGCAATTCAGTTGCTCGGGGCCATTCAGCAGTGTCCCTGCCTGCAATTAGCGCAATTTTGCGGTTGATTCGTGAGGATATCATCCCTGTAATTCCTCTGCGGGGAACTATTTCCGCGTCTGGGGATCTCATGCCACTCGCATACGTTGTTGGGGCTATTGAAGGAAGTCCCGGGATTTATGTGCGCGTCAAGGACGGATCGGAGCATCAAGTTGTCACGGCTCAAAAGGCACTACAGACAATTGGTGCTAAAGGAGTCACGCTGGGACCCAAGGAGGGCCTTGGTTTGGTCAACGGCACAGCCGCTTCGGGTGCTCTTGCCGGCTTAGTGCTCTATGAGGCGCATCAGCTGGCCGTACTTGCGCAGGCAGTCACTGCTCTGACAGTAGAGGCCATACAAGGGAGCACAGAAAGTTTTCATCCTTTTATCGCCCAGGTGCGCCCGCATGAAGGCCAGATTGAAGCTGCGGAAAACATTCTATCTCTCTTGAAAGGCTCCCTACTTGCGAGAGGAAGTAGTACCACCCAAACTAGGACGGGCCTCGTGCAAGATCGTTATTCTCTCCGAACAGCCAGTCAATGGATTGGGCCCCAACTGGAAGATCTTCTTCTCGCAGATCGGCAAGTCCAGGTCGAGCTCAATTCGACGTCAGATAACCCGCTTATTGATACGGGCTCTAAGACCTTCTACACTGGAGGGAACTTCCAAGCAACTTCAATTACTTCTGCGATGGAGAAGACTCGACTTGCGTTGCAAATGTTCGGGAAGATGTTGTTTGTTCAGTGCAACGAGATGATAGACCCCAATTTGAACAATGGTCTGCCTACCAATCTAGTCGCCGACGATCCCAGCCTCTCCTTCACCATGAAGGGGGTATATATCAACATGGCGGCCTACATGTCTGAGTTAGCGTATCTCGCCAACCCAGTTAGCTCCCACGTTCAGACTGCAGAGATGCAAAACCAAGCGCTCAACTCACTGGCATTTGTTTCAGCACGGTATACGATGAAGGCGGTTGACATCGTGTCAATGATGGGTGCGTGTGCACTATACGTTGCTTGCCAAGCCCTCGACCTGCGCGTCTTGCAGCTTCGCTTTTTCCAAAGAGTTCAGGGTGTCGCCAAAGAAATTGCGAATGGAGCTTTTGGAAAAGTGCTTGAACCATCTGAGATTGATCAGGTAGCGGATCATCTTTCCGAAGCGATCCAGAACTCTTGGCCATCAACTTCACGCCTTGATCTTCGCGATCGCTGCAAGCGCGTAGCCGAGATGTTCATCCCCGTCCTCTTTGGGGCCCTGTTACAGATGATCCCACAAAATCGGCAGACTTCAGACCTATTTACAGCGATCTCTGCATGTAAGATGATAAGCGTTTTCAAGCTCGAAGGTGTTTATCGGGAAGTATTTGCCGAGTTTTGCACTTCGCAACCCACTGCCGACTTCCTCGGAACAGGGACAAAGGAGATCTATACATTTATTCGATATGATCTTCGCATCCCATTCCACCAGGGTTTTGTCGAACACCCATCAGCGAGCCAGACCGATTTGCCAGAGATGATCAACGGCAGAGTCAAGAAGACGGTTGGGGGGTGGATATCAATTGTCTATGAAGCGTTGCGAAACGGGACGCTGAGTGGCACAATCCTTAACTCTTTTCGACAATGAGCACTGTACAACTATAGGACCCACCTAACTGGTTTAATGATACCAGGTTTAGCACTTTCAACAAGACTAAGGGACGACGCCAATCTCTGATCGTACTCATCCTGAGCACATTTTAGCCGAAATAGACTTGTAAATTTTCATAGCGACATAGGGGGATACAAGACTGTCAATACAACTTGTTTGGCAATGATCAGAATGACGGTTGCGATTATACGGATGATCAGATTCAAGGCTGTGACCTTGATTGAAGTCGAAGTATTCCATCGAGCGGGAGCAAATCGGTGTTGGTCATGTAGCAATTACACGTGAAACACGTGCTTTTTTAACCTTGTCTACTTTCTCACTGGAGGCTATTCATAAGACAAGAGAGATGTTCTTGCTGCAATCAAGAGACCCGTTACCATGTACGAGCGAGACATATCGAGGTATCTAGATCTCGACTAAGTCCGTGCTGATTGCCTTCTGAATGTATTTCGCACTTATTCTTACTACCGACTAAGAGTGTCACTCGGCCTTACATTAGCATTTATGTAGTATGTGTCTCGTACAAAATACTAGGAGCAATATTTTGAGATATGTACAGTCACTTTCTTCCAATCTATTTCTAGTGCTGGGGTTTGAACCTGTCCTTCATCAAGACAACGTCTACAACGCTGGTCAAGATATGAAAGCTTTGCGTTTCTCCCAATTTTCGATGAATCGCTTCAGCAAAGGTCCGTCAAGAGCAACATACTTAATATCCGGTCGGTCTCGCAAAGCGCGCGTCGTATTCGTCGGGTCATACACAGGAGTATTCTTGCTTGTCTGCAGTCGACTCAAACCTTCATAAACAGGTTCATCGAGCAACGGCATCATGGATTCCAATGCGTTTCCGGGAGAGTCGCGGATCTTCTCCACCCATTCCTTGTAATCGACCATCTCCACGGGGTATCCAATCTCGCGAAGCATCTCATACTTCTGATCGTGACCGACAGACAGAGATCTATCAGGAGGCACAATGTGATACGAACGACCGAGGTTTTCTCGACTGGACGCAATATGCAAAATAGCCTCCGCAACATAGTCGACTGTCACATAATCCAAGAACTGATCGGGAAGATGGGGAAAGCAGCCACACTGAATGCTACCCATGATCAACCGGGAGAAATAGTCTTTCTCGTTTGCAAGAGCGCTTTTGCTGTGGCCGATTATAAACCCGGGTCTGTATATTGCAGTTGGCAGACCGCCAGCACGCGCTCGTCGAACGATCTGTTCAGCGACGAATTGACTTGCCGCGTATCCGGTATCATATGGGAGGGCATTTAGGTGTGGGTCTAGCGACTCATCCTCATACACGCGATCCACCTTGTTGATAAATCCGGTGACGGTCCAGACGTCAATCGACGAGACGTAATGCAGAGCTTTTCGACGGCCTAGCATTGCGGCTCGTATGACGTTCCGTGTACCCACAACATTAGGCACATGATGTGCCTCGTAAGGCTGGCACCAATTGACCCGTGCGCCGACGTGAAAGACAACGCTCGCCCAATTTATGAGCCATTCGAATTGTTTCTCTCCAAGCCCGAGAGTGGGGTCCGCCATGTCGCCGTGCAGAACCATGATCTTCTGGGTTGTTTCCAGTCGGTCATCCCAAAGATTGTACTTCTCCAGTGTCTGCTGGACCCGGGTGCTGGCATCGACAGCATCCTGGCCCCGTATAAGGCAAGCGACCTTCTGAACCGATGGCATAGTTAGGAGCTGATGAAGTATATGTGCACCAAGGAATCCTGTAGCACCAGTGAGGAACACGCGACCTTCGTCTTTGGCCTGCCAATCAGGGGGAAGGAGGTCAGGATCTAGGTTTTTGGAATCCTCCACGCAACGCTCTAAGCTGAACTGCGAGCTGTCGTTATCGGAGCTGGCCATGAATTTTGTAAGTTGCTCCACCGTTGGGTTTTGATGGAGCTGCGCCAGAGTGATGCTGCTTTTGTGATCCCGCTTGATCTTTCCGACAAGTCGAGCGGCTTGGAGAGAGGTCAATCCACAGGAGAAGAAGTCATCACTCGGGGTGATCTTCGATCTGGGGAGGAAACCCTGGAGTGTCGACAAAAGCCACTGTGTCATGTCCCCGACATCCCCGCCATCATTTATATTTGTGGTGTCGGTTGTATCGTTCTGTGGATGGCTTCTCTCCTTTCGGTGGCAAGGATGCTCTCCATCATTGTCTGGCTGGAGCGCCTTTTTATCGACCTTTCCAGAATGGGATAGGGGAAAATTGCGCTTCATATGTATCATTTTCGGCACCATATATGAAGGCAACCTTACTTTCACCCAATCAATGAGCTCTTCTGAAGAGACCTGGCTATCCCAGCTGGATGGGACCGCGTAGGCTTCAAGAAACCCATCACTGCTCTCTGGAATATATTTGACAACGCACGAATGAATCTTTCGGTGTTCTTCGACACAGCATGAAATATCCCCTAGCTCTACCCGATACCCCGATATCTTGACTTGGTCATCGGCTCGGCCAATGAATTCAAGGACCCCTCTCTCATCTCTCCACTGGGCAAAGTCGCCGGTTCTGTAAACTCGATTATGTTTATCTGACGAACCACCCAACCTAGTTGCAGGGACAGAGATAAATTTTTTTTCGTTTTCCTCAGTCCGGTTAAGGTATCCTGGCGACAACTGAGGTCCCGCAATACAAATTTCTCCAGTGTGCCCTGTCTCATTCACGGGATTGAGGTCCTCATCAAGGAGGTAGATCTTCGTATCTCCAACAGCCCGTCCTATACTCACGCGCGGGCGTCGCATCTCCTTTTTGTCCAACCGGCCCACCGTTGCAAATATGGTCGCCTCTGCAGGACCGTAGCCATTCCAAAGATTTTCCGGAGCTGCGGCCTCAAGTACCTTACGCAGGGCACTGGAACTGACCGCCTCGCCCCCGACCACGACGTGGCGTAGTCCACCGAAAGTGGATGGTGCAGTTAAAGCAACGACGTGGAACAGGGCTGTGGGCACAATCATGACGGTGATTTTGTGCTCACGCACGAAATCCTCCAGAGATGGTGGATCGGCACGCACAAGATCGGGCACTCGAACGATAGTCGCGCCGGCGAGCAGTGTTAGCCACATCTCGCAGACAGACATGTCGAATCCAGGGGCGATGAGGGCTGTCATCCGGTCTGAGGAAAGGAGCGGTCCGAAGGGAAAGTGATTAAGAGCGTGGAGAATACTGCTGCTAAGGACCTGGATTGGCTTAGGTCGCCCGGTGGAGCCAGACGTGAAGATGATATGGCTGCGATGAGAATCTGGACAATTTGTGCGAACAGTAATCTCAGCCTCTGTGTCCAGGTCAATTTTTGCTTCGAGCCCCGACTCAATGAGAATGGCACTTTGCTGCTGAACACGGTCAATGTTGCTTTTATCAGCGATGAGGTGTCTGGTGTTTAAATCTTCCAGAATCGACTTGATACGATCCTCGGGCGCAGCTGGGTCGATGGGAACACAGCTTCCTCCTGCGCGAAGAACTGCAACCTGGGCCATAACCTGATGTAGTCCAGTGTCGGCCAGAATGCACACCGGGCTTTCAAGTTTCAAAGGCCTTTGGTCTAGTTGATCAGCGATCACGTCGGCCCGGGTGATCAGTTCCCGGTAGCTGACGCTGCGGTCACTATCCTCAACCGCTACGGCATCGGGGGCCGCATTAACCTTCTTGATCAGGATTGCTTCCATTTGTAGAATGTCAAGATTCGTAAGTTGCAAATAGAAAAGGCGAAAAAATTTTGATAACTGAGCACGGTTTTATTGAAAACAGAAATGCCGATATGAAATGAACAGACGGAGAGAGGATTGCTTCATAAACTTCCAGACCAGATTACTGCTGAACATTTGGATTTCAGCTAGTCCTCATAACCGGTATTCAACAATCGTTTCATCAGGATTTTGAGCACACAGTCTTGTTTTTGCTAATGTTCATCGGAGACAAGCTCCAAACGAGGCCTGCAAGCAAGAGGCAATGCTCTATGATCATTATTATGCAATAAACCTTGTTTTCTGCTTAGATGAACCTTTAGGATGGCTCAGTGATATTCTAGGGATTTACTGGATTTATGCGCAGATCCTTGTAAAGCAGGTCGGAAAGCGATACACCACTATGCAATCAAGCGCCAATGCGCTATAATCACGATCGTATGGTATTGCCAGGCTCCCTGTTCTGATACATGCCACAAGCACTAGATTGAATGCCATCGAACCATCAGAGTTCATTTGCAGATCGTTGCTCATAAAGTAGATTGAAGAGTTAGATTCATACGTTAGCTGAGAAGCCGTTGACGTCGTGATTTCGAGAAAAAGCTTGGGGTGGCAACAACGAAGACTACATTACTCACCATGTTCACTACTTGCTCTCCAGCGCTTGGGCCCTCGTAGAGCGATGAGATAATATTGAGGGAAGTGAAAGCATAGGAAACGTCATATTTCTAATTTTATTGCTGCACCCTTGCCATCTGCTTCAAAATAACGGGTGCATGTAATCTGACACAGTTTCTGCTGCTAGACTCAGACACATTACCATGAATACCAATAGGGATATATTTCGTCGCAGGCCTGTGAGCATCGTCATTTTCCGTACCGCGTGTGATGCAGGCCACCACTTGGGTTGATATTTACCAGGCAAACTGATGATTAAAATACCTTCTTCTGATATTTCTGCTTTCATCCTTAGCTCCGGAACTATGATTTCTGCATATACTCCCTCTTAGCTCACCATAAGGTTGAGTGCAAGAATTCAGTACGTTGTTAAGCAGGCACTAAAAGAGTGTCGACGGCGCAGGAAAACTTCTTGGGACGCTAATCAATCAAACCACTGACCGGCTTATCCTGAGTAGAAGTGATGCTGTTTCTATGATAACTTATGGCTGAGGTGAGGGAGCAAGACTTACTTGTTCTCTGGGTTACTGAAGCCACATTGTGCAGGCTTTTACATGAACGTCCTTGATAAAAAGCACTTGGCCCTCGTTCCGGCCGAAGGCCACTGGAAACTCTCCGCGCGGATACTGTGTATGTGTCCTCCAGGATTGTCGAACGAAAGATCTTAATTCGGAATCTATAAACAAACGACGGTGAGCCACACATTATCATATTGTGGTTCGAGTTATGGAGAAGTCAAATTATCCTGGCGGAATATTTAGCCTCGCGATGGGCGACCCTCGTAGCCAAACTTATAGAGAGGTAACTATGAAGTACCGAGAACATCGCTTTACCTGCTAGTTAAAATTGATCCTCGGTATTAGGCACTTCTAAGTACTTTCTAGCTTGCGGCAGGCGGACATGATTCCCGCCACTAAGCACTAGCAGTTTCATGCCCCGCTGTTTCCCAAATCAGATAAAGGAGGGGTCAGTTGCCAGCTAGTCCAACACGTGCAGGAGGAGCTCCAGGGAGCAACAAAGCCGGGTTTCATTCACTTCTTTACTTTCTTAAACTCACAACTTTCAAATCACTTCTTCAATCCCATATACCCCTACTTCAACGGTCATTGTCACATTTTCTGCGAAGCACTGATCTGCCTATTGAAAAATGCCTCGAACTGCTATCTTCGTCATCGACATCCAGAACCAACTGGCCGTTGATTCAACCTCTCGCGTCCCTCAAGCGGATCGCGTCATCAAAGCCTCTGAAGAGATTCTACAGACAGCTCGGTCCATCACCGACTCCAATGGAAACAGCAGCAGTCCACTTATTGTTTTCATTCAGCACGAAGAGTCTCCGAATGATGGAGCTCTGGTAAAGGGGACTGAGCCCTGGGGGCTCGTCTTTCATCCTCGCGCGCACGCAGAGGGTGAAATTTTGGTAGCGAAGAAGACAGGTACAGTACTCAACATGCTCGATGAGAATCGATCTAGCTAATTATTTCGTTACATTTTACAGGTGACACATTCAAATCCAACCGCGACCTCGCGCAGAGGCTGCGCAACGCCAACGTCACCGAAATCGTCGCGTTCGGCCTGCAGAGCGATGCCTGCGTTGAAGCAACATGTACCGGCGCGCTGGCAGCAGGTTTCCACGTAACGGTACTGGCAGGCGCACATTCTACCTACGATGCCGATGGAAAGACCGCCCAGGAAATCGAGCGTGAAGTCGAACTTCGCCTCTCGACACGCGGCGCTCGTGTTGTCCGGTGGGAGAAGGCGATCGCGAAATGGGTGGAGAAGCAACAGGTTGTCTGATTCGCTTCTTTTGTTTTCGATTTATTTCATCATTGTACATGTTAGATTTGCCAGGAACTTTGCCTGAAATGCGGGCTTCATCGAGATACACCACAAACGATATTATCACCACCTTTTCCTTTCCTGCCTTTGGAGCTCAGAACATAACACGTACGCCACAGGGGCAGCCAAGCTGAACAGGCCAAGTTGAAAGATCGGAGTATAGTTGGGCTTGGCGGGTTTGAAATGAAGCACGTTGGAGGGGCAAATAGGGTCTGGGCTCGGGGCGCATGTCTAGGCGGGGAGCGCTATAGGCACGCCCCACTTGCGCCCAGCTGATGTTCACCGATAGTCCGAAATAGTGTAGACCTTCGATCAGCCGATCCATCGGCAAACGGACATCGCAGTAACCGACTTGAGGTTGTCACATCACCTGACTGGTACGTACGAGGATGATCAGGAAGATCAGGCAATGATCACACCTGAGGCATATCCTCCCCCACTCCTCAATACTACGTACTGAGTACACAGCCTCCACTATTTCGCTGCTATATCGCAGTAAGATACATATTCTTCCATGTCACGGTCTCAATAATAAAATTGAGAAATTGCCAAACGTAATGAATTTAGGAACGAGGGAGAACTTCAAAGACTGCTTGCTATCATTCTAATACATAAATCTGTAGCATACCTAAGAGCTGTAGGCCTGGGAATTCACAGACCTCCAGAACCTGCAAATGACAAGTCCCATAGAGGTGAAGATGCTGCGAATGATTGTATAAATAATTCCAAGTGCTTATTGACTCTATCTGTGAACACTCTGAAATCATCACAAGGAGCTGATTTGGTCAATATGACCGCTTCCGATAGTGTAGCGGGTAGCGGTGGTGCCTCAGCCATCCTAATGAGATGTTCACATCTCCATCGTTGCATCGTTGCATATATAGTGAATCCAGTTTGCATTCTAGCATCCGTAATGATCGCGCGCGGGGACTAGCGATCACCCGGTTTAGTATCGCTTCCATAGCTCTGCGTTTTGTCCAATTTCTTGATTCCATCTTTTATTCCGCCGAGCTCTTCGTCTTCATGCAGGCGCTGACGACGTAAGTCGGCCTTGTTCTTCCGCGGGTGAGTCGCTTTCAGTCCTACTTCAGCTCCCGAATAGATCCCCTCCAGCTCATCCTCTGTCCTTTCGATATCCACCCATTCCTCGGGTCCGGGAGGCGTTCGCGTGGATGGAACAAATGGCGATCAATGAAGTATGCTATCAACTGCTTTCCCGCGTGGCAGGCATTGTACTGACCGACTTTATTCTTATCACGACTATGAGAAGCCAAATGATGGCCGACTGCTTCCGCAATGTAAAAGACATCCTCTGTCCACTGACGACCTTCAAATTTGAGGGATTGTTTATGATTATCTGACCATTCGCTTCTAGCACTAATAGACGGGAATCTTCCGCCTCGTTCTAGCCTTGCCACTGTATTCTCACTTCCCAATGTTGGTTACTCTGTGAAACGATAGGACCGGGACAGCGATAAAGTGGGCGGTCCTCCAAAACCGATCTTTGACTTGCCAGTCTGTCCGCCAAGGAGACGTACGACGTCCCAGCGGTCAACGGCCGTTTCGTAGGTCTCTTCGTAACAAATATCAGGACAATCCTTCCTTTCCTCTAGATTTTCCAAGCAAAATACATTGCCTGTCGATTATTGACATCCCGGATCTTGGGACCCGCACCGTGTTTTAGGAGAAGTTTTATATTGTCAACCCGCCCAAAGAGCACTGCCTCCATGAGAGCGCTCCTTCCGCAAACGTCAACGGCATTCACATCAGCTCCGCGTTCAAGGAGAAGGGACAGCATCTCTGAAGTATCCCTAGCTGCTGCACACATAATGGTTGTTTTACCGCTATAAGGGAGTCGTCCTTGGATACTAAACAGCTGAGCCTCACTAGACGTCTTCAAATATCTCTACACTGCTCTCGTATTTCCGGATTACAGTCGCTGATCGGTTGGACAAAAACTTTCTGTTCGAGTAGCTCAAGGTCGTCTCCGATCTTACCATACGGTAGATGAACCAGACACAACCAGCCGTTAATACTAGTTCTAGACTCCTTCACCTATCACGCATGAGGAATGTGTCGACTCTCGTCCCTTTCGATAGTCAGCCTGAGTCCTATTGATACAATAGGCATCGTCTTCCAATGACAAGAAGACCATTTCTAATCACATCGATGCTGCAATTCATATAGACGATGAAAGTGAGTTTAGCTCTGTTGTGCTCACTTTGCTAACCTTCTGGTGGAAGCCTTGAAATCATTTGCCAAACCAGACGGATGCCTTCATTCATCGAGTGACACTTGAGCGATCGCAATAGCAAGAGGACTTCAACCTGCATCGCAAAATCTCGATACTATGCGCCATACTTCAGATTTCTGTGTTTGGCATATGCCGATAACTCCTTCAAACTGAATCTTCCTTGTATTGAGTTCGATAATACGCATACCATGCGAGGTTGAATCTGGAGACGAATGCCTGGATTCATTCGACAACCCAAAATAAGCAAACTTCAACAGAAGGGGCTATGAAGTGCCGGGAAACTTGGTCAATGACACCGACAAGAGGAAGGAGAAAGACAGCTCAATGGGCAGGGAAATTGTTCATCTTAGTTCTTCAGCATGTTGTTGATGTATGGGGTAAATTGCAACGACTTGATGCATTCATGGGGGAGCCTATCTATCGCAGAACTTCATATGAACATGGGGGTGGAAGATATGCGTGCGGACATCCTCTTCCAAACTCCTCGATGATTGCAATGATAGCCATGACATGATGGCGCTAGTAGCTCTGGAAGATACTGATAAGAGAACAGAAACATCCAGCTGATGGCCAAGCCTGCGCCAGTCTGGACATTCGCTTGTCAAGACTGAGGGATTAAAAATACTCAGGGGTAAGCTGGATGGCCCCGGGGCATGAATAGCTACCCGTCAGACGATGCGAGTGACTAACCACTCAATAACAGACAGCTAGCTAATGACCCCTTCTAGTAAAGCTGGTCTGGAAATTGTCACTTCGCGGGTGGATTCTACACGAGATTCTCGTATGGTGGGAGATGAGACCCGTGGGGAAGCAGCTGGCCATCCAGCCAATGAATTGACATAAATCTGGCACCGGTGATTTCAAATATCCCTAATCAAGATAGATACTGTGCCCAGACCAAACACATCATGTTGCTGATGCCTTGAGAGCTCCTCTCCGGAAGACGTCTTATCCGCCCTACGAATCACAACAGGGACGGGGTCCAAACCTAACAACTTCCCCCGCCTTTTCCCCACAAACTCCCAATCTCCGCGTCTCCACAAAAACACGTTGGAAAAACTGGGGATGGGTTATGCACGATGGGTAGTCCGAACTACCTTATTGACTATCTAGGTGAATGGGTACTGATGGCGTTGGTGCAGCCAAAGAAGGGCACGTCCCCAAGTATTGTGGGTTTAGGACAGCACCCGGAAAATAAGGGTGCTATGACCTCGGTCCTTCATTTCGGGTGTGGGGAGCTTCGCAAACATCACTACGCGATCCTTGATAGCTAGTTTTGAGCCAATGGCTGAGCTCCTGCCGAAAGCTTCGCATCACTCGAGAGCGGATGACGCGGGCGGATGGCAGCCTACGATATGATGGTTGGCCTGCGTGCAGCTTATTGTACCTTGAACAATGCTCCCGAGAAAAGCTTGTTCGGCCAATTTTCGCTCCATGAGTATACACCGAGGTATTACTTTGGTCATCAATGCTGCTTAAAACCGACGGTAGTTCATTGAATCATCGCCGCTTATATGCCGAACGTAAATATGTGTCTACCCTTCAAAAGCTGTGCGTTGGATACCAAACGCAACAAACACCTGTATTGGGAATGCGCTCGATGAGAATTTGTTGCAAAAGATCATGGTGCGGTCGCAACTGGTCATAGCCCGCAGGGAGATATCTCCTGCTCGGTCTTGAACCCCCTTTGAGGACATGTACTCCGGCAATCCCCCGCAGTAGTGTGGAAATGTGCGGGGATCGAGCCTGCCGGGCATCGGCACTCAGAGGACCGGTCGAGTCTCACACTACAAGCGGTATCGTGGAAGACGATCCCCATAATCTCCCCACAAACTCAATCAATTCAGCGGCACATCCGGATGACCGATGACGACTTTTTGTTTGCGACTCCTGTGGCAGGGAGTCTGCCCGACTCATTGGGTGTTGGGATCTGCGATATAAATTAGGGGATGCTTGTGTCCTTCTGTGGATCGAGCAGACAGACCCATTTCTCAATTTTCTTTCCATCTTTTGCTGGCAGCTTCTGGTTCTTGTTGACAGGATGCGTTCACCCGCCTGGGCTCCCATAGCCATTACAGCCCTTGCGGCAGTGGCAAATGCTGCAACTCCCTCCACGTTGGCAGAGCTTTGCACTGATTCCATCGTGAAGGCAGCTCTGCCACCATCTGAGTTCATCCAAGGCATAACAATTGACTCAGACTCCGTGACGACAGAAGTCGTGACAAACAGCAGTGTCTCCAGCGAGTTCTACCCCAGCGCCACAATCGATTATTGCAATGTCACGTTCGCCTACTCCCACGATGGCATTGACGGTGACCAAGTCCTTTTGGAAATCTGGCTTCCCGCACCCACAGATTTCCAAAACCGCTGGCTCTCCACTGGTGGAGGAGGTTATGCCATTAACTCCGGAGACCAGTCGCTGCCGGGAGGCGTAATGTACGGTGCTGCGTCAGGTATGACGGATGGTGGTTTTGGAGGATTTTCAAACAATGCGGACACGGCTATGCTGTTGGCAAATGGCACCCTTGACTACGAGACGCTTTACATGTTTGCATACAAAGCGCATCGGGAGCTTAGTTTGATTGGAAAAGCCTTGACCCGCAATGTATACGGGATGAGCGACAGCGATAAGCTGTATGCATATTATCAAGGCTGCTCTGAAGGAGGCCGTGAAGGTTGGAGTCAAGTGCAGCGCTTCGGTGATGAATGGGATGGAGCCATTATTGGCGCTCCAGCTTTCCGATGGTCATTCCAACAGACGCAGCATCTTTATTCCAACGTCGTCGAGAAGACACTGGATTACTACCCACCCCCCTGTGAGCTGGACAAGATCGTCAACGAGACCATCGCTGCCTGTGATGCCATGGACGGAAAGGTAGATTGGGTGGTTGCACGGACCGATCTCTGCTTGCTCGACTTCGACATTAGTACCATCGAGGGTAAGCCCTACTCGTGCGCCGCATCAAGGGGCACCCCTGCGCAAAATGGCACAGTCTCTGCCAAGGGTATCGAAGTCGCAAAAACCATCATCAATGGATTGCATGATTCCCAAGGTCGCCGGGTCTACTTTTCCTACCAGCCCACGGCCGCCTTCGATGACGCTGAGACGCAGTACAACTCCACGACAGGTCAGTGGGGGCTGGATATCGACCAGCTCGGAGGCGAATATATTGCTCTCTTGGTAGACAAGAACGGCACTACACTAGACAGCCTGGATGGTGTCACCTATGATACCCTCAAGGACTGGATGATCTCGGGCCTGCAGGAATACTACAGCACCTTGCAGACCACTTGGCCGGACCTCACGCCCTTCCACGAAGCAGGAGGCAAAGTCATCCATTTCCACGGTGATGCCGACTTCAGTATTCCCACCGCCGCATCCATCCGCTATTGGGAATCAGTACGCAGCATCATGTACCCCAACCAAGACTATAACTCCAGTGCCGAGGCGCTTAACGAGTGGTACCGTCTGTACACTGTTCCAGGAGCGGGTCATTGTGCGACCAACGATGCTATGCCCAACGGCCCCTTCCCACAGACGAACATGGCTGTGATGATTGACTGGGTGGAGAATGGAGTAGTACCTACAACGCTCAATGCGACCGTGCTCCAGGGAGAGAACGAAGGACAGAACCAACAGCTTTGTGCCTGGCCACTGCGGCCCTTGTGGACCAACAATGGAACCACCATGGAGTGCGTGTACAACCAGCGTTCGATTGATAGCTGGCATTATGACTTGGATGCGGTTCCTATGCCTGTGTACTAAGGCTGGAAATTGGATAAGGGCAAGCTTGATTTGTATATATATCGCTTAGGTCAGTATAGTCAGACATAAGGAGTTGAGGCTATTGATTGCTTCACAAATACATATCTGAAGGCACTTGAATTTTTCACCCCCTGCGCTTGTGTTTCCTTGTAAAAGTCCGGGGTATGCCAAACTAATCATACAAGAATCAATATGGCGAGAAATCCTTGGCCGAGATCCCAGGTCCCTTCCAGTTTCCGGGACGTTTTAATGTGGACTACCATTCCCAGTTTCATCCTGATATCCAAAACATCACGGACCCGTCGCATATTAAATCACAGCCGGCTCGTGCTAAATCATAAAGCATAGAACTATATATAGTAGAGCACTCCAGCATACTGAAGAAAAGGAAGTTCGTACAACTTCATGCAAGATAAGGCAATTGGCAATACGGCTCACCCCCACCCCAATAATGATCCATCAACTTGAACCCCCCAGGTACTGCCCTCTGAAACATCCCATTCGGATCATACTTCCGACTAACCTGCTGAAGCCGTTGCTTATTGCGAGGCCCGTAAGATCCAATCGGATCTTGAAAGTCAGATGAATAGTTCATAAGTTTAAAACGAGACCCCGTACCACGCCGGACAGCCTCATCCTCGATCCTCCCAAGCATCAACTTCATCGAATCCAGTACCACCCCGTCCTGCTCCTTATTATCCCAATACGCCAGCAACAATATCCCTACCAACGGCCCATCCCTTCGATGCAACCCCAGCATATTCCCTCCTAACTCCTTCGACTTCCTCATCAACGACACTGGATACGGCTGAAACGACATCGACAGTCGTAGTCCCTTCGTGAACCTCACCGGATCCACCACAGCAAAGAACTCATAAAAAGCTCTCAACAGTGTGTCCTCATCTGCCTTCACCGTTGTGTTCATATACGCACACCTCGTCTGCCTCTGGTCCTTCTCCTTCACATCTGGATTCTGACTCCAACTCTCCATCTCCACACCAGGACCCCGACTCCGACGCTGTTGCACAGACGCCACAGCCTCCGTAACCGACACCATCCCCACGCGCCGATAGTCCTGCACCTCATATGACATCTCCATGAACGGTCGGAAGGCTTTTGGAACTGCCTCGGCACGTGTATAATACAACTTATTCTCACACAAATACCCCCATTTGCGTTGATACACTATGGTCGCTCGCAGATACATATCACTCATATGCTGCGACGTCTGTAGCACCTTCACCAGCTCCTCAATCTGGTGTGGGAACCCGAAGCACTCATACCACAGGCTCCCTCCGAATAGAGAGCCTTGAGGGAATGTCCGCATATCGTATCGAGTGACGATTCCAAAATTGTTGCCTCCACCGCGCAGAGCCTCCCAGAGATCGGAATTGGTTTTCGGGTTGGCATTCACAATTTCCCCGTTTGCGAGCACGACTTCGAAGTTGAGCACATTGTCGCAGACGAAGCCTTCGCGGGAAGAGAAGAGGGATAGACCACCTGGTTGGAGTCAGTCATTATCATCGAGATTGAAAGATAGAAAGAAAGAAAGAAAGAGGGAAGGAAGACATACCACCTAACACAACACCCCCGATCCCACTCTCCGTCGAAAGCGGTCCCGTTACCGCCAACCCCTGACTCGCTAAGAAATCGTATACACGCCCCCATCGCTCCCCGGCCCAGATCCTTACAATTCCATCCTGAAGGTCAATTCCCCGGAGCAGATTCAGATCGACCGTGATCCCGTTATCGAGGTTCGCACATGCATGTGTTGTCTGTTGACCTCCACTCCGGACGGCGAACCTGATTTCCTCCCGATCAGTGAACGGCTTGATGATGCTCAGAAAGCGCGACACGTCCGTGGTATCTCGCGGACAAAAGACACATGCTGGTTTGAAATCGCTCTCTGTGGCTGAGCTGTAGGCGTTGATGAGGGTCTCATAGCCAGGTTGGCCGGGGGTGAAGACATATTCTTCGGAGAATATTGCCTTTAGGGCTGTTCTTAGGAGAAACACTGTCATTATGTTGTCATTGGGTTGATTGGATTCGATGGCAGGGTTTATAGATAGGGAGGGGTGGGTGTGATTGGTTTAATGCATCGTTTTGCTGCTGTGTTACATCAATCTCTGGGGCTGAATGGGATTGTAGCTGGCTATATATTCTGCTATATGTTTGATGGGCGTTCATGAGTCTATAATGTATGGAAGAAGCCTTCGTTTATGAGGATGTCCCCTATTTGTCTTTGGATCTTGACCTTATGAAAAGAGCTGGATTTTGATCAGATGGTCAAGTTCTACCAACAGCTTATATCTTGTGTTGTACGCAGCGCATACTTTTGGGTATATCTTGGGAACGGCCCGATCACAAACACAAAGACGTACCATCATGACCTATGTACTACCAAGCAATAAAGACATAGCTATGTCATATGACTCATTCATCTACAATTCGCACAGTGATCTGGGATCCTATGAGTATATATTCCTTTGTCACCTCCAACCCTAAAGCTATTTCCTGCCCCTCGTCACGTCTCTTACATTCCACCGGGTCTTACCGGCCCTTATCATTTATTGTGTGCTTCTCTGCCAAATCGAGCCTAAACCTTGGAAAGTACCACATCAACTACCAATGTTAGCAGCGAGATAGGGAGAACAGCAGTCATCATGTCTCAAATTGGGATGGTAGTTCGTGAGCGAGTGTAGAATAGCGAATGGGCTTGCCGTTGTTTCC
The DNA here is from genome assembly GCF_003344945.1 of Aspergillus welwitschiae. NCBI lineage: Eukaryota > Fungi > Ascomycota > Eurotiomycetes > Eurotiales > Aspergillaceae > Aspergillus > Aspergillus welwitschiae. The sequence continues at coordinate 1,865,273 of NW_020798695.1, forward strand.
CCAAGCTGATATACTTGATCCAGTCTTCCTTTGAAAACGAAGCTCAGTAGACATGAACAAAAATTGGAGACATAAAACGACTAGGCGAGCTTAATAGGATCATGTAATCCGACATTCTTAGGTATTATGGTCAGAGTCGGCGTGGTCGAATATCAGCTGAATTACCTTTCGAGAAGGGATGGTGGAAACAATAGCCAATACACTCTATGATACGTCACCGCCACTCAATTATGAGCTGAACCCAGACGTTACTGCTTTCTAAGCTGTCAACAAAAGTAGGATGGGTATCATGACTAGCGGCACTCATAATAGGAGCTCCACTAGTTCCGACTAACATACAGCACCAGAACATACTCACCAAAACTGAAATTGATCCATCAAGGAGTCCTGACTTGACCTTACAGGAATTTACTAGCGCATTTCCCAGAGCCAGAGAAAGTCAAGAAACCATGCCTGTCTAATCAACCGAAGTGGAATCGCATGATGCAGACCCTCCTTTTCAACACCGACCCGCGGTAGTCTCTCTCTCTTCAGAATGCTGACTCGATGCTAGCTTGAGAATCGTTTCCCCCTGGTCGCCGCTGATCGCTACCGCAGGAGTCTGACGGGACAAGTGTTGTTTGCCCAAGACGTTTTGCTGCAACAGCCTGTCGTAACAGGTTGCCTTGCAGATAGTTTAGGCCCTGCGATAGTCAATAGTAGAGTCATCGCCATTTCTTCGACAAACTGCCCTGACAGTTTGTTGATAATAATATCGTCTCTCACAGCCGTCTGGGCGGGATGGTCGTGGTCAGGGCCAGTTACTGCAGACGGTAACTTGGTAAGCAACAATGGGTGGCCTGATTCCACCAACGGATGAACCCTGCATAGGGGCGGTTTTAGTTGCAGATGGTAGCACGTAAGCAACAGCATCATTGGTGCTTGTGGATAATTTGTCAATGATACGAAACTTATAGGGCTGGGATCGCCGATTGCAGAAACCAGGCAGGTGCCTGACTTTAGTGCATTGGGGCTGTAGTGACTGCTGAGTGGTACCAGAATCACAGTTACCAACTTGACACTCTAAGGGTAATTAGTTCTCGATCATGAGATTTTTGGAAGAGGAAAGTTTGTATACTAATTGCTTGGGCCATCCGCCCATATAGTGTAAGGCTAACACTCATAGGAAGCCCTCTCCATCATGCGTTTGAATACACTGAATGCCTCAGTAGTAGTAGCTTATACTACAGAAAAAAGAAATGAGCCTCGTATGCCAACTGGACCCTGCATGATGGCCTGACGGAATAACAAATGTTTACCTCTTTAAACATATCTAATAGGCGCTTGGGAAGAGCATCAGGCGTCCAATTAGGCGTGCTACAATGTATCGATTGCCCTTGATGTTTTCATTACTCCATCAATATGGGAATATATCATTTCATTAGGAATGAAGTCGAAGAGCCTTGGGGTATAAGAACGAGGACAAGTCTACCTCTGTTCTGAGTTTTCATCTCATTTTTCAATAACCAGTATCTCATTCTGATCTCGATTATACAAGCTTTTCTCCGTACTCATATATCATCGTCATCATGGTCAAGACCGCCCTTTTCCCCCTCGCTCTTCTTGCTGCAATGGCCCCCTTTGCCGCCGCAAGGAACTGCAAGACTGGCCTGAACTACTGTGGTTGGAACCTCTTGAGCATTGGTATGTGAGCTTGCCTACTTCGTCCAGCCTCAAAGTCCCTAATGAGACCCTCTCCATAGGCAAATACGGAGCCCAGGTCAATGGCGCCCTCGAAGCTGCCGGCCAGCCCACCGACGATGCCCATATTCGTGAATCCCTCTTCCACTGCAACGGTGGCGGCAATGGTGATATCTCCTTCACCACCTTTTGCGATGGCGGCTGCAAAGATGGCGGCACTGACCGCAGCGACTACTGCTAGAGATTTGGCTGTGGATTGGTATCTTGACTCCTGAAAGGAAGTGCGATATAGATGTGGACGCTGTACTTTATCCTCTTCGTCGTATTCAACATACGGTATTGTGGAAGTTTTGGTTTTTGGAGGAAGAACGCTGCTTTTTTGGGGTTGAGTTTGGTTGCTTCATGCCATAGATAAAACATACCATGATAGGAAGGAATTGACAGGTCCCTATATTACAAGGCAAACAGCTTCCCTAAGAAAGTCAGAGTAATTCAGCCAAAACAACTGAATAATGTTTATCATTACTGTGGAAGTCATGGTCGTGATATGCGATGGTTCAGAAAGGAAGGTGAATCACGGCCAACCTCATGATACCATTAACAAACAATTAGGGTTCCTAATATACGAACTTTGCAACATTGTTTCGATGGGATTGTGAAGAAACAGGGGCTTCAAGTGCATAATTGCACAATGGGCCTACTTCAAATAACCAAGCTGCCGAAACACAGCCAAATTTCGGCGTTGTTAACAAATAATATTCTTGGGCCTGAACGCCTGCCCCACAAGCCATGCCCTACTTGGTCCCCGACTTCCAACCGTCAACTTTGGCCTCCGCCACTGCGCTTTCCCCCGGCTCATCCGACGGCATTATCCCCAAATCTCACCAATAATTAGCCACGAAGACTCATCCGCACCCACACTGACTCACGTCGGCAATCCCCCAGTTCTCCACTCTCCCAATGTAAGCAAAGGACACCCTAATCGTATAAGTAGCCTCGCTTCTCACCCGACCACTAATCTCCATACAGGACTCATCCTAATCAAATTAAATTCCTTCAAAATGACCTTCACAATTCGCTACGCCACCGAGCAAGACGCTCCCCACCTTGCCAACATCAACGTAGTCAGCTTCAACCACCAGGCATCTTGGGCCGCGCTTTTCCCAAACGTCGACGTGCCCGGAACTCTGCCCCTCAAAACAGCCCGTTGTCTAGATAAGCTCAGGTCGCCGCAAGTGCATGTCGTGGCTGCGGTTGATGATGACTCGGGCAAAATCATCGGATATTCTCGATGGCTGTTTCCCAAGGATTATGAAACGAGCGTTGTCGATTTGTCCTCCGAGGGCGTTGATGCACTAGCGGCTCATGAAGATGGGAAAGCGTACCCAGAGGGTATCAACATGGGAATCTATCAAGCATTCAAGGACCTTTTGGCTGAGATGCACCGGTTACATTTTGAGGAGGGGGATATCAGTACGTTTGATACCCGCTCTTATATTTTTCTCTTTTTAGTGCTTGGAAGACTGGCTGTATCTTGTACTAATTATACGCAGTGCTGGAATTCCTCGCTACTTTGCCGGAAGCTCAAGGCAAGGGTGTCGGAACGGCTTTGCTGCAATGGGGCATTGAGCGTGCTGATGCGATGAATGCTAGAGTGTATTTGGAGGCCACCGAGGATGGGTATCCGCTTTATTGGAAGCATGGGTGGCGGGATTTGCAGGTAGCGAGGTTGGACTTTACGGAGTATGGGAGCACAGGATCACAGGAGTGGGTTGTTATGCGGAGGGATAGGAGGGTGCCGGTTGCTGAATGAGAAGGTTTTGTTTCAAGTTTGTTTCGTGTTCTGGTTGGACTGTTGACGTATGAGATTATGCATATAATGGGTTTTAGGCATTAAGGGTAGATTAATGGATGATCACTCTATATATAGAGCTACTATAGAAGACAGCCTCAAGATAAACTCAACTAAACACCAGCTGTATACTAGTGACGGGCTCTGGCTATTCCGGCACAATCACTCGTGCGGAAAACTGAAGTAGCCTGTTAATTTTGCGCAGGATGGGTATTGATATCCGTATTCCGCTGAGATATTTCTTTGTATCTCGCATAGAACATACTCTTTTGCATTTATAGGATCAAATCGTCCACTACATCTCCCCAGAATGTCCTGATGTAGGTGGCTCGTGCCGTACTTAAATGGTCAGAAGACAGATATAACAGAAATCCACAGCTACATACACATGAATAGTAGTATTTGGCTTGCTCTAAGGGTGTCTGACGGTCACAAGGGTATCACCTGACGGCCTTGTTTGTATGACCGCATCTCACCTCTCCTCCGCCCTCTTCATCATCTCTATCTTCTCCCTCACTCCCTCTTCGCATCCAACTACGATGGTCAAGAATGAGATACATAATGATATGTGCCTTTTCATACTTGTTTCAATGTGGGATATATACTGCTGGACGCACAATCTCATATAATGTTTATAAATGGCCCCTTTGGCTGCGACCCAGGTACTGGGTTGCCTCCACAATTGTCCGTGGCCTCCCAACATGTCTGGGCCCATAAATTCACGGGGTGTCGGCCACGTTATACACCAACTTCTGTCCACTGACTTTGCCATCCTTCATATCCTGCAGACCCTCTACCACCCCCTGGAGTCCCCGTGGCCCCAGCTTGACAGGATGAGGCTTGACTTTTCCTTCTGCAAGGAAGGTGGCTGCCTTGCTCATGAACTGACCCGCAAACTCTCGATCCTCCGGCTTGGCTGGGATAATACCACCGCCGAAGTCAAAGTCTTCACCAAAGGCAGTGTATCCTATGGTGAAAAGACTGCGGACATCGTCCCGAGGAACGGCCACCTTCAGCAGGGCAGAATAATCGCCGCCCTTGCTAGAGATCACTTCGCCACAGAACTTAGCGCTAGACTCAACAGCAACAGTGTCAAAGACTAGCGACAGCTTATCCTGGGCGTAATCCTTGATGGCTTGGACTGCATTCGCATCTTTATAGTCGAACACTGCGTCTGCACCAAGACTCTTCACGAGATCAAAGTTTTGCGCCGAACAAGTTGTCAACACAGTGTACCCCGACAACTTGGCAAACTGGATGGCCAGAGTACCGGTGGCTGTGGAGCCACCGTAGATGAGAACCAACTCAGGCTGGGCCAGTGGGGCATCTGGTGGTGCGAGCTTCAGACTCTGATACAGGCCCTGGCCCACCGTGATTGTCCCCAAGCCAAGGGTTGAAGCTTCCTCAAAGCTGAGACGGTCGGGGATAGCGATCTGAAGATCAGCTTTGGGGATGCAGTATTCAGCAAAGGCTCCACTTTCCGGATTGTTAGAATTGCATCCTTGGACCCAACCGCAAACACGGTCGCCCTTGCGGAAGGCTTTCTTGACGCCCTTGCCGACCTCTTCGACGACGCCGGAGTAATCATTCCCAATGACTTGTCCAGGAGGTTTCCGGTCGGCGCTCTTCCAGTCGGTAGGGTTGAGAGCGACACTAACTGTCTTGACCAGAAGACAGTCGTCGGGCAGAGTGGGGATAGGGCGTTCCACCACGTCGCGACTACCGGGCGCAGTGATTACCAGGGCTTTAGGCATGATGAGAAGAGTGTACTGGTATGGGGCGAGTTACTGGGAAACAGGTGAGAGTTACAGACGAAGACACACGAGGTGGCAGAGGGGTTTATTTATGTTACATGACTGCAGATTATCACGTCACAGCTTCTGTGCCGGACGATGTCCTTCTTATCTCCGCTTCTTCACTGAAGGGATGACAGCTAAGCATTGTATTATTAATCGAGGTCATTAATAATCCACGATGCTAAGGCTGGCTTGCTGCGATGTGATTCGAGATCGGGACTCGCTAACCAGCGCCGGTCCCGAAATGGATCCGTTCAGTAGTTTTAGCTTCTCTCCAGCCGATCCATGTTCTCCAACATTCAACTATCTACCTCTGTTCCATTCTTCTTCAACTCACTGCTATTGATGTCGGCCCGGCCCAATGACATTCGTCGTGTTGCCAACTTCGTCTCTGCCCAATCCAGCCCGACTGACTCCCCGTCCACGGCTCCGCCAGCGGGAATGACGCCTCCTCCCCGCGAGCGGGTCCCTCGGGCCTGTGAACACTGCCGGGCCCGCAAGATCAAATGCAATGGCCAGCAGCCGTGCAATGCCTGCGCGCGTCATCCAGAGCGATGTCTCTACCGGACAGGAAGCATTCGCCAGAGGAAGAACCGTCGCACCAAGGAAGCCCCACGACCACCAGCTACCTTACTCCCTCTCCCGACCACCGACTCACCGACTACTCCAAGCGACTGGTCCCACACCAGTTTAAGCGATGGCCCGGCGCAGTATAAGCGACACCATGAGCTCCGTGCTGGCATCGGCGTACAGAACCCGGAGACAGGGGCATTCCAGTTCTATGGTAATTTCCATTCCCTACGTTTCGCTAGCTCTGTTAACCCTCGAAGGACCCTCCTCCGGATTCTGCTTCATTCACCGGGTCTACCAACGCATCAAGCAAGGCTCGTCTAGTGAGCCGCTGCTTGCGCGACGGAGCTGCTCCATTCCAGATGCCATCCACCGATTTGGTCTGGAGCGCTTCATGTTTGCCCGGCCAGGAGATTCGGATCCGCGGCGGACTCATTTTCCGTCTCAGATGTTCCTCCCCAGGGAGTTGGGGGATCAGTTCATTGAGGCCTATTTCCGCATTATGCACCCGCAAATACCCATCCTAATAAAGTCCGAGATTGACGATGCTTGGAACCAAATGTGGGAGTCTCCTGTACGCGACCACAGCGTTAAAAATCAGGACATCCTATTCATGGTGCTGGCTATCGGCGCTCGGGTCGCCAACTTGAAGGGGAAGCAAACCGAAAGCAGTGTCGCGGCTTGGGCCGATTATTTTTCCAGTCGAGTGTCTGAGGGGCCCATCTTTCTGCAGGAACCGAGTATCCGAGGTGTACACTTGATGCTGCTGAAGGTACGTCACTGACATCTGCCAATTGAAACTCGCTAATCGATTAAAAGTCAATGTACGCTTTGCAGCTGATGCGACAAAACGATGCTTATCTCTACCTGGGTCACGCCACTCGCACCTGTCTCGTACTAGGTTTGCACCGGGCCCAGGTCACCGATGGCCGCGATCCCACCGTACACCGGCTGCGTTTGACCTTTTGGACGACGTTTTTTTGCGAGCGCATATCTTCTCTGTACATGGGTCGTCCGTCGAGCCTTTCTGACCGACAAATTGACACAGCCTATCCCGAGGACCTGCCGCCGAATCCCTATGACAGCACTTGTGCGCCCATGCAAGAATGCGCATTCATCCGAGCCATGGGCGAGATCGCCAAGCTGGCAGATCGCATCTCTATCGAGATATATTCGCCGGCCAGCATCAAAAACCCTACGGATCTGGACAAGCTCAACCAAATCAGCGTTGAATGCGATCACGCCCTCCAAGCTGTCACCCCAACACTACCAAGTTACCTGCATTTCTTCGATGACAGCGTCCCAATTGGCGAGCCCTGGCAGGAGATCCAACGCCTGAGTCTTGGATTCTGCTACTACGTCGTTCGGATGCTTCTCTCCCGCCCGGCACTGGTGCTCACCACATTTTTCTCCTCAGTACAAGAAGCCCAGATCGCCACTGGCTGCACTGAGCTCCAATCTTGCATCAATTCATCGACTTCTGCAGCGCGGAATTTGATCCACCTCGCTCACGACGTCTATTTCCGTCGTTTCCCAGATATTCGCTATGACGGAGCTTTAGCTTCGTTCCTTCTATCTGCGTCGCTGACTCTTTTATACGATGTGCTCAATTTAGGAACTGATCCGGACCGAGCCAGGCAGACATTCACGGTCGTGGAAAAGGCGATAAAGTGCCTCGATGAGATAGAGCATACGGGGTACACATCGGGCAAGGCGTTGAGCCTGGACCTGATGAGAGTGGCCAAGCAAGCGGTGCAAGCGGCAGATCCTGTGGTGGACACTAATCAGGTCTTGATGGATGCGTTCCCGTGGTTAGAGTATGTTTCCCCCTCTTGTTGTCAGACTATGCTGACTGAGTAGTAATTGGGCATCTGCTCAGGTCGGGGAGAATCCCGATCTGTCAATGTATACATTTCCCCCAGCGGACGTGACGGTCATTGGCTCATTGGCGGGGAATGATGTCGGTTGGACGGAAATGGAGGGCAACCATCTCTGGTTGGGCAATGGATTCGAGCCGAATGCGATGCCGGGGTGTTTATTCTAGGCGCGAAAAGGGTAGAAGGGATAGAACAGCACATATACAGACTAATAGATTATTCATGCGTGCCGGCGGCTATTCTGGCATTGTCTCCCGGCCACGTTTCTCCAGCTGAAACACCCCAATGCACCTCAGCCTTAGGGTATTATTGCTCCAATGCGGTGCCTGCCCTAACCGCCATCCATCCTGGTCGTAGTCCGAGCGCCATGCAGATAAAGAATCCAGAGATACTTATACCTTCATTCCATCCCAAGCTCATCCTCTCAGTTACATGAGTGCCAATGTCCAAAGCTAACACCCGGGCAGTCCCCTGGACTTCCCATCTCATCTACCTCCTCCTAATTCTCCCCACTGCCCTCAGCATCACCCTCCTGCTCAGCGACTCTCAGCACTGGACCCTTACGGGCGACCTCTACACCTTCATCAACCACTACCGCACAACCGTGCAAACGGCCCTTCAGGTCCTAGCCACTTTCCTCGGCGCTATCCAAATTTACAGCATCTGCCGCCTCATCAACCACGCCACTCGCATCTTTTTCAAACACTCCACCCACCACACGACCCTCAACGACCTCGCCCTCTGGTCCGCCCTCTCCACCCCAACTACCAACTTCACCCTCCCTCTACCCCAAATTCTCCTCACTCTCCTCCTCGCCAACCTTTCCGCCGTCCTCTCCGCCCTCTGGACCGGCGCCCTCACCCCAACCTCCACCACAACCACCGCCAATACCACTATCCTCATCCCGTCCTACGCCAACCGTTCCTTCATCAAAGAATATCCCTCCCAGATCGACACCACCGGTCCCTCCCTCCGCACCTCCCTCGGCTACTTCACCTACTCCGTCGGCGTCGGCCTCCTTACTTCCCTCGTCTCCTCCGCTTCCACCGCCTCCCCGCTCACCGGCTCCCTCCGCGCCCGCTCCCACGCCAAACTCGACTCTACCGGCTACTCCTACTCCGGCCGCTCCTACGGCGTCGGCAGTACAGTCGGCCTCGCTGACGAAAATGTCACTTCGTCTTACCCATACGCAGCCAACTACACCTACCGCGAACGCGGCTATCTCACCCGCGTCTCCTGTCTATATAACACCTCCTCTCTCTTCCTCCTGGAAGATACCTACGACACAGCCCTATATGTTGCCAAAGGCCCGCTACCGGACAGTAACGTCTCCTCAGGCGAGTACTCCACCTACACGGGGTGGTCGACAGACACGATCGTAGCCCTGGGCGTAGCCAGCCAGCCAGCGGCATACACAAAGGAGAGGTACGTCGCAGCGGCAGCGGGGAGCTATTATGCGTCGTTGAACGCGAGTCAATGCCTAATCAGCTTCGTACCAAGCTGGTTCTCCGTGAACGTGGGTATTCAAGAGAAAGTGGTGGATGTGGTACCGCTGAACAACACCACCTCTTTTCCAGAAGAAGAAGACACCGACATAGACATCGACCCCACCAACAAAACCATCCACGTCGCCATGCGCCAGCTCGAACTCATCTCCAACGACCTCACCTCCTTCTACCGCTCCACGCTCGGCGACGCATTTAACACCTCCATCGCAGATCACGCCACGAATACCAACACCACCGCCACCATTTCCTCGAACTTCACCACCACCACATCAAACTCCACCGACAATGTAACAACAACCCTGACAGCCATTCAAAACACCTATATCTCTCTCATCGACGATATCCTCGCCGCGTACGCCTCTGCGCAGATCATGGTGGGGAATTTCTCTCGCCCCGCTACGGCAACGGTTACGATTGATGCGTTGCGTCTGGGTTCGAGGGTGTATATTGTCGCGGTGTTTGTGGTTAATGTGCTTGTGGTGCTGGGGGTTGGGGTCGAGATGGGACGGACAGGTGTGTGGAGGGCCCTGCCTGGGTTTGATTATTTGGATGCGAGGATGTTGGTGCTGGGGGGTGCAAATGGGGGAAGGGGGATCGCGGAGAGGGCGGCGGATGTGGGGTGGAAGGGGTCGGAAACGGGGAAGATTGGGGTCCGGCTTGTTGGGGTTGGCGGGGTGAGGGGGGTGGGGTGGGGGTTGGTTTATGGGAGTCGTAGTAGGAGTAAGGGTGATGGTGGTGGTGGTGGTGAGAAGGGGAGGGAAGGGAGGAGAGCGTCGCAGGAGACGTTGGTGGAGGGGTGGATTTGATTTATTCGAGAGTGTTTAGTATATATAGTAAGTAGAAATTGGGGATGGGTTACGGATATTGGCTACGCTGTTTTTATAGAAGAAAGGAGGAATATGAACTGGTAGCTGTATTGTTACTTCTGACTCCTCACCATACTTCGCAACGCCTCTGTCTCCCCCTCCAACTTGGAAACCCGCATCTTCAACTCGTCCCGCTCGCGCTTAATCGCCTCAAGCTCCTCCTCCAACTGATTCATCCGATCCACGCGTCGCTGACGATACCGTCGCGCAGCAAGGGTATTCAGCTCCCGTTTCTTGACTCGGTTCGGGGCTTCTTTCGGAGGAGCGGCGGCTCGAGAGGATGTAGTTGAGCTGACAGCTGGCATGGGTGGGAATTCTGATTCAGGTTCTTCACATTACCTCGTTAGTCACACCGTATCTCTGATAGTATTTTAAAGCAGAGGGGGTTATGGGAGCATCCTACCAGGAAGAGAATTCACACCAGGCGAAGCCAACAGATTCAACTCCTCGCTCAACTCCGGAGAACTAAGCAAGGAATCAATCGGGTCGAGATCAGGTCCAGCAGCGGTAACAGGCACAAGAGAGTGAGGATGAGGGTGAAGTATCGTCGCGCAAGAAGTATGTTGGGTAGTCGGATCCGGATAGCCAATGATCTGATCTTGATAGCTACTATCGCTCAGACTGGACAAGGCTGTGTTTATAGTTGAATTGGACCCGGCAGTTAGAGAAGTATCCGGCGGCGAGTCGTCATAGAACAAGGAAGTGGTGTCAACGGGAGGAAAGGCCGCTGACGAGAAGTCAAAAGTAGGATTATTATGAAATTCGGGAGGAAGGTAGAATGAATCTGGGTATTGGGAGAGGTCCTGGTAGAAATGGGAACTATTATACGGCGGCGGCGGAGAGGTCTCGTTCTGCGCAGATGAACGCGAAGGTCTGGCGGGCGACAGGCATGGCGGTAATTGCAGTGACAGCCATTCTTCTATACTTAGGGCCGGGTCCTTGGACCCGGGAGAGCCGGTGCGAAGAGAGGGTAGAAGGGGACGCTTTCGCCGAGGCGATGGAGGATGAGAAGGGGGAGGAGAAGATGAAGTTGGTCGGGGTGAGGCCCGGTTTATAAGGCCGCTGCGGATTGAGGAGGCGGGCTTCGTTTTGGGTTTAGTGCGACGGGTGGGGCGGGTGCGTTTTGGGCGCGTGTTAGTTGGGTGGCTTTTATTCATGTCTTCAGAGAACAATAGATAGTATACTAGTGAAAGATGTATGGTGTAGTATGTACATTCAAACAAAGACAACCAGCGCAGTATTCCATCTATGTACCCTCGTCATTCTGAGCCATCTTCTTCATTCTAACACTTGTGAAGAACGAAACGTTGTCTAGTAAAATCTCGGGTTAGCTGTATCCAAGTGGAGATGGAAAAGACACTATGAACACGAGCGAGCGACTCAGATGATGTCGGCCCGCAAGCCTGGAAAGGTTCTTCCATTTTCATCTTTCCAAGCGCCTCAGCATGCGGAGCATGTCAGCGATCGGGGGTTGTCTTCATCGTGCGGTAGCGCTAAACTATCCAGAATGGGGCTGGTGCTTACGGACCGGAGGAAAGTGGCATGCATGATGATTAGGTGGCGTATTGGAGGGAATTGACAGATAAGAAGATGAAGATGGGTTCAACAAGTCCATTCAATTGATATATGCTCGCTTTCCTACGTAGAGATATATCTCTCTTATGTCTATATACTGCTGCTATTTGACTCAGATTATCGTCAGAGTCCACCATGATGAGTCCAGCATGAGTTCAGCATGGTCTATCATGAGTCTCTGTGAGTCGAGATGATACAGAATGAGCACAGCAGAGAGACAACTAAACTGCACCCGCCAATTGAATACAGATGGGGCCATCGAGCATGAGTCATTCTCACTCATGGCCAGATTGCCCCACTTGCTATTAACCCCACCCTCCACCTCAACACGAGCCACCCAATCAGAGCGTGATGCCCCAGACATGCAGCGGTGCCTGAACTGGAATCACAATTATGCTGATAACGCGGGTTTTCTCTCCGCCCCTGACAAGGGCCATTGTGCTTACACATTAGACATGTTGTGTTGCCACTGTGGCTTGTCGCAGAATTATCCTTATCATGAAAATGCCTTAATGCCCTGTGTGTGCAAATATCTATCCATGGTTCTCATCATCTATCATGAGCAGTTTCATCCCTTATGGTAAACTTCATATACTTGTACTACAATCTAAATATCATGTTGACAGGCTATATCTGCAGACGGAGTATGTTACTTTCTCCATTTAGTAGTACACATGGTTGCAAAAATAAGACATACACACTCACAAGTGTCACACCATCCGCTCCCCTCGTCGGATATCAACTCCGCAACCTCACCAAATCAATTCTGTCAATTACGGGGTTACTTTGTGAAACCCTACATCCTGGACCGGAGGTACTTTACCTGCCGTAGAAATTGCTTCCTACCAGTATCGGACTATCATGCAACTTCTCATCCAGCACATTGTAAGATAGAATATCTATAGACTTCCTACAAACTTCATTGCCTATGTGTAAAGATCCTATTATTGTAGTTCACCTCAAAGCATCTCCAATATTCATCCTCATCTCCATATAAACCACACCACTTGTTAGAAATCAGTATCTACAGATATTGACTTTCGCTTCGAATCATATACACCTGATGACGGCATCCTTAGGGCTCTAAACAACAAGCCCAAACACCACACAACTATCCATACTCCTACCTGCCTACCTACCTACCTAAAACATATCTTCACCTAACCAACCAACACCAATACTTACCCCATAACCACCACAATGCACCTCCTAACCACCCTCCTCCTATCCACCACCACCACCATCACCACCCTCCTAGCAACCGCCTACTCCATCCCCCCCCCCCTATCCGCCCTCTACAACAAACACAAGGTCTGCCCTAATACCCCCTCCCCTACTCCCTCCCCTAACCCACCAATCCACTAAACCGAATCAACAAAACAGTCCAAACCGTGCCTCCACCCCCTCGCCACCGGCTTCCACGACGGCCAAAACCCCACCGACTCAACATTCACCTACTGCAGTGACCTATCCAACAAATCCATCTTCCTGCACAGCCCCACCCTCGGCGGCCGCTACGACAACATGGACATAGACTGCGACGGGGCGAACGCTCACGGCGGGAACTGCGGCTACGACGAGTCCATCCAAGACCAAACGAGCTTCAAAGATCTTGTTGTATCTCAGTACGGGATCCCTGATCTGGATGCGAATATACATCCGTATGTGGTCTTCGGGAATACGGATTATGATCCCCAGAGGGATGGGATGTGGCCGTTGAGTGTTATGGTTGTGGTTTGTGGGAATCAACTTGTGAGTGGTCCCCTCCGGAGGAGTGGTTTGTTGTGTAAGGGGTAGGGGGGTTGCTGATGAGAAGGGATCATACTAGTTTTATGGAATCTGGGGCGATACGGCTGGGGGGAGTTGGACGGGAGAGGCGTCGATTGCGTTGGCTAAGCTGTGTTTCCCAGGTGATGGGGTGAGTGGGGATAATGGGCATGTTGGGGATGATGTCCTGTATATTGGGTTCGTTGGGAGGGAGGCGGTTCCTGGGGGGAGGGCGAATTGGAAGGCTGGGAGTACGTGGGAGTTTGAGGAGAGTATTCGCGGATTGGGGGAGAGGTTGGTTGCGACGCTTACTTAGTTGATAGTTCTAGCTAGGTAGCGAAGGTTGCTTTTTGAAATTAGAGCATCTTGTTCTTATTGTTGTTGGCTTACTGTGCTGGTTTACTCCCTACGTATATCTCCATACTACTGTGTACGATGGTAGATTTCATAGTAAGATGAGATTCTATAACTATCAATTTGCTAAGTAATTCCCGCAAACCATAACCCGACCAACAGCAAGGTATCATAAGCGCAGCAGCAAGCCAAGCCAATCAGTCCGTCAAGCTCTCCCAACGCTGAAACTCGCTCCCGCTATGCAGAACAAAACAATCATGTCGTCAGAACCACACTTTTGGCGCGTTCCGTTGCAGTGGCCCAAATCATTTAACGCCGGCCAAATGCGCCATACACAGTAATAAAACAACAAGAAGATAAGCAAGGGTATAAATCAAATACATGATCATTTCTTGAACATGTAGTGCCCGTAGAGCCCGCCTACGTCGCCCACGGCCACGGGAATCTTCCGCATGCCCCACCAACGGGCGCCCATCTTCCAGGAACGCGCTCCGTCGTCGAGCATGACTTCCGGCATGGAGGCCGGGTCCCGCACGTACCATCCCCGACGGCCCAGCTCGCGCACCGTCCAGTCCGGCGAGGTGCGCGTGTTGCGCGCCCGCTCGCGCAGAGGAGCGATAAGCTTGTCGCTGAACTCGATGACCTGCAGCGGGTAGCTCTGCGGCGAGAGAATGACGCACGCGTTAGGATTAAAAATGGTGCCGATTGTCAGCTGGTTGGCCTTGTTCAAATCCAGGTAGCACAGCGTGGATGGAACCCAGGGGGTGATCGGCTCTCCCTCCACCGGCTTGGGCGGCACAAAGAAGGTGTTGAGATCCTGGCCATTGAGCTCGCATGAGCTCAAACCCAGCTCTTCCAGATGCTTCGTCAAGGGTAACAAGGCCTGGGTATGGGCGGAAGTCACCTTGGCCCCTCCGAGGTTGAGCGAACGAAGGGTAGAAGGCAATCGAGGAAGGAGTGCCTGCACATCCTCCTCCTCCAGGAGCCGGGACCGGGTGGGGTCGGTCAGCACGTTCAGGAACACCAGCGAGTCGCAGACGGCTGGGTGGGTGGACAGAAACTCGACGACTCGAGAGCCCCGCAGGCGGGAGCAGCGGGAGATGCTGAGATGAGTGATCTTGGCGGTCTCGGGGATAGAGAACAGCGCCTCCTCGCTGATCTGCGTGTGGGTGACATCGAGGTGAGTGAGATTGACCAGGCGTGGCAGGAGAATCTCAAAAGCAGCCGCGGGAAGACTGCTGCATTCATGCAGGGAAACCCGTCGCAGGTTCGGCAGGGTCATGGGGAGACCAGGACCGGAAATCAAGGCCTCCAAGAAGAGAGTGGAGAAGGATTGAGAGGAGCAGCCGCAGAAATCGACGGCTGACAGGTTCGGGAGACCGGTGAACAGCTTCCGAAGCACATCCAAGCTGATATCGCCCTCGACATGTTCCTGCAACAAGCATTCCTTGAGGTTGGGCAGCAGTTCCAGACACTGGAGGAGCGTCTTGGAGGTGAGGTTCTGGATCTCAGCGTTCATCTGCTTGGTGCGACCCAGTCCAACCGACGTAAAGTGCGAGAAGTCAAGGCGGCGAACCAGCGTGCCCAGAGCCGGATAGCGAGAGATATGATTGAGAGCTTTAGAAAAGATGATGGAGTGGGGGAATGTCATGTTCCGGTACAACACACTGAGGGTGGCGGCGTGCAATGTCTTCGAGGTAAGCAGGCACGAGATCAAATCCACGTTACGGGGGGTATATCCATTGGGGGGCACGTCCAATGCCAACATGGAAATAAGATGGTCTGTACCAATTAGCGGCCTGATATCCATGTGAAGATCCAGCACTTACCAAGAACCTCCGGGGGAAGCCTTTCCAGAGCCGATGTGCCTGCAGGCGGCTTCTGCTCCACTTCCACCTCCTTCACTTCCGGCACCTGTAGTTTCTGCTCTTCCACCGGCAATGGCTTGCTAGGCGGAGTGACATCGGGTGTATCCCAGGCCCAACCACGGGCGTGCAAGTTCCCCAGGCTGCGGAGATCGCTGTAGCTCCGACTAAGACTCTTGCCACCCAGCCGGATCTGCTTCCAGCCGAGAAATCCACCGCAGGGGCAGCAAAAGTCGGGCTGCATCTCAATGGGGTTGCGCTTGGTGGGCTCTTGAGGGGAATGTTCAATGTGGGTATCGACGAAGGACTGGGCAATGCCTATGACGTGTAAGTGACCTGCTATGACACCATTCCTGCCCATTGATTGACATATACATACCATCCACGTCTTCCTTGATGGAACCGAATGACTCCCGGCGGCGACTGCTGGACCGGGAGTTCTGGGAGGAGCAGGTGGAGGGATGAGGGGAGGCGTTGCGGGAGCCTTCAGTAGGCGAGGTGTTTCCCGAGACAGCGGGAGAGTATCTAGGCTGTGATGTCTTGTGCAAAGACAGCGGGACGGTGGTGGCGGCCGACATAATGAAGAGGGGGAGGGCGTATGGTTTGGGAAGGCTCTATATAGGAAAGTAGGGCCGGTCCCAGAAAAGGGTGGTGAGGTGACGAGAAGATCAGGAGAGGCACACACACGCACACACAGGCAAGAGGGACGGTGGGAAGAAAGAGGAAAAGAGGGAAAAACGGAAAAGCTTTTTTTTTCTTCTTTCCCCAGATTCCACCCAAAACACCCCTGTCTGCAGAGGACGCTAGAAGATGCCAAAGAGGGGCGCTGGAGACGTAATTAAGCGTATATTCGGAGCCAGAGCGTGAAGGTTGTTGCTGTTAGTCACAGAATCAGCGGCCGATGGAACGAGGCCGCGCCCCGAGGCGGGCACACGCTATTTGACTCCAAGAGATCCAAGCCAGCGGACAGAGTAATGATTCGCTTAGGCGGAGGGGCAGTCAGTGGACCGTGCAGTGAGCTATGCAATGTTGGTTCAACAGGGCTGCTTTTTTTGTGCAGATCAATTGAGGGGAATGGGGGGAAATAGGAATCAAGGAAGTGAGGCCAGTGGATGTTGTTCCAAGGAGGAGGATAAAAATACCAAGCACGGGGTGAAAGGTAAAAATAATGTGAGTAATCAAACAGTACAAAGTAGAGGGGGGGAAATGCCAAATGAGAGAATCAGAGAGAAAAAAAAAAAAGGGAGAAAGTAGAAAGAGAAAGCGGCAAGAAACTGCAAGTCGACGTCAAATTTCCATTAAGTAAGGCGAACAGACCGGGTTTGCCAACCAGCCAAAAGCCAACTAACAACGGTGACACTGGGCACTGTCTTGGTAATTTTTTTTACAGAGGGTTTGCCCGCGGAGTGGAGGCGGAAAGCAAAGCTCAGCGCCGAAAAGAAAGAGAAGCCCATGGATCCCGCCGATGACTCGGTCGGACTAACTCAACTGACCACATGGGGCCCTCCATCCCTCCCAGCGGCGAATCCGGTTGTTCGGAAGGAGCAAAGACAAAAAGAGGTACCATTTGGCTGCTCCATTCTTTACTTCTTACCAAAGTACTTTGCTGCATTGTGAGTGGTCCTCCTGGTCCATCCTTGAATCCTTTGACCGTTGATCGATCGCCTCCCGCTGCGGATTGGTTGCTTTTTTCTCACACGGCCGAACTACCATAGTACTATTTTAATCCACGTTCGGGGGCGATACCCGGTCTACGCAGTAAGGTTATCAATCAAACCGGTCGGAAATTGACATAATGCAGAGGTCGTCGTGTGAATTACTGAGGGAAGGGGTCTCACATACTAGACACACACCCTCGCTCTACGCAGTGTCGGTCATCTTCCCCGGTGAGAGATGGTATTTGCAATATACAGCAATATACAAGGAAGAAATAGATTACCAGACAGATTTCCATTAGTCGACAAAAGTGATGATTCGATGGCGGACTTGCTGGCGCCATGGCCGAGTCTTGCTCGATCGGGATCACCGCCTGCATTCTATGACATAATGGAAAACCGCCGCTGGTGGCCCCGTGACCTGCCCGACGGGGCGGGATCTTCTCGAGGCCGAGTTCCGCACTCCTCCGACCATCGGGACTTTCCTCCCCTACTAAGAACACTAGTGAGTTATCCATCTGGTCCTCCGTTACTCCATAGTAGTATCCGTAGTAAAGGATGAGAGGGCCATTCTCGTAAGAGTAATTGGATGCGTGTCATCTTCATTTCCCATGAACTCCCAAGACATTATCCCCTATAGTATCGACAGATATAGTTTCTCAAAAGTTATGTCGCCATCTACCCCAGACCTGCACGCACCCCTGATGCAATATTCCTTACCTAACAATTACTACTCGCCCGCCCTTCATTTGCTCCGGGCGGGATCCCGTGATCCTGCGGAGAACGCTAGTGCTGTCACTCCTTCTTCCTCCCCCTTCTCCTCTTTCCATTATTCGTCATCCACAGCCATGTCTCCCTTGATCCAGAGATCAGGAGAACTCAATCCCTGACAGTCTTCATCTCTTCCAAGGAGAAGTTGATGAAACCAGGCCACATGTCCAAGTTACGGCCGAGTAATTCACTCTTTCCAAATCAAGCTGACTCAGGTCATTGAAGCATGATCAATACACTAACTACTGGCGCTCGTATCGGGGGGATGACTCCTGGTTGACTGACAGCATCACCCCATCTTTGAGCCTTTAATGATTGTGGGGTAGCTGCACAAAGAGGAACTAGACTAGCGGTAGGGAGCTACTAGCTAGGCTACCGTGCCCCAGGGGGCATGAACTATGTAGCACCCCCTGATTGGTAGGCTGATCTTAGTACTTCCTAGATCGCATGGATGATCTGACACGATACCGAAATCCACGAAAGGGCATTGGCTTGTGAGAAGTACAATTCATCTCCCGAAACAGCCAAGTCTTCGACTGGACGATCACCTCACTCTTCATGCAGCAACTCATTGCTTGAAGCTGCTGACCGGGTTGATCAATCCAGGATACAGAAGTGCCGACAGCAAACGAAACGAAAACGAAACGAATTCTCTTGATGTCGTCTTCTGATATTGTTCGTGCAACCAGGCTTTCATCCTACATCCTTACGCAGGCAGTACAGCATGTTTCTACCACACCGGAAAATACCCCGCATATCTCCAGACAGGGATCGTCCGCGATGGGTGTGCTGACTCCTCAGGCCATCATTGGTAGTTAGTCATACGCTGATTGAAAGTCATGGAACACCAGTGTGACCAGACCACACCCATGCTTCCTGTCTACTTGAAACGGTTGCACATATGATGTCTACTGAATGTGGTGGTGGCTGAATAATTACATAGGCATCGGGGGTCAAGAATGCAGTAGGCGATGAATCACCTGGAACAGACCAAATGAGGTGCTCAACCCCAAGACAAGACAATGAAAGGGGATCTTGGCCAACATAATACCACTAACCTTCAGTACAGCTTGAACTCCCGATTCCGGTCCATCCTACTTCATAAACATGCTAAACAACAAGCCAGGTAGTAAGCAACTATTACCAAACACTACTAATAGATAGTCCCCATAGCCAGGCCATCCCCGTCTTGGCTTCCCCTTGCAGTCTGTCGGAAGTTGACACCGACACCTTGCCCATACCATTGTCGTCATCGCAACCACCTTTATCCCATGTCGTGCTGGGTTGGTCAGATTCGTAATCCATCACGTAAAATATTCTACCTTCTGCAGTGAAACATGCATCAACCGGTTATTCTTAACCGGCATTTACAATGGTAGAACAGATAGATCGAAAGATGCTGGCTATACTAATTACCGACCCCCAGCCCGCCAAGCCAGGGATCCCCAGCTAAACCCGTCTATCCAACAGGCGGCGTAGCTAGCCGAACCTCCCAAGCGAGCTCGCATTCCCCACCCTCTATTGGTCTGGGCCTCTCATAGTCGGGTTTCTGTGCTCCAGAACTTACTTCCAATAGCCTAGTACTACTAACAAACTGACAGACTGACTCGCTTGATCGGTTGGTTCCTGGTTACAACCAAAAACCTAATTAATTATCAAATTAATGACAGGTTATTATTAGTTAGTAATCGAACACTACTCTGCTTCCGAAAACATCATTGTGCCAAAGCCACTGCAACCCAAGGTAACCAGATGGCAAAGTCGTAAAGTAAGTACTATGGTTACAATCATGTCCAGAATATTACCGGGTAAATACCCGCGGATACCCTGATCACGAGACATATTAGGTAGGGACCCGGGTCGCTCACGCCAGCATGACACCACTTGACACCTGCGCACGCAAGCAGCATCGCCCATCCCCGCTCATAGTTCGGTCGGCCGACATGATCCGTGGGTTTGGGGGCTGGGTAACACGATGGCAGCTGGGTGGGGACTACGGGACTACTTGCTACAAAGGACTGATGTGGCGGGTTTCTATAGGTATTGTTGTAAGGCTGAGTGAGGGTGGGGAGGGGAGATGGCATCCACTGGACTGGGTGTAGGTCTCGTTTTTGGGGTCATTCGTTGTTAAGTTCACTTATATATGGGAGATTACGAATACGAGAAACTAAATATATTGGTTTTTGACATGTATATCCATTGATGGATCGAGGTAATGGGGATTTGGGGGTTTGGGATGATATTCAAATATGAGGAATAATTTGGAATGTAGTACTAGTATAAGCACTGACACCGCTTCAGGAGTGGTTGAATGCTACTGGATGATTCTATGCATGCCGAATTATCTTCTATTATTGGTCAATTCAGTGGTTATTTTGCTATTTTTCTTGTCGCTCTTGCTACTCATGCACACACAATGGCATGAGTTGCTTTCTTCATGTTGCAGCATCGCTCATCACATACCTCCTACGACGATGTTCGTATCACCCATGCAGCAGCCCTTCTATGGGCATGCAATGTCCAGAATACTCATTAACATTCAATGAGTACCATCATAATGTGGTACCCGAACGCGTTGACCATCTACAAGTGCTCTGCCACTTTCTGTCCCTATAGAGACCAGTGGTCGCTAGAGCTCCTGAGATAGTGGCCCCTTGGCGAAGTCGGAGTCTTACAGCCCACTTCATCAAGACATTACATCCGCCGCAGAGCGGAACTATTGTGAATATTGATAATAAACAGTTGGGTAGGAAGAGTCGCCCTTCGTATAGATAATCCAGAGAACCGAAATCATCTGCTAACAAACAAATAGGACAATAAGCAGAGCAGCATACACTGCAATACTCATAGTGTTCGTGTGTCACAGGCCCATTATGGGAATATGGAGAGTAAAAAGGGATGGTTGTCTGCGTGCCATAGGTAGGTTCTGTCAAATCAGCGATTTATACCAAGCAGGCCAAAACGATATATCGCTGGCTACCAAGCAGACCCGGTTACTCAAACATCTCAAGAGATTCCTGTGTATACAGCTTGCATGCATCTCAGTCACAGTGTCTATTCGGGGCCAGAGCCTTCCAAGAGCACGTGATGCTACAACAACATCTGAAGGTTGTCGAGTTATTCTGGCAGCGCATACTTTGACAGCGAGTCTACAAAGATTCTATCTCGGCATTGGCATCCACAATATCACCCTTTCAAAGACAATTTCTTCGACTGTTGTCGTGGTAGAAGTACAAAGCTGGAGGAGGATGCGGCCCGCCACTAAAATGAGGCTGTGCTGGCTAATTGCAAGCGGGCAGATCCCTGTCCTTCAGCCTCGCCAACTCATCAAGTGGATTGCCAGAACGACTGCTAGCGGACTCGACAATTGATCCCTTCCACTCAATAATACATCATCCCCTTAACAGTACACAGAGCACTATTCACTTCCAAGACGAAAATATTTGACGACTTGTACTATGCGTTTGCTGAACACGTGCTTGTCTGACAGCGGGGAATTCGTAATTCAAGACTTTTTGAATTACGAACTACCGCCATACGCTATTCTATCACATACCTGGGGCAAAGAGGAAGTCACATATCAAGAAATCAACGCGAACAGCGCAAAGGGAAAGAGCGGGTACAAGAAAATTACACAATACTGCTCAGTAGCAAAGGCGGATGGATACGATTATGTCTGGATCGATACATGTTGCATTGACAAGACAAGCAGTGCGGAGTTGTCTGAGGCGATCAACTCCATGTATCTCTGGTACCAAAAGGCTGAGGTATGCTACGCAATTCTTGCGGACGTGCGGTCTGAAGAAGAAATTGCCCAGAGTAAATGGCTTACGAGAGGCTGGACACTTCAAGAGCTGATCGCTCCATCAAGAGTGATATTCTTGAACGAAAGATGGGAAGTGCTGGGAGATAGAGCAACTCTCCGAGACAGATTATCTGAATATACTGGGATACCCGCCGGAATTTTGTCCGGAGAGGACGATCTTGAAACGTCTAGCGTCGCACAGAGAATGTCATGGGCTGCGAAAAGACAAACATCGCGAGTGGAAGACCGCGCCTATTCCCTAATGGGCATATTTAACGTCAATATGCCGCTGATCTACGGGGAAGGCGAAAATGCGTTCATCAGACTTCAGGAGGAAATCATGCGGATCTCAGATGATCAGAGTCTATTCGCTTGGACGTCTTCTGATGATCGCGGCGGGCTTCTCGCCACCTCTCCTGCCGCATTCGCCCATTCCCATAACATTGTGCGATTCAATCCGTATGGCAGTCTTGATAACCCTTTCACTGTGAATAGTAGAGGGGTGCATTTAGATATTGGCTTCGCAGGAATATCAATCGACGGCCTAGGTGTCGCAATCCTTAACTGCGTGGAAAGAACCTGCACAGAAAGAACCCAGCAAGATAAGGTTATTGCCATCTACTTGGAGGATTTAACTTTCACTATGCATCTGTTCAAGAGGGTCCAAAGCGGGCTTTTGCGACATATCGATCTCAGAATCTTTCGACCAACCCAATATCCCGTGAGAAGGATTTGTGTCCGAGGCGGTCGCACAATGCTCATACAAAAGCGTACCGCCGTAGAACAGGACGGTATCTCCCCAGAAGAGACTCATATTATCGAAGAGCTAAGGCTTCCGATGCGTTATAGAGATCCAGCAGCCTTATTGGTGGCCACAGAAGCAGGAATTAGAGGTGGTGTATGGTTATTGTTGACTCACAGTGACATCGGGATAGAGATAACGAATCATAATGGTCAGACACCCTTATCACTTGCTGCAGAGAATGGACAGGAGGAGATTGTGCAGATGCTCCTTGAGAGAGGCGCCTCAATTGAGACCAAAAGTTCAAAATACCAGACACCGCTTTCTTTAGCTGCAGAGAATGGACATGAAAATATTGTGCAGATGCTCCTTGAGAGAGGTGCCTCAGTTGAGACTATAAATTCAGATAATCAGACACCGCTATCATTGGCCGCAGCGAATGGGCACGAACGCATTGTTCAGAAGCTTCTTAAGAGAGGTGCCACAACTGAGACCAGAAGTTCAAAAGACCAGACACCGCTTTCTTTAGCTGCAGAGAATGGACATGAAAAGATTGTGCAGATGCTTCTTGAGATTGGCGCCGCAATTAAGGCTAAGGGTCAGTGGGGCGAGAGAACACCGCTGTCACTGGCAGCAGCGAACGGGCATGAAGGCATTGTCCAGATACTTCTTGCCAGAGGTGCTGCAAATAAGACTAACGATCGATGGCTTCAGATGCCTCTGTGGAAGGCTACAGAGAATGGACATGAAGGTACCGTCAAGATGCTTCTTGAAAGATGCGACGATACTGAGAATCAAAATACGTGGAGGTGGGATTCATTGCTATCACTCGCTACGGAGAATGGACATGAAGGTATCGTCAAGATGCTTCTTGAAAGAGGCGCCAAATCAAGACAACACATCCGTACGGCTCGGAGGCTTCAGCGAATGGCTATGAGGCTGTTACCTGCATCTTCGCACGCCGCAACCTAAACACAGGACAACTTCTCAACGACAGAGTATAGGGGTATTATCCATCTGCTGAAAGGAACAAACAATACCGGGGGACAGCTGCGTGACAGTACGAAAAGTCATAAGTAATTGATCCTGTCTGGAATTCAAATGGAACATCTCCGGACGGTCAGATATTGGCGTCAGGTCCACTTGACTCTAATTCTGGGAAGGAACCACCGGCACAGAGCAGCAGACACCCGACTGGCCATATTGATCTTGTGTTTTCTGTCGCGAACAAAGTTCCTTTATTAGATCTCCTTAGAGAAAGAGGATATGCTGTGGCTTTCTGTTGGTTATGGTTCATTCACTGTGATGTTCATGCTGTAGAAGATTTTAATGAGTTCTTGAAGACTTGTTAATTTACCACCGATGTGTGATACTAAGAGAGCGACTCTATGACTGTCACATCCGGAAGATCTGCCGGACCCAATTCTTTCCGCATCAGGTTTAGCTTGCAATGCCATAAATGAGCTGTATCTGGGGTTCACTTGTTCTTCCAGATGACCTTCCACCTAGTTAGTTAAGGACTCTGACAAATCCAGAGAACCACATTATTCAACTTCATGTACGGTATATAATCGGAGATAAACAGCCGCAGCCGGAAAATAGCGGCCGAGACGGACCAAACGTGCAATTACCGACGTCCTTAGTTTCAAATTTCCAACTTACCTGGCATGATTTAATTTTACTCGGTCTCTCCGTCGGCGAGATGTCGGAGATACAACCTTATGGTTACATCTCCGGAGGCTTTGCATTCAACACCCTTTAATCCGGAATCCGTGCGGACTACTTAAGTCCGGAGACACGGGTATCATCGCCGAGCCCGATCGTCGGCGGACAAGACAGCTGTATACGTCCGAGACCGCTTTTTACAACACAGCAGGCTGACGTGGGTGGGAATTTCGCCTCATTCTTTGGGGAGATCCGATTTATCCGAGGATATCCGTGCACTCTATGTGTACAGGTCATGTATCTCCTATCCAGCTTAGTTGTGAGACAAACCAGTTTGGTTACCATTCGGTTTCTATAATGGAACTCCCAGTCTGGCCAGATCCTGATAACTAAATACTAATTCAAAAGAATTGGGTCACACATGAACGAAGAAGCATGAGACCTTATTATGAATTATTGAAGTTCCTGCCTACGACCTTGGCTCTCTTTAATGGTTTATTCGCTCTGAGTCTTCTCATAGCCGGCGGATTTAATGTTAATAGTCAATTTAGATATCAAAGCTTTCTTTATCTAAGAGCTAAATGTATCTCATTCCTTCATTCCCGACTGACGCACAATTCCAAGCAAGTTCCTACTTAACCAATTTGAAAGGAATAATTCGCTTGAGGCACAATTCACAGCAGGTTATCAAGATCAGGGGGCGCCCTGACATCCTCTGCAATCAACAAATAGCCCTGTACTCTGTGTAGTTTGGTATAAACTGACAGAGCAGAACGCAAAATCAAGCACATCACCTTACTAGGATATACCCTATCAACCTCAAGACCCGCAAAGCAAGGGAGGTTCTTCATCCATGAACACAGCTGCCTTAGCTCCTCTGCAGTCATCTCCTCCGCAACTCTCACACTAAAGAGAGCCGTGCACATTGGCGCAACAGTAACAGGATCAACAGTACAAGATCCATTAAGAGGCAAAACAACCGAACCAACCCCAACCAGCAAAGCATGAGTAGGTCTGAGCTTATCTCTCTTCCCATGGGATCTCAACGTTTGAAAAACATCAGCAAACTCCACATACTTATGTCCGCTCCGCTTCCTGCAGGCGATTTCCTCCGCGAGCTTAGCAGTAAATGTATTCTCCGGTAGAACTCTATTCCTGGGTATCTGTGTGCTCGTCGCTGCTAATATCTCCACAACCCTATTTGAGATAATTGGAGCCCGAGTCGTTATATGCCCAATGTAGCAACAATCAAAGATAAGTAATATATCTAGATGGACTGAGTCATGAATGAGCCCGGTATCTTTAAACAGACAGGTGCCTGCATTAAGAGTCTTCTCTGCAGTAGCAGTCTCGGCAAATGTAAGCTGCCCATTCTTGATGAAACCGTGTCCTGCGTAGTGGAAGATTAAAAGGTTATGCTCGCTTTTAGTCTTGGGTTGGCATTTGTCGAGAATGTCATGGAAGGCTTGTTGGAAAGGGATGTCGGGATTCGGGCTGTTGTGGCAGATAATGTGCTCGGCGGCTGGTGGGATGTTAAAGGTTTTCAGGAGATTCTGGAAATACTGGGAGACTTTGTCTGCGTTTGTATCGTCCTTTTCCCAACGCACGGTCATTGAGTGGATGTTTGTGTAGTTGTGTCTGTGTTGCGTTGCCGCTGCTCTTAGAGTGTTTTGAAATGCTTTAATGCTGATTGGTGCCATTTTTGAGATGCTCTGGTATGGCAGAGTCTGGGTGTTGGTTTGTAAGTAGAATGGAAAGCGAACAGAAGCGGATTGGCGTGGACTGTGTGGGTCTGATGTAGGTATGTAGGGGAGTATCACGAGGTATGGTGCTTTTCCAGTAGTTACCTGAATAGAGAGTCTCCTTTAAGAAGACATATAAAATAAGTAGGAGAGAGAGTAAGAAGTAAAAAGCAGAGGACTGGATAGAATACTATGTATTAGTAGTCATACAAAAAATTCCTATATATGACGATATTTGATATCATAGTCTTTGAATAAGATTACATGATGATCACTATGATACAACCGAACAGTAAAATATTGTTTAAGATATGTGACAATATGAGGAGAAGAAGTTGACGTAGATTATAATGTAATTGAACTAGTATTTGTATCTCTCATAATCATAGAGGAGAATAGGTGTTTCGGTTTCATCAGAACATTCAGCATGCACGAGTATCTTGATCAACATTATAGCAACGGAATAATTAATTTCCATCATCAGACCTGACAGAATTAGCTACCAGTCTGCCAATGACATTTCCTATCAGTAACGCTCCATAATAAGCTGCGTCTTTAGTGACTCCTTAGGGAGCAACCAACCCTTGCTCTGCAAGTCGGTGACCAAGTTGCTCCGCTCATCCGAGGCCGTCATTATATTCTCCGTCTTAAAAGAAGCTTCGACGATATACTCAATACCTGTGCGCTGGGAGTTGATAAGAGGCCAAATCTCGACGTAAAGCGGGATCCTGCCCCATGTGCCAACAAATCGCTTGACGAAGACCGGGCCATAAATCCGCGACTTCGCTAACACGCTGGTGCCCCATTTGTTGGGACGCCAGTTCTTGAATTTGTCCGGCGCTTCGTCAATTAACATTTGGCGCGAGTCGCTTGGGCCTGGCAGATCCATTTTGCCATTTCCAGCAACAGCATCAGCTACAGTTTTCTTGCGGCTGATAGAAAGTATCTGCCTTTCGTATCCCCATTCGACTTGAGCCTTGTACTTCGTGTCACCTGCATTTAAACCATCATTCTCAGCCGCAGTGAGAGCGGAGTCAATGCCGCCATCCGTAACAGCATACCGCTTCTTATACGTCAGCTCAAGATCGTCCTCGTTGTCGGCCTTGCGAATGCGAGCGCTCCAGCCGGCGGTATAAATTTCTCTAGAGAACGTGTCGAGAAACTGCACATTCAGAATGATGGCGGTCGGGGCCAGATTGAAAGCCGATCGGACATCGTCTGTTAACTCATGTTCGGAGCTAAGCACTTTGGCCGGGTTGAGCAAAAGTCTGACCTCATAGTCGGGCGTCATATTTAGCATTGGCTCTGTAAAGCATACGGACGTAACATCCATGGCGAACAATCAGCGCGGAAAAAGACGTATAGTGGTTGGCTAAGGCCTTCGAGGCAGGTCGTGCGTGGACAAAGGGTCTCGGGCAATAGAAGAATTGTTACTATACGAGCAGACCGAGGTTGTTGCTTGAAACCCATTGAACAGCAAGGCGTAGGTGTTCCGCTCTACTTAACGCCTAATATACTAACAAATCGAACTGGTACCAGTCCGACGCAGAGTACTGTATCCAGGGGACAATCGATCTAGAATCCCCATCGCCTCGTTATATGAAGGTAGCAGTGAACCTGTTCCAGGCAAGGATCCCCTCATCTATGCACGCCACGTAGGTTTTCAGACGTCATCGAGTCTCGCGTCATATTCCGTATTTCAGTTTTGATCAAGGCCAGTGATATGAAAACATGCAGCGCCTTTTGAGAATTTCACAATAGACTTACTGGGGGGATCCAGGACACGGACACATTGCCAAGCGGCTGTTATTACCGTTACACGAACCTGGGGTAGAAGGAATAGGCCTTGATCTCCCTTATCCTAGATACACTTTTCGTGGCGTCTGCTCTCTAATAGTACAGCCTAGATCTTATTCTGCGACGTGATTTCAATTCAGTATGAGAACGTGGGTATGGCTTGCAGCGAGGAGGAACCACGGATGGCTGAACAACAGAAGCTGGTACTGGGTTGCAGTCGGATGATCGACGTGCGTCATGTGGCATACCGTAAATTCGCGGCGGTCACCCACTCTCGGGCTAATTCTGGATTAACTTGAAGAGGATGGGAAGAGGCTGAATGCTCGGTCCCTCTGTTGATATATATATATATTCAGCTGCCCACCGCAACCGAATTCCTAAGGTATGTGGCTGCTGTTCGAGGATTCGATACCACCGCGCCGACAACGTTCAATACATCATTGGCGGAAGCGCATTCCTAGTTCGTGCGCATCATATGCCATCTTATTTACAGGTTGAACTCACGGCCAAATAGTGAACTAACGAGCCACGGTTCTGGGCCGTTATATGGTGCCACTATCAGCCCTAAGGTTCGTTTTTTTATTAAATAAAAACAACCAAACGGAGAATCCAAAAGTCTCCGTAGGTAAACCCGCAACTAACGCCGTTTGTGGGGAAGCACATACCAGCTCATTCAGTAGATTAACGCGGCCACATGCGGCATGATCTGACACCCAGACATTGTTATGATTGGTGGTACGTTGTATCATTGTAGTTAAACTTCCACTAGTCCATACAAAACATAATTCTCCTGTTCTATGCTAAGAGTAATCAATAGCTTAATGTTAGTGCCGAACCGTATTGCGTATAGGAGATAGGCTAGTTCCAGTAATGTCCTATGCAGCGACTATTCCAACCTCTACAATCTATGGTTATTACGAACGAGTTGGAATTTGATTTTCCATGAACAGCCTAGTTAAAGTCTCCCATAGCGACTGCGTTCTAGCCCGTTCCATCTAGAAAGCCGACGTAGAGCAATTGAGTCGCCTACGGGATATTCCCCCGCCCGAAAGAAAGGCAAGCGAGCAAACGTAGAATTTAGTTCCAAAATCTAGCAAACCTAACTCAACCAAGAATATGCTGTACACTGCAAGGTCGGTAAATCCAAGGCTACATGGTGCCCGATAACCGACTTGCCATCCTAACCAGAAAAGCCATACCCAACAGCTTCGTAATAGCAAGCACGGTCCAAATCATAGCTCCAGAATTCAGGGAGAAATGGTGGCTAAATTCCTAAGCCTATTGCACTGCTAGCTAAGAGTATGGGACGCTCTAGATGGAATCTAGAATTGTCTAGCCAGATGATCGCCATACATCCTCACATCACTCATCCTAATCATTTTACATACAATGACTCAACAATGACACAGGGGTAGATAGATCGGGCAGTCATACATCAGAATTCTCATATCAAACAAGAAGATCTTCTGGCCCCTCTCAAATCATGGCAAGAGACGTTTGATTATCAAACCTTTCTGTTCAACTTCCCTACTCTTTGTTACTGCAAGCCAGTTAGGATATCGGCCGATATTCTTAGCAGAACGCAAATATGGCTCGCTTATGTACTATTATACCACAATATGTCCTAGAGGGCATTGTTGAGAAGGGATTAGCGCCACAGCACATCATCAGTCGGTGCCGATCCACTATCGACAAAACCAGGCAACTTCAGGATACCCGTGGGCAACACGTGCAGAGCATCGCATCGCCTGAGCTGTCACAAACCAACCATAATATTATGCCACCCTATATCCTTGAGTCAATAGCTCGGAATGCCGCAACAGAACAGCAGCGCGAGGCGGCGCGCCACACACTCGCAGTCAGCACTAAACATCGAATAGCGGCAGGGCGTAAACGTCAAATACACCGTACAGTCTACGACGCGCAGTTTTCACCTGCCATACGTCCTCCGAGGGATAAGCGGCTCCTCAGAGAGGGCGATGAACTCCTCTCTGAGGTGAAAGATCCGACCAACAATGCAAACGAGTGCTATATTGGCCTTAAGAAGACTTATGACTTCTACTTCGACTTCTTCCATCGAAACTCGATTGATGATAGCGGTATAGCGCTCGATGCCTTCGTGCATGCTGGTGATTTCCTTAACGCTTTTTGGAACGGATATGAGCTCGTATTTGGTGATGGAGATGGCGTTATCTTTGACGGATTTACCGACGAGCTTGATGTCATTGGCCACGAGTTTAGCCATGGCGTTGTGGAGCATACAAGTCCACTCCCTTACCGATTCCAGAGCGGTGCTCTCAATGAGTCTTTGGCCGACGTTTTTGGTATTATGATCAAACAATGGGGTGAAAGCACCCCCCAGACAGTTGATCAAGCCGACTGGCTTATTGGGGAGGGACTCTGGGCTGCTGGTGTCAAGGGCAAGGCACTACGGGACATGGCAAATCCTGGAACAGCTTACGATGATGGTGCTGTGGGGGCAGACCCTCAGCCTGCGCACTGGAGAGATTTCAAGAAGCTCCCCATCAGCAAGGACAATGGTGGTGTCCACATCAACTCCGGCATCCCGAATCGCGCCTTCTACCTTGCTGCAACTAAAATTGGAGGATATGCCTGGGAGGGTGCAGGTCCTATCTGGTACCGCGCTCTAAGCAGTGGTAAGCTCCCCACGGACGGTAAAGCTAAGTTCAAGGACTTTGCCGATCTTACGATTGAGAATGCTGGGGAGCATGTAGATAAGATTAGGGAAGCTTGGACACTCGTTGGATACCCATTCGCAGAGGAGAGGGCCGAACTGTAAGGATCATATTTCGAGCTGGAATACCGTGTTCAGGAGCCTGAATTCTTTTCTTACAAAAATGTGCTTTATCATGTTATTTATCACAAAATATCGCCGTTATATTGCGTCACCCAACGAAGATGGATTTGTTTAAGTTTCCGTTTCACGCACGACTTCTTGTGACTGGAATATATATGTAGTATATTGTAGTGGTGGATCTAGCGACGCTTGTCACTCTGTTTGTTGATAGCTGGAGCTCTTTGCACTAACTTGAAGCTCGCCTCTGTAGCATAATTAAGAGCGACGGTGATTGAATACAGCAGGAAACAGAGGTAAAGAATACCGTGTCGCCACGAGGAAGTAGTCACCATGTAATGATCTTATATCACCTATTTGTTTTGCTTATCTGAGCGAGGTTTACCATTGCTTGTTCGATAGTTCTCTCACGCGGCTCGTAGCACGCAAATGTAGTACCAGATCAATTGACACGATCGTTCTGTTTGCTGACTACATTTAATTCTCCTACACGGCATTATTGTTGTTGGGTTTTTTTGTCAGTTATCTCTACTGCTAAAATTTCTTATTATGCGTCAACCTACCCGTGCTGGCAAGGTTGCCTTAAGCTCTCTTACATTACTAGTTAGAGGAGTCGGAAGTCTTTGATCAACCAGTGCATAGTAATCAACTGCCACTTCTTAGCTAGACACATATTCCTCCCTTTCTTTTCAGCTTGATTTCTTAGATTCTTCAAAGAGTGTTATATTCAATTGCTGCATCCGCGTCCCCGAGCGGCACCACCAGATGAAGACCACAAAATAAACTGCTTAATGGGTATATTCTACTTCAAGCGGTGACTCTTTAATGGTACCGTGGCAGGTAAGTTCAACTTATAAACCATATTATAAAGGCAATCTGATCAATCTGGCATGGGACATCACTGGGCCCAGCTTCGAACGCTTCCCCCAAAAGTATCAAGATAATAAGTGTTGTGATTACGAGCACCTGAGGGTTTAATTAAGGTTTTGTGGTACATCTTGTGAAAGTAAGATCCGACAAGGTTAGCCAATCAAAGAAAAAGAAAAAAGGAAAGAAGAGAAAAGAAAAATAGCATATTCGGACTTCTCGTTCCATACGGCCTTTGGCAAATATTATCTGGTCATAGCGCCAGGCGTTGATTCGCTCCCAAGTAGCTCAATTCAGACGCCTTGCTAGGCCGTTCTGGGCCCTTTTAGTTCAGGGCGGGTGTATCGAACTCCATGGCTGTAACTCGAGGTACGAGAGAAGCCAATGGCTATATGCTCAGTGCCGTTGTAGCGAAGAGATCACTCAGCCCCGCCATGTCGGACAGATACCCCGGCATTGCCTGCTGTCCCTGGCTTGTTAAGAGGGCGGTATGGAGTGCCAATCAGTCAGAGGATCAGTCCCAAGTCTCCCCGATTTAAATATCTTACGAACAAATAAAGCATCCTATTTGGCTGGATTTGGTTCTCCGCGCTTATGTGAACGTCTCTCGGGATGTTACTGTTATTAGGGTTCGGTTCACTGGCTCTTTGAATGAGCCATACTCCTGTTAGCAGCACGTTGCGATTCATTTGGCGTGGGCTGAAGATTGTGGCCGGAGATATCGTTGGCGATTTCAAGTCCCGACGGGACACCACCAACGGGGAAACTTCCGGACAGTCCGTTGCGGGACCCAATGGTCTCGTATTTGATGTCAACCAAGGCTATAGTAAGTTACCGAAGTGACCAAAGCAAGAAATATTCGCCTCATGTGCAGAAACGCATTCAAACCCATAGCAGGAGCTGCCACACAGTACACTAATAAAAGGGTGTAATATTGTCTCGAAACCCGATGACAGTTATTTCCACTCCCATATAGCCTGCACTCCTATTAATTTGATTCGTCAAGTCATCCATGAGAGTCTGGTTGATCTGTGACCAGGACTTCCCCTGTATAACTCGCTGAAGCTCCTGCTGAACTTGTAATTGTATTTCCTCTTCAAGTTTCGTGTGACGAATTGCCTTACCCGGGTCCGTAACTTTGTAGGCAATGAGGGGAGAGGGAATTTTATAAGTGCCATCTGATAAAATTGCAGGAAACGGCAGTGGCAAACCATCAATGACTTTTCCCTCTTTATTAAGCTTCCTTAGAGTTTCCGAACGCGGGTTAACAAAGTGATGACCTGGCGAAAGTGGTTCTCCGTCATTTCGTTTTCCAAATCTAAGTTTGACGGCTACTTCTCCCTCCTCAACAATCTGATTACCGTCGGGACAGCATAAGCAAAACGGCAGCGCCCCCAGATATCCTGTAATACAGCCCAAACAGGCGCCTTCGAGTATAATGGGATCAGTACTGACACGGTATAAGGACTCGCAAACACTCACATGTATTTTCGTAGAACTTTGGCATCGGAGTTATTCAGCGTTGGACTGAGAACTTTGCTTGGTTAACAGTGGTGAACGATGTCTAGATGAACCTGGTAAAGAATATGCTCCTGGTCGTTTCGCTTTGTTATATTTATGTACGTAACCGTTAAGCTACATCACCATGATCCCATAAGGCTGCAACACATGGGAAAGTGCGAACAAAGTCTTTCTCATATGATCATCTCTACATCAAAGTCAACCAATCCTGAAAGGTCCAGCTGGCTATGAAAGGTTTCGTTAGCCAAATATACTTTTATTTACCAAACTACTACATCTTCAGAGTTCTTGTCTATCACCAGCAACCATCGGAGCCTGGGCCTAGACCACGTATCCGTAACTGAGAGCGGGCCCAAATAAAGCCCTAGCTAGCAAACTAAGGATAGTTTAGCAAATTTGCTTACAACAATGGTCTGTATGTCATTATGATTCACAGTGGTAACTAACCCACCATCCGCTGCAATATCAATATATTTAAGCGTCCTTGCTAAATTAACTGCCATGGAGATTGAGATCCCAATCACATATTATTACACGATGCCGAATAATACCGACTCCCTGTTAAAGAGAGGAAGGGATTGGCTGTGCCAAACGTATTTTGGTTCGTACTATGTACGACCGCTCATTGACCCTCAGTGGAGAAGGTGGATCAATCGAGCAGAAGTCGATCATAGTGAGTCATGCCCATACATTTGCGAGCTTGTTTCTCATGGCCGTTAGTTTCTATGTTCAAAAAGGGTTTCCCACAATTTTCCTTCGTCCTAAGTGCAGATCCAAACTCTCAGATCTTTTGTCGCTTCAAGTGGCTTTTCACTCAATGCCTCTTGCATCTACAGGGTCGACTACTGAAAGAAGAGAAGGAGCTGAAAGTCGTCCTTATGACCTCCGCAAAAGGGTCAGAAACGCAATTTCGGAAGCTCTCGATCATCTCGAAATTACTGAAGGAATATGCTGAACTCGCTGAGTTGCAAAGAAACCTTCTTTCCTTGTGCTCTCCAGATACTACAGCGTTCGAGTCGCTGATAAGATTTGTGGAGCGACATAAAAATGACCTCGGTGAGGAGGATTACGACTGGATATTCCGCGCTGACGATCTTATGACTCTCTGGCCATATGCAGAGGATACCATGCTGGAAGACGTCATTCAGGCCTTCCTTGTTATCATTCCACAAAAGCTCTTTCCCAGTTTCGCTGTGAGTGACTAGTTTAACATTTCGCGCATGCTACCATGACACTTATTTAGCCGCGGCTTCGAATCAGATGTTACATCAAAAAAAAAGTGCCATGCTAACCATATATGGTTTCGCCAGTTAACGAGTCATACTGATAGGATGAAATTCGGCGCTCATACCAAGTATATTACACATAGCCGGTTGATGGCTATTGCTCATTTTATACTCATTACAATGACCCTGTTCTTCATTCTGATGCCTGCTGGGTTGCTCTATCTCAATGTTAATAGCTGGTCACAGTGGCAGAACTTTGGATGCGTCATTGGATGGTCTGGCCTGTTTGCATGCTTTTACGGCTTGTCAACAAAATCGCGAGCGCACGAGGTCCTAACTGCTGCTTCTGGGTGAGTTGAAGATGCCACTGTCTTATCATTTACTAATCTCTGCAGATACTGTGCCATTTTAGTAGTATTTCTGGGCCTTAAGACTGGCAAGTAATTGGAAGATGACGTGCTTCGATATGAATTGTTTTGTATGTTGTTCTTGTCCCATAATGACCCACTGAGTGTGATAGTCAAGATCTTGAATATAATAATGGCTGGGAAGGATTCTGATTTAGTATACTTTTTTGAAGTTGGACGAGCTGATCGTATTAATATATAACTAGATTAAATAGTATGACTAATTTATTTAGAGTTTTACTACTGTTTATTATTTTACATATTGTTTTTTTAACTACTATTTTATATCATTTATTGTTCTCTATAATTCTGTCTGCTATCTTTAATTATCTTTTTTAATATAATCTACAGTTGCGCAGTCTATTTTGTTAAACCCTAGGATCGCTTCCCTGTCCCGCTTAGCTTAGCTTCAGTGGTATACGTACCGTCGAACTGAGTCGAGGGGTATCAGGCTGATGACTATCTAAGGAACAACTGGTCTTGGACGAGGAAGAGAAGTAAGGTCGATTCCTGATATTTTCGCATAGAAAGAAGGGTTTCAGTTGCAATTACAGCATTCAGCATACACAAGTAGCTTAATCACTCTGAAGCAGATGGGTCAATATTCATCATAAGGCCTGACAAACTTAGCTGGCTAGTAGCTATTTTTTGTATCTAGACTGGTTCTGTGTTGCTATGAAGATTCTATTTCGATGATTTTGGGTGTGGGTGTTTGTGTTGATTGTTTGAGTTAGACTACTATTCACTACTACTGATTGCACATAGTACACATTTACATCATTAAGTTGTTTGTCACTTTTGCTTCAACTTGTGCCACTTAAGCAGTTCCTCACAACCCGCTATTAAGCCAACTAATGTTTCTGCACTGGCAGTGTGGTGCACTCTCAATGCTGAGAAGTCATCCACTACTCTTCTAAAGGTACTACTAGCGTGCAGTTCCCAAGCTGCGGAGATTAGCTGGATATACTATTATATACTATCCTCTGAGTGTTCCGGAGTCTTTACTCCTAGTTTGGGTATTTATTCTGGAGAAGGGTATACGGTGCGGAGAGTATAAGATATAGCGTAGAGACATGGTACATATTAGTCGATCTCCACGTAGACAATCTTGGGTAAGCTATGATGATCGTGGTAGTATCAAGAGAGCGTCGTAGCAGTAACAGCAGCAGTAGTTATTTATACGAAGAGTTTCCGATCTGTTGTATAATTCCGTTGGGATCTTGCCTAAGCAGGGTCTGGGAACATTTCATCGAGGTCAGTTCAGGTCAAGTCAAGCTAGGTAATTCAATCACTAATACAGGTCTATTATTATAAAACCCCTGTCAAATGGCTAATATGGTGACATATCATCGATTTATGAATCCCAAGTCTTTTGCTCATTGCCAGACTATATATGGTGGGCATTGGGTCAGGGGGGTGGCGATAGGAAGAATGGAGGACCCTTTTTCGTCGTGATTTGTTGTTTGGTCTAATCCATGACCTATGGTACTCTGTATTGATTAAACTTCGCTCATACTATCGCTGGTTATAAGCACTTCCAAGCAAAGTGTCATTCTGACAGGCAAAAGATTTTGATTAATTACACCAAAGAGCAATAGCTCATTTATGGACTCAATCCGATGTCCACCTCGATAATAGATATTCCTGAATGCAGTCTACTCACCCCATCCATAAATATCTCAGAAATCAGTTCAAAGACCCTCCACAACCACAAAGAAAGATCCAACGCCTACCCAACCGGAGAATGAGACCTCTTCTTAGCAGCAACCACCTCCGACCCGTGATCATCTTTCCTATCCTCCATAAACCCACCGCGACGCACAAACTCGGACTCCCCCACCACCACCGTCCCACCCTTACTATCCTCCCAGAGCTTCTTCGCCCACTGACACTCCCTAAAATGAACCATGAACGCAGCCCTCGAGTAAACCTTATCCCTAGGAGCAGATAGTTCCCCCACCCTTCTCCAATCAGATGACACCTGCTCAAACCGGCCCTGACAGTCTCGACACGAAACCCCACGCTCAATTTCCCCGGTCTCTTGGTCCACATAAGGCACCGCAGTGGTTGCCATACACCATCGCAGAAGCATCACCCGTCCGCGGCGGAAGGTATCAGACCAGGGAATGCCATTTTGGTGAGCCGTACTGAGCTCGCGCACTCGTTTATCATGCACCAGAGAGTGCCGGATCTTCCGCTGCGTTTCTTTCATCGTGTAGAATCCCCGAACGGTCTTCAGGATTGGGACGGATTCCGCACGCAGCACGGCCGGGCTGATTCCGTAGAAGTTATGCGCTTCGGCGAGCGTGATCAACTCGTATTCTCGGTCATAGTGAAAACGGTGAGTATGTGGATCGATAACGGGGCGGCGGAGATCGGATTTGCTTCGGATGCAGGGGAAACAGCATCTTGATAGTTTGGGGGGGAAGAGGAAGACGAAGCCTCCGAATTCGGCGTGACAGATGGAGCATTCCCGGGTATGTAGGACCTCGAGGACGTCTTGAGAGTATACCACTGTGCTAGGGTAGTGCGTAAGAGCGCACATATGAGGTCCGCGGCGTAGGTCGTCACCTGCTGATAAGTCTCCAGAGAGCTGACAACATCGCGGGTACGGACGTTGACGTGGCGGAGGTTGAAAAGGGTTTGGATGTCTAGGTCCGGGATGAACTTGAGGAGGATTTCGACGGGCAAATAGTCAAGGAGGCCGGGTTTCGCGGGCTGGAAGGGACGATTGAAAGCGTGTGTGATACCGGGTCCAACGCTTTCGCTGTCTACTGGCTTGATTCTGATTACCGACATGTCGAAGTCCCGGCGGTGATAAGATGTTGCACGAATGACGTCTGCCTCAATGGCTCCTTCGGGGAGAACTTCGTTGTTCGCCATTGCTGCTGTTGATGCAGCCTTCCTGTTAGGTGGGCTGACCAATAGCTGAATGTGGTGTGCTCACTGTATGACAGGATCCTGTGCTTATTTATGATGATATGCACGTAATGAGAATATTGGTCTAAGTGGGATACTTGCGATCAGTGGCAGGCAGATGCCGGAGATAGTTGGAGATGTCGGAGCCTGTCAACAAATTCCGTGGAAGGAAGAACACGTCCGTGGGAAGAAGAGTGAAACACACGCACTTTTTGTTACAGCCACCGTCTTGCTTGTCACGGTGCGACAAGACGACCGTTCCAGGTAGTGAACGGCTGTGACCGTTCGAACTGGAAAATGGCCATGGACGTGTGATCGTAGAGCCATAATGCATCAGATGATCGCTAGAAAGGGGGTATTTCAGATTTGCATGGCTCATGTAAGGGTATCAGGGAATATCTATATCCAGGCTTCAAAGAGATGCGATATAAATACAAAATATACGATCATGTCGACTTCACCCACGATTGTTGATTGAACAAAGGCATGCACTTGATCCGAACGGGTGGCTCCTTATCCCACACTACCAGTTCCTTGCCCGCTTTGTAGTCTGCACTCTCAATGACATTGTGCACATATC
Source organism: Aspergillus welwitschiae (assembly GCF_003344945.1). Lineage (NCBI taxonomy): Eukaryota > Fungi > Ascomycota > Eurotiomycetes > Eurotiales > Aspergillaceae > Aspergillus > Aspergillus welwitschiae. The sequence continues at coordinate 1,903,495 of NW_020798695.1, forward strand.
CTTGGCCATTCTTGGCCTCCCGAGTGGCTTTGTACTCATATGCCACATTCACTGAAGGCACTGCCAGGATCTTTCCCAGTCCTTGGCCCCACATGTCTTTGGCCAGTAATGTAGGCTCGCCCATATGGCACTCGCCTTCTTTGTGATTGCGGAACTCAAGCTTCCGTTGAACAAAGGGCGCCGCATCCAGAATGACCATACCACCCCAGCACGAATAGACCTGCACCGGCAATTTCCTCGCATATCGCTGCTGATTTGGCTGGTCATCAAAGAACATGTCCTGGGTGAGCCAGTATCGCGCATCATGGGTGATTTCAAAGAAGAGATTGCCGGACATGCTGCGCGATACCCATGAGTCGTAGAACGGCCCGCCGGCAGCATTCCAGTCAAAGGCACAAGTCATACGCGCATCCTGCTGCCGGTGCTGATACAGCAACTCGAGCAGATCCTCTACGCAGAGGACGACGTCGTTGATGAAGAGGATCGTCGCGTCCGCTGCGTAGGGCTTGAATTTGCCCGCTCCGGCAGAGACTAGCGGCGCGAGAGCCTGGTTGCGCAGGGTCGAGAGGTGCTTGATTCGGTCTGCCCAGATAGCTTTGGGATTGAGATCGCTGGTGGAGAGATAGTATCTCACGCCCATGGCGGCCATCTCGCTCTTTAACCGATTGAGAATATCGTAGGTTCCGTCGGTGGACCGACCTTCGACGATCGAGAGAGCGCAATACTCGGGTCCGAGGAAGCGCATCGTCTCGACAATGGTGCCCATCAAGGGAAGCATGATGTGAGCGGATTGATAGAGATCCAGGGCGAAGAAATACTTGATCTTGGGCTTGGAAAAGAGGCTGTTGGATGCGCGAACGGGAAGATCGGCATAGCGCGGGCTGATGGTAGCCGGGCATTCAAGCTTCGCAGACAGACTCATATCGTGGGTCATGATGCTGCAGACAAAATCATCGACAGCGCTGCCATTGATGGGCAGTTTGGCGGTGAGGGTCTCATCGAGGACATCTGCCACCGTCGCGGGGTTGAAGCCGTTGCAGGCGGAGATGGCGGGAATGGCGGCATCGAGATCACCTTCGTAGCTCGATGCGCTGAAACCACTCGGATCTGAGGCAGAAGGAGACCATTCGAAGGAAATGTAGAGGAAGAGCAGGAAGCAGAAGGAGGCGGTGGAGATTGTCAGCCGAAAGAGGTGCGTCTGCACCTGTCGGACATTGAAATTCATGTTGGACGGGATGCAGGAACCATCTAGGGCGGGAATGCGAATCAACGAGCGACAGCGGGGATGCGACGCATCTTGAAGGCGATAAAAGGGGGAGGGGAAATCGAGTAATCGACAGCTTCAAAAAGCCCAAGAGGGGCAAGCGGAGATAAATACTCAAGAAAAAGCTTCGGCGATGTGAAGGTTCTTCCACCCATATCAGCAACAGTGGGGCGCCCAAGCTGACTAGGAAGTAGTTCGGTGGGAATGATTTGATCCGTCAAGCTTTGGTTTGATGGCTCTATCTGACTTGCTAATTTAGCTGCTCGACCGAAGAATCGTGGGTGCCTGAACGGGATTCCCTCGGGACGCCCGGATTGGTCTATGGAAGTGGCGATAGCGTGAAGTTTTCTCCGGTCGTTGCATGGCCCCCTTTCCCAAATGCTCTCCAAGCATTGGCGATAATCATGCCAACGCAGAAACCATGGAACCGCCAAAGCCAAGGGGAGAATCCAAATATCGGCAATTTGACCACGAGCTGCGGATGAGCCACTAACTCCATTCTAGTGCCGGATTAGCCTCGTTGTTAGCTCGACCCGAAGCTTCCGAGGCCCCAGTCATTCTCCGAATATTTTTTGCTTGCCACCGTCAGCAGTCAATCATTTGACATTGAAACCATCGAGAGTCTTGATTATCCTGCTGTGGTGAGAATGTTGGTTATCGATGGTGATAAACCCATACAATGACAAGATTCTCGGGGAGAAGATTCGATTCGAACCGAACCGAACCGAACCCACACTTTCTTTTTCCCTTTTCTTCTCTCTCTCACTCTCTCTGAAGGCTGCCGATCGTCCCTTGCACTAAACGTAGCGAACCATTCATTCACCCAAACTGGGCAGGGATGATCGGTTGCCGCGATAGTCGATACTTATTTCAGCTCGCTCAATTTCCGACTTCGGTAATTGACGAGATCTATCTAATTCTACTGATGGGGTTTCCCATTGTTGAAGAGCGATCCACTCTGTGATCGATCTGGTGTCGATGGTGGCATTTCCATCGGGATTTGACTTTTCTAAATCTCGGTGGCTGAGATAGTGTTTGCTTGACGGGTGGAGATAGTATTTGGAAACCACATCTAGTTCATCATTCATTTGCACTCTAATGACATATAATTATGCATGGTCACATAATCTTCCTTCAAAAGAAGAAACATCAAAGTTACTTCGGAAGTGTGCGAATAATCACATCTCCCTCAGCCTATCCAGCAGAAACCGAAACGTAAAGTTCTTGACCCCGCTGGAAACTTCCAGCCGTTCCAGGTGTCGGAAGACCTTCGCCTCCAACCCATTCAGGGTCTCTTCGGTGAGCTGCAGAATCTTCTGATCCCGCATCTCATTCAAGATCAGTTGCTTCAGATCAGCCGACAGCTTACCATTTCTGGTTCGTTCCTGCTGGATATTCTCAATCAATGCCGCGTTCGGCGACTGTGTCAGGAGGTGGATTAACGGAAGAGACAGTTTGCCTTCGTCGAGATCCTGGGCAAAGCCTTTTTGTTCTTGATACTGGTAGTTTGAATCATATTGTGTTAGACAGGTTCATACTTTGTCTAGTGGATTGGTGACCTACCTTCGTTGATGCCAGGTTAATGTAGTCGTCTCGGGCTTGGAAATACTGGCCTAGAGAGATCATGAGGTCGCTCAAATCAGTCTGCTTGATGGCTCTGCTATCTTGTTAGTTCCATTACGGCTGCGATGTGATCTATCTCCACATACTCTGCTGGGAATGACCCTTGAATATAGAGAAGGTTGCTCGCAAGACAAAACAGTGCGCCGGTTTCTAGGTACCCTCCATCAGTATCGAGTCGGAATGTCAGTGGCTGTACAAATACTTACTCAACTGATTCATTTCCAGGTATTCTGCAATCGAAGGACGATACCCAGACCGCGTCCAATGAAGATCCATCGCCTGTCCAACATGAAGATTGCGCAACTCATCTACCTCAATCAGCAAGCATACCATCACCATTCTTTGTAAAGAACTCACCGAAGAACCCATCTGAGGTGCCTGGCTTCATTAGTGGGACAACCTTTTCAAACGCTTGAGTAAGTGCATGGGTTGCAGCATTGATGGTCTGTGCTACCCCAAACACGCGATAGGCAGTTGGCCGACCGCGTCTGAGCTCTGAGTTATCCTGGATGTCATCAAGCAGAAGCGATGAATCGTGAAGATGTCCGATCAAGTCTTCCACCTGAGTTGCTGCCGATTCCGGCGCGTTGACCCATAGATTCAACGCTTGGATGATGGTGCCTCTTATATTCTTCGATGGTACGCTCCGAAGATAATCAATCGGCTGCTGGAGAACCTGTCCGGGAAAAGTGTCAGCTTCCCTGTCTGTTCGTGCTAACAAACCTAAAGGCGTCTGATTGGCAGCCAACCTTATAGTATGGGTCATCGGTCATTGTCTGTGGACCCTCAAAGGAGTCCACGATCCGGCTAGACCTGGCTCCCAAAGTCTGGCTATTCAAGAAGGTGGCGCATGTTGCTGTGGCTTCATCGTAATCGAATAGCTTGGCGGGTGGCAGTTGTAGAACCTCAGCCCATCGGTGGAAGCGATCAGCAATAGCATGCCAGTACCAGTTTCCCGATAAACCTAAGCCAACCATTTCCAGGAAATAGATAATATCGCCTGACTTAGGTGTCATGGGATCCATGTTGGCCAGATACTCAGCCTTCTTGGCAATGAATTCTCTTTCCAAAGGCGCAATCTTGTCTTTCAGCAGGAATTCTTTGGCTTGGGATACAGTCAAGTTCAGTGTTTTCATCAGGTACCAGACCGAGTTTGGCGTCGTGATAGTCGTATCCGTATCCGTGTCAGGCTCCAATATCACCTCCCTATTGAAGCTATACAGGTCGTTAACCAGCGCCGCTGCAGCAGTCGCAGGCGACCAAATTTGTTTCAGGGCCTCAATATCAGTCTGCGTCAGGTCCAGCTCGCAGCAGTAGATGATTGACATGATATTCAGCCTGATCCAATCTCAGTAATGCATCTTCCAAAGTATGGCATAATCTAGGTTGTCTGGCAAACATACTCTGCCCCGTAATCGTCGGCCCGATACTGCACTAAATCATCCCATGTTTTAAGGTCACGCGAGCCGATCGTTCCGTGGACTCGAGATACATCGTTGATACATCGTTGATAGCTCGAAGGATGAGGTTTCCGCGTTTTCGGTTGATTTCGAGAAGACGCAAGAACACTTCGGACTGGATTTGCTTCATTGCGCTGATGCGAACACTACTCGTTGTTCCCTTGCGTACTTCCCATCCAATGGAATCGGTTGATTGTTTCTCACCGGACTGTACAAGCGTTAGTCCGAGTACCCGGAATCATGATGAAGCCAATTCATGTTATCCTCATCCATACCTTAGCACTTCCAGGAGCGGCGAGAACATCTGTCACGTAAGTCCATCAGTAACTAATCTCACGGTACGGTTTGAATACTATCTGACCATCATAAGCGAAGAAGTACTCAATGAGCTTGGCAAAGATCTCAACACGGTCTTGTTTGGTCTCCGGGGGAAAGAAGACAGTAACAGGGCCCTGCGGCGAAGTTGCTCCACAGTATGCGAACCCAACTTCCTCCTGCCACTGCTGCTGAAATTCAGAGACAGCTTTCTCAGCTAGATGGCTGTACCTGCTTTTGCGAACAGGTAGGGTGGTTGCGCAAACACGAGCAACTTCCTCACTGTCAACAAGCTCGGAATGGATAAAGGGAATATCGACTGGCGACATATCTGGGGTAGAATAAGATGTTTTGAGATTATAGGAATGTATTTATGGAGAGTGAACAATGGTGTCTATGATCCCTATCTTCAGGAAAGTGTGCCATTTATATATAGTCTGAACTGGTAAAATAGTCAACATACTCCGTCAGTAGCTTCTCTCTGAGATATCGCGTCCAAGAAACTCCGTAGTTCATTCCAGTGCAGATTGAGGGCTGGCTGGAGTTCCCACAAGGAAAAGCTTTCCAGAGCGGATATAAGTATCGTGTATGGCCAGAATGCAGGGCGGCAAGAAACGTGCGTTTGGCATCGTCAGTCTCCAATGAGGCGTCACAGCTGTTACCTTTTGATTGGCTTCTGAGTTACCATTGCTTGAAATGGAGTGCTGGGATATGCAGCGTTGGGGAGGGTGTGGGGGCAGTACAGTGCCTCCCGGTCTGATATTTAGACGGTTGGGAACCCAGATAGGCTTAAGATTAAAGTTCGGGTAGAATTTGGCCTAACTGACATTTTGAGAAAGCAGGAATTACAGATAAAGAAATATACACATGATTCACAAAAGAAATTAAAGCCACCGTGATAAGAAAGAAACTATTCCTACGGCATGAGTAGGAATATATTTCGTTCTGAGCCTGTGACCGAGCAAGAGTAATTCAAGGGTTGAATTCCGGTGACCAAAATGAGCTCATGACAGATTTCAATGACATAGAGCTCCTTCTTCTCTCCCTAAGCCTACTAGTGCAAGGCCTGCCAATGAACCAACGAGTGAGAGGGACATACCGGGCAGGACGCATGGTGAGAAAAACAAAATCTCCTCATTGATGTAACGCTCCGACTATCCAGAACTGAACAACAAATCTGAGCGGTGAAACTTACTGGGAGCCACAGAAGCTACTAGTTCCTGGAGGGTGTAACCGTACTTCGCACCTGACAGCAGAATATCCAATCATGGACATGACAGTGCTTACTAGTCGTAGTATTTAGGTTCTTCATGATCTGTCAGTGTTCGCGGATTATCTTTCCCAGACATCTCGTGGCACAACATCTACCAAAATCCGTAGGCTTCCATAGTTGATTGCTTTTTCTTGCTAAACTTCAATAGTACTGTACTACGCTGTGATTGAAACCAGTTGCTGGGTCAAACCGAATATTAGATCTGATGGTAGTTATAGTAACGGGTTCACGGAGTATCTGTTTTAGTTAGTTGATAGTGTAGTGAATTGAGCTAAATAAATTTATCCCAAGTGTATTGACATGTCTGGATACAATAATTAGAACTATTCTAGTAGCAACAGTAGGAATAAAAAGATACTATCAGCATTGGATGATTATGCATGCTGGGGCTATATGTAACTTCCGACTCTTCAGCGGGCTATATGTGGCTGGCTGACCTCCGCTGGACTACTGCAACATCACCAGATAGTTGAGCTTGGCTAAGCTGAAAGCCAATTAGAACATTAGCCTTATCCTCATACTTATCTCAAGAATATACGAGCCTGAATATATTGCGGCATGGATCTGCAGTTTTGGCGAGTCATGCTCCTGCAGATTCCAGCTCTCCAAATTAACCGCCATGCTAAATACCTCATCTTTCGGGTCCATCCGGAGCTACAGTGCTGACCCACATTAGAACTGAACACGAGCACAATTATGCCAATCTGCACTCATCATCTGGAATACTAGTGCGCTGAAATGATCAATAATTGCAGCCACGAGACATCTGTAGGTTTCTATTGGCGGGTAGTCCTGCCGGTGGAAGGGGTATTCTCGCCATGGCCCTTTTCTGGTCTACTGTTCTTCTCTGAAACAGATCGTTCAAAACAATGCGTCAGAATTCCCACGTTTCATTCTTTTCGTATTGTTGAAACACATGTTTTTGTTACAGCGGTATTTCTGGCAACGCGTTAAAAACGGTTATTCAGTACTTCACTTTCTTTTCGGTGTCAACGTCAGACATAACCTCATGTCAAGACAATAATATCTATCTCAATAGAAGGACCGTTTCACTAATAGGGCCAACCAATTACAATTAATGTCTGCCTGCTGTCAAAACCATGTGACATCATACGAAAACCCCCCAGTTCCGATCTAAAAATACCCCAGGGCTGTGCCCACTAAACCCAACACAGTAAAGTGTGAAGGACCCCTGAAACCCCCGCGCCACAACCGGGCGGTGCCGCATATATCAACCACAACAGACAGCCTTATATTGCTGATTATCACTCAATAAGCAATCATCAATCAATACCAACCATTTCATTTCATTTCCCTTCCCTCTCATCGTAACAGTATACACTTCACCCATCATGTCCACCTACACCATCGTCAGCGGCGACTCATTATGGAAAATCTCCCAAGACCACGGCGTCACCCTCGACGCCCTCCGAGCAGCCAACCCGCAGATCACCAACCCAGATCTTATCTATCCGGGGCAAGAGCTGAACATCCCGGGGCCTGATCAGCCTCCTCCGGAAAGTCGCAGCATCCCGGGAGATGTCCCAGGCCAAGCTCCTCCTCCTCCTCCTTCTGCTCCTCCTGTTCACCTTGCCGTCTGTCCCCCAGGGCCGCCGGTTGTTCCAAGCGCTGCTGCTGCCGCTGCTGGAGCACCGCCCGCCATTCCCCCGCGTCCTCCGATGGCCCGTCCGCCGCCTCCGTGGATCAATGCCGGGAGACCGGGGTATAAGACTGTTGGGTACTTTACTAACTGGGTATGTTATAGCTTTACCTATTTGTATAAATCATTAGACTAATAAACGTGACAGGGCGTCTACGGCCGCAATTACCAACCTCAAGATATTCCTGCGGAGTATATCACTCACATTCTCTGTATGTCTGTTCCAATTCTATCATAGCGCTAGTCTAACATCAATAGATTCCTTCGCCAACATCCGCCCCACCGGCGAAGTGTACGTTTCACTCTTCCACTCCAAACCATCCACCAAGCTAACATTTAGAAATGCAGCTTCCTAACCGACACCTACTCCGACCTCGAAAAGCACTACCCAACCGACAGCTGGTCCGAACCCGGTACCAACGCCTACGGATGCATCAAGCAACTCTACCTCCTGAAACAACAACACCGCCACCTGAAAACCCTCCTTTCCATCGGCGGCTGGACCTACAGTCCCAACTTCGCCGCGCCAGCATCCACCCCGCGCGGCCGCGAAACCTTCGCCCGCAGCGCCGTGCACCTCCTCGCGGACCTGGGCTTCGACGGTATTGACATCGACTGGGAGTATCCAGCCGATGCATCGCAAGCGAAGGATTTTGTGCACCTTTTGCGGGATGTGAGGCGCGTGCTGGACGAGTACTCTGCCACCCATCTTGGCGGAAAGAGACTGTTATTGACGATCGCGGCGCCGTGCGGGCCGGACAATATCCAGAAATTGCGGATAGGCGATATGGATCCGTATCTTGATTTCTGGAATCTGATGTGTTATGATTTCAGCGGGAGTTGGGATAAGTGTTCCGGCCATATGGCGAATGTGTTCCACTCGGGGAGGGGGGAGATTACGCCGTTTTGTGCAGATGGGGCGGTGACGATGTATTTGAGGGGTGGGGTGAGGGATGCGAGGAAGCTTATATTTGGGTTGCCGTTGTATGGAAGGGCTTTTGAGGGGACGGATGGGCCTGGGAGCGGGTTCCAGGGTGTTGGGGAGGGGAGTTGGGAGAATGGGGTGTGGGATTATAAGGATTTGCCGTTGCAGGGGAGTCAGGAGGTGGTGGATGGGCGGTTGATGGCCAGTTGGTGTTTTGATCCGGCGAAGAGGAAGATGGTTAGTTATGATACGCCGGAGGTGGCCGGGATGAAGACGGAGTATATTGCCGGGAGGAGGTTGGGAGGAGCTATGTGGTGGGAGTTGAGTGGGGATCATCATGTTTCGCATGAGAGGAGCTTGGTTAAGGGGACTGCGGAGAGGTTGGGCAGGTTGGGTGGGTTGGATGGTACGGAGAATACGTTGTATTATCCGCTGAGTCGGTTTGAGAATTTGAGGAGAGGGTGTGTTTGATTCGGTCTATTTGTGATATATGGGTTATCAAGAGCAGGTCTTCTCTGGCTGGCTCTTCAGTATCCGGAAAAAATGCTGCCGGATCGTCTCTCCGTCTAATGTACATGTGAATGCTATCAGCCCGTCCGGTCGGATCACTACGAGTCTTCCTTTGCGTGGTTCCAGTTTGTAGGCGATGTGTGCTATCCCCCTCGCGTCGAAGTAGGTATCGCCGAAACCCGTCATCCCGAGCACCTCGTACGGCGAGCAGCCGGCTGAGCCGCACACTGTTAGCCAGGCAATGGCCGGGTGCATTGAAAGCTCTGGATGGCTATCCAAGTACTCCCGAAGAGGAAGTAAATCCGACTTCGCTGTCTCAATATCACCTCCTGTAAACACTACCGCAAGAAACTGGCACCGGTTCCGCAGAACTTGGTGCATCCGCACAGACTGGAATGTCCCTGGCATGGTCAACTCGGTATCCGGAGCCCGACTCCCCGGTTGAACTCCAATAGCCACCTCGGCAGATGGCTCCAAGGGTTGGTTGATCACGTTGGCCTCGTAGCTTATACCGAGACCCGTGTTGAATGGTGCAGCATCGTGGAATATCTCTCCGAGAAGAATATTCGGATCCGCGCTTCGATCCCCATCATACCAAACCGGCCATTTATGCGTCATCAATAGAGAGATGTCTCTATCATAGTTGAGTAACCTCTGCACGGCGGACTGGCGCTCGGTTGTGTAGGTGTCCAAGACCTCGGGATGAGATAGTCCGTGCACCTCCAAAGCCAGCTTCCATGCGAGGTTCACGGCATCATGGATACCAGTGTTCAGGCCTTGAGCGGCACCACTGCTGTGGGTGTGGGCTGCATCACCGCAGATGAAGACGCGATTGTTGTGCGTTGCAAAAGTTCGAGCCATGCGCTGGCCGATTTTGTATCTGACGATTCGTTAGTCGGACGTCTCGTGACATGCTTAGGTTTCTTACAATGTCCACCAATGCACTTCCTTGAACTTTAAATTAAAAGGCCGCAAGCACGCAATTGCTTCGTTCACAGCAACTTCCTCTGTTACTCCTTCCGGGTATTTGGCTGCTATCTCGGGTGTGTATGCGTAGCCGATACGGGTAGCGCCGTGGTCAAGAGGGGCCCAGAGGACATTCCCATGTGTTGTTGTTTCTATGGCCCTATGTGCAATCAGAACATGTTTAGATCACTATTTCAGGTCTACTTACCCATAGGCCCGATTTATGGGCATATTCGTCTCTACTATGCCATCGATACGAATCCACTGATCTTCTGATGAATCACCATCGAAGGGAATATTGGCATATCTGCGAACGAGACTATGGCCACCGTCTGCTCCAACAAGGTACTTACTAACAGTTCAATCAGAATCGCCCTTCCTATAATAGCACTTCGTGTGGAAAACATACCTTTTTACTGTCATCATGCCACCAGGTCCTGAGCAACGTACAGTCACCGGGTATTCACTACCGTCCAGACCAATTTCAAAGGCAACACACTCCATAGAACCATGATAAGTAACCTTTTCCTTATCTAGCCTCTTTCTCAATATATCCTCGGTGTACATTTGCCTTAGCACGAGGGCAAAATCAAACACTGTTCCTTGGATATTCTCCATGAAAGTCCATACTTTTCCTGGAAACCTACCCAGTCGGGTTAGCCGAAATAGTTGGAACAGACTGAGAGGTATACTTGCTGTCGCACTCCATCTTTGTATGTCACACTACTTCTGCAAGCAAATCCCTGTTGAAGCATTGGATGGACCAAGTCCAATTGATCGAGGAGTTCCAGCGTCCGTGGGAATAGGGTGATGGCGCGGCCGTAGCGGCCCTCTGGACTATTTTTGTCTTGCTTTTCCACAATGCAGACTGAAAGTTCGAAGCGGCTGAGTTGGTAGGCGAGGAGCAGGCCAACGGGGCCGCCGCCAATGATGGTTACATCGTAGGTTTCAGGGGAAGCCATTTTGCTGCTAGATGGTGCGGATGGTATAAGAAGTCTGTACAGCGTGCTGAGATGGAGATTAATATCATGTCGCTTTGTAGGAGTAAAGTGATGGTGGCATTCAAGACGATCGACGTTCGTGAGGGGTAAGATAGGAGAAGAATCCGGGGAGGGGTTGATAACAGAAGCATGACTAAGGGCGCCAGGGTCTGAACCGCGGCTCAGCAGCGACTTTTGTCTGATCCCCTTTTTTGCAGGTTAGACTTTGGTTCTATATCTGATCAGTGGCGCAAAGGCTTCCCGATGAAGTTAGTAACAAAGTGATGTGCTTCGCTGAGTATCTTGAGGGGCTTTCAACTCATACGAGGCTAAATCAAAGCAATGGGATGAGTAACGCCTGCTTGAACATCACAATCTCAAGCCATCGTTGAGCTTTTGAATGCCCTCATCCAAGGTCAACAGATTGTTTTGACTCTCATATAGAAACGCCGTCTCTAGAACTTGATGACATCCGTTTTTTCGGCTCCATCTTTGTGCACCTGTCTGAGCCAGCCGCTCAGATCAAAAGCCAGTCACGGCCCAAGTGACCAATTGAAAATATCCAGTGTGAAGGTTCTGTGCCGTCGCATCGCTGCCAGCGGTCTTCTATAATCTTGGAAGCATTAATCACATTCACACACTTGGTGTGTTCCCAGAAACTCTCCATATAAGTCCGCACGGACTCTCTTTGCTCTTGTCGTTGGCATTCCAGACCAGCAATGATTATAGGCCAGAGGATGCATCTGTATAAAGTCTCATCGTTTTGCAAACTTTCAATCGTGGCAAGCAACTCCTGTACCAGGTCCTCGAGTGGTAAATATTCCTTAGTGAGAGCTCCAAGGACACGTTTTCCGTAAATTAGGGCTCCTATTTTGTACGATTGTGCCAACGTGCAAAGGGAGCTTGTACCTCTTGGAGGGACGGTGCCTAGATATGGTAGCGACGAAGCCCATACGGAACAGTCGAATTGCTGGATGAAGTCTATCATCGACATGGTATCCTGAATGAAGTAGCTCCAGGTAGAGTCATCATGGCATTCGGAGCTGGCAATGGTGTCTCGTCGCGCAGAGAGATACCGTATAGCGTCCAGTAGGTATTCCGGACATCCAAGGAATGACTGCTCGACGGTCTCCTGAAATTGAGGGCCCTCAAGCAAATTAAACTGAGACAATAACTTTGGGCGTACAAATGTTCCACCCAAGGTCTCAATCCTAAGGTCAGATGATGCGTCAGTCACAGGAAATCAACACCTAAGGTGCTTCTTGCTTACGAGTAAATCTGACTGGCAAGAAAATTACGCAGATCCTCAATAGTTTGTCCGGAATCGTGCCAGGAAACAGCTTGCGAATCAGGTGTACTTGGCTCCATCAATCTTTTGGCACCTTCTAGGTGAACATTCCATCGATCACTTCCAGACTCCAGAAGATCGAGAAATACTAGGAGGAATATGCTTGCCACTGTCGTATCCTTGTTCCGTGATGTCGCATCGCCCAGGGCCTGCGCGATCCCTTGTATAGCTTGATATTTGAAGCGAAGCGCGTCGGCGTTTGCAATCATTTGATCGGATGATGCTTTGATGGTTAGATCATGGAACGAGCAATGTCTATTTACCCTGTGTCGCGCGGCAAGAGCCAGTACAGACTTGAGGAGAGTGTGGTCAAGCAGTGCGAGCGACATGAGGGCCCTAAGAGGGTTCCTATCACTATCATAGACGATGAAGAGCCCACATATGCTTTCATTATCTGATGCAGCGTTAGACATGTCTGTGTACAGCCCAACGAGAAGACTAACAATAATCCAAGTAGTACCTGGAAACTGCGTCCAGATTAGAGGCGGCAAAATCGCCTATGGTCGAGGGTATGCTAATTAAAGGCTCCAATGGGGCGACTGATTGGAAATAAGCGACTTATTGAATACTCAATAGGGTATGCAGCAGCTATACTTACCGTGACCTTCGGGAGACCGCACAACAGAAAGAGCAGACTCGGTCGCCGGTGCAAAACTACTATCCCTCGAGTCTGACTCTTTTCGAGACTTTGCCTTCTTAGCTGGACTAGCTGAATCGGTTGCCAGCGATACACCCCGCAGCTTCCCTCGTATCGCTAGGCCTTTGACCCATCTCAGAGGCCTAGAAGCAAAGCATTGATAGCCACTTGTCGCGCACTTAACACAAGGCGACTGAGACTGGTCGCAGCGAATCCGCCGACGCCGACATGTGTAGCACGGCTCCTCCATGACTCGTTGAGCGCGCAGTCTATAGTAGGCTGCGTAGCGACGCTGTCCTTACTGCGTGGCGAGGTTGTCGGGACCCCTCATCGAATGCCAATCCACCAATTTCGACGCCCAACGCACAGACAGGCAGTGATCTGCAGTCGCATAAAATTTGAGACATGCAGACTCAGTAGACATTAAAGTTGGTTGACAGGACTCTGATAGGACAGAGTGGGGATGTGAGATGGAAGAAGATCCAGCGAGGCCGGAAGCAACTCGTCAGAGATTCAATCTGGCCGCCCAAGTATCCCCGCCATCCAATCAAAACCCGTTCCGCGCCCCTTGGATGATCGGTCAATCAAAGACCACGCCATGACAGATACTCTCCTCATTCCTATTCCTACCTTGCATTTCACATTCCTCATTTCTCTCTGTGCGCAATAAGCAAAGGATGTGAATGAGTATATAAGTCTGCGTAAATCCCTCGTTGTTCTAGCCCGGTGCTTGGTTCGTCGCTCTTCCCTCCCTTCTATATACTACTCCTAGTAGGACTATATATCTTGTCAAGTCTCATATTAATCCAACACAATGGCACCGGTCGACGAGAAACCAGCCTCTCTCTGTAGGTCCGAGCCTCACGACACCCTGGAGGTCTCCTTGCTAAAGTATATCTATTCCCACCCCTCCCTGGCCCAAATCCGCGGCTGCCCATCCGCCCTACTCGCTCTCATCGACGAGTTCGCTGCAAAGCAAGCCTTCTTCATCAGCCTTGGCCCAGACAAAGCCAAGAAGCTTTCGACGCTTTTCGCAGACGAAAAGCCGAAGGTTGTCGTGGAGCTCGGCACCTATGTCGGCTACTCCGCCATCATGTTTGCAGACGCCATGCGGCAAGCCGCTGGTGGATCCTCGACAGGCCTCCGCTTGTGGAGTCTGGAAGCGGATCCTCTCATTGCATCTATCGCCATGAATTTTATTGAGTTGGCTGGACTGAGCGACATCGTGAAGGTCGTTGTCGGTCCGGCGGACGACTCGCTCAAGCGCCTGAGTGCGGAGGGAAAGCTCTCCAGTGTTGATCTCATGTTTATTGATCATATCAAGGAACTTTATGTTCCAGATTTGGAACTGTCTGAGCAGCTTGGGTTTCTTCACTCTGGCTCTTTGGTACTCGCAGATAATGTGGTGCACCCTGGTGCGCCGGCTTACCGCGAGTTTGTCCGCGGGAGCTCAAAGTATGAGAGCTGGGGGTTGAAATGTCTTCTCTTCCCTGAAGATATAGTCGTAAGTGTTTCCCGGTCGTTATTGCATGTTTATATGCACTAAACATGTATGTGTATCAGGACGAAATCGAAATCAGCAGAGTGAAATGAGATGCAGTCTATTTCACACACGACATCTAGGATACGAGATTATGACAGGATACGCGTGATAACTTCCACCATCTTAAATGTGCTAGGCAACCGCTGCGGTTATCCAGAAGTTTTCACTAAGATAGTGACATTCTTTCGGCACTTCATGCATGGCGCCCCACATAGTCAGATATTATTTAAATCTTTGCTCATCCATTCGTACAAACAATTCCGTAGACCTACTTCTGCGCATCCTTCATCTCCCCTCTCTCCCTCACCATCTGTGCAACCCCCTTCCCAACATCCGACTCCAACGCCTCAAACCCACTAACCACCCCCTCGCGGTCCCCTTTTCCCATCTCCTGACTCATCTTAAACTTGCCCTGCAATCGCTCAATCCTAATCTCAATACCAATAATATTCTTCTTCAAAATCTCCACATACGGCACCGGCGCATCCGACACCTTCCACGGCCCCGGCCGCCCCTCCGTCCCCGTATACCCCATAATAGACCCCTCACTCTGCTTCGTCAAATCCTCCACAGCCTTCTGCAAGAACGTCCCCGTCTCCTCGGACTTCGAGTCACAGTAAACCCGGATCTTGCCGTATGCTTGCGCAGCAGCATAGTTCCATGTGGGGACGACTTTCCCCGTGGCGGGCTTGGTCTCTGTGTAGAACTTTGGTGTGACGTAGTGGTGGTGTTCGGAGGTGAAGAGGACGAGGACTTCGTCTTCAAGTTCGAGAGACGTGTTGTTGCCGGTTTGTTGCTGCTGCGCTGCTAGTGCTTCCATCAGGGCCTTGGCCTGGGGGTTTTGTTTGGCCATGTGGCCGCGGAGAGTGCCATTGGGAATTGTGCCGTCTGATGAGTCTTCGGACGAGGGGACGTCGAGGATGAAGGGGATGTGGCTTGATTGGAGGAGGGGGTAGAGGGGAGATTTGATTGCTGTTGTGAGGATGCCGAGGGGGTTTTGGCGAATGAGTTGGTGGAGGGCTGGGATGTGGGATTCGGCGTGGATGGCGCGGAGGTACATTGTGGTTGTGGCGGTTCGAATGAGATACTGTTAAACGGATTTGAAGTATGGGCGTATGTTGGAACGATCGTGAGCGTAGTAGGAAGGGCAAGGGTTCTTATATTACCATCTAGTTCATGAGTTTATCTGCCGAGGAGTCATACTTTGTCTGTCAGCGCATCGGACAGTATGCTGATTGGACAGTCTCGCCGAGGAATAACATCACGTACTTAGTAGTACTGGCTAGTACTAGATGTAGACCCCTCTTGGCTTGTGCGGAAACATCATTACTATCTCCTCGGAATTCGGAAATTGAGTGGATGAGCAATCTGGTGGGTACTAGATAGTAGTACGTGCCTCAGCATTGCGGCACGTGGTCCATAGCCACCAATTGAAGCCTTATCATCGGATTTTAATGTCCGTTCCTACACGTGCAAGTCATTTCAGAGTCATTTGGCCAATACCTCTGGCATTGGATTCTAGAATATGGAAAATGTCTGTGACTGTAAAAGTGGCGGGGCCACATCTCCCGAACCAATTAAAGGCTTTTGTCCTCTCCAAAACTTTGCCTATTTAGGAACTTGAGGGGAGTGGGGCGGGATCCCCGCCACAGAAAGAAGATGGAATCACTGTAGGGCAGAACCCAAAAGTAGTCGACTCACTCTCTGTCTATATAAGGGATTCATTTCACGTTTTGCTATTATCTTTGTTTGGGCCCTCTTCATTGTGGATTACCCTCAAGGCTTACCACCAATTCAGAAACCTATAAGCAGACGAGCAAGATGGCTCCTTCTAACCTTCACCATCCCTCGACTCGAGCGCTGCATGCAGATGATCACCTTAACAGGGTGACAGATGTCGCACCTCCGATCCATCTGTCTACAACCTTCAGATTTCCCGATAATCCAGATGATTTGATCCCGTCGGTTGACCCTGTGGTATGTTTACGGATCAGCCAGCGCACACTTCTTCATACAACAACGACCCCACGACTAACAGCATTATCAGGAAGAGTTCGACGGCAAGAACTACATTTACTCGAGGGAGTTCGCACCTAACGCAACTCGATTCGAAGCTGTCGTTTCGTCACTTCTCAACGGCCGGGCCATCAGCTATTCGACCGGTCTCGCTGCCCTCCAGGCCGCTCTAGTCCTCCTGAACCCCCGCCGCATCTCAGTCGGTGAAGGCTACCACGGCAGTCATGAGGTCATCTCTGTTGTCTCCCGATTGTCAGGGCTGCAGAAGCTACCGCTCGATTGCCCTGCTGATGCTCTTGACAAAGGCGATGTCATCCTCCTGGAAACCCCCGTCAATCCGCTCGGAACTTCGTTTAGTATTGATGAATTCGCTAAGAAGGCCCACTCCAGAGGCGCTTATCTGGTGGTAGATAGCACCTTCGGACCTCCTGGCCTTCAGGATCCCTTCCGGTGGGGCGCTGACCTCGTTCTTCATTCGGGATCCAAGTATTTCGGAGGCCATAGTGACCTTCTATGTGGCGTACTCGCTACTCAGCGCAAAGACTGGGAAAAGCAGCTGCTGGAAGATAGAGTCGCATTGGGCAATGTCATTGGCAACCTGGAGGCATGGCTTGGACTCCGCAGTCTACGCACCCTGGAGGTTCGTGTCCAACGAGCGAGTCAGGGCTGCGGGAGTCTAGTTTCCTGGCTTCATAAGGCTTTGTCGACTCCTTCTACTGCCGCTGGAAGTGATGAACAAATAGTCCAGTCTGTTGTCAAGAAAATCTACCATACCAGCCTGCAGGAGGAGCCGTGGATCCAGGAGCAGATGCCTAACGGGTTTGGTCCTGTCTTTTCGATTGTCCTTCAAAGTGAAAAGTATGCGCAAAGATTACCTAGCAAGTTGGCTTTCTTCCAACACGCCACGAGTCTGGGCGGTGTTGAGTCTTTGATCGAATGGCGCGCATTATCGGATTCCCGCGTGGACCGGAAGTTGCTGCGACTGAGTATCGGGTTGGAGAATTGGGTAGATTTGAAGAATGATTTGCTGGAGGGGTTTAAGGCGCTTTTGCAGGAATGATATGCACAGAGGATGGAAATGTATATAGAAACATGTTTGATGGAGACACTAGTGAGTTAATGCAAGCACCATGACAGAAAGTGCAATTGAGGTATTACTTTGTAAACCTAATTACTTAAGAGGAGGCCTTTGCGCTGGTATGGTCACTGTATGTATAAAAGCAAGGGTATAAACCAACGTCGACGTCCCCAGTGATTGGAGCAGCTGCAAAGCTAGTGGTCTTCTGCCTTGGTCTCGGTATCTAGTTAGTTCTACTGTTGGTGGGAACATGACGTCGTTGGGTTCTTCTGTCCTCCGCAGAATCAATGTCACGTCGAAGATTCTAATATTTTGGCATGGCTGCAAAATGCATCCGACCTGAGACCAAACGAGACTCCAGGAGTTGATGTATCAAGTACCATGTCCCAGGGGGCGACAGGGATGAGTCGATGTTTGACTCTCAGATCAGGCAAACCAAGTGAGCAACTGCCCAGATAGGCAAGTCTATCTGGTGACTAAGCCAGACCCTTGTTTGGGGGGGAATGGGTAAATTACCGTGTTGTAACGCAGTATACTACTGCAACAAGAACCGAACCCACTCGTAGAACCTCATGGGGATGGATACTATGAAAGACAATGTTGGTGATCATCACGAAGAGACCTGGAAAGGGATGGAGGCTCACCGTATAAGTCGACTCCTCTCTGTCAGAAAGCCACCTGGCCCCCTCGCTCACAGCCGTTGTGCCGTCGTATCGAGAGATAGCCGCCGGTACACATACATAGTTAGTAGTTACTATGCTTAGGTACAATTTGGATGCGGTGTTACCTTAGCGGCATCAATCAAACGCGGCGACAGATGTGCTTGGATAATTTAGTCTTTACTGACTGATCCCGGATTTGCTGGCAAATTCTTTTTCCCTGAAAGTATCTTGAGAGGATTGTGAATTCCTGGAATACTACCTGGTTATTTTGTATGTAGCTAAGAACGAACTCTGCATAAGAGCGAGTACTAAAACTACTCATGGAGCACCGCAAACAGGGCGGACAGTCTCAAAGCGGGCCACTTCTGGCCGGTCCAGGCTCTCTTTTTCCCTTTTTCCCTGGCATCCAAAATTAGCAACTTTTAGGGACCGTCAAAACGAGGGAAGACAATCCCCATACCTTCCTTACCTGCTCAATACGTGAAATTAAATTACTTAATTTGTCGCAGGAAGGAGCAGCAGCGAAGCCCAGAACAAAAACCATCCACCATGACTCTTCTTCCATCGGTTCCTTGCAGCGTCGTTCTTTGTCTCCTTCTCTTCTTCTCTTCCCTTCCATCTCCCTTCTTTCTTACCCTGAATCCAGGGTCGTGATCGTGTCCTTCAACAGCAGGGGGGCGCAATCCCGTTCCCGCCGGGCGCATTTTCCTTATCTTAGGTTTGCACCGACGTAAACGTTGTCCCCGGCTGACCATTATTGACTTCCCACCCCCTCACCCTCACTCTTTCAACGGGTCTCCCCCGGCAAGGCTCGTTTCCCTGAACGGCACTTGGCCGCGCTTTTATTGCTTCGGATCTTGCTGAAAATGGCCTACAACGCCGTTTCTCAGGCCGACCACGAGGTGGCATCCAATGCGACCGATTCGGACCATTCCCGCAGTCCGTCGCCGCACTCTCAGCACAATGGTCACTTCCAGCAGTTGCCGCTGGACGCCGACCACATCGGGGCGGGCTCATACCTCCAACCCGCCAAGTCGAATGAAGACTCGGGCGTCAAGAGACTGGGCTCTATGATTCGATCGATGACCTCAACCAGCTATGATATAGTGGAGGAAGATGACTACGAACTGCCTGCCGATCCTTCTGCGGACCAGAGTTCCAATAGTCCCCGTTACGTCCCTCCGCTAAGGACAGTCCCTCAGACTAGTTCTACGACTACCACCGCTACCGATGCCCACACCCCTGAACCGGCCCTGCGGACTCCAGTCACCGACCAGCCGGTCCCTCTCAGTCATCCTACGCCCGACCTTCAATCGCTGCAAGGAGCCTACATCAATAATGTAGAGCGGCTTGAAAGGAGCGCTGAACGCATGAGCCTGAGTTCCAATATCGGGGACGAAATTCGCAAAATGGACCAGGAACAAAAGCGACGCTCTAGTTCGGCCTCCAATTCCACTCACGCCAGCAATTACGACGGCCTCAAAACAAGTCTGTCGTCTCGCCACGGCTCCATACAGTCCTCCCGTTTGGCACAGGTTGCAGAACACGCCCCTACCCGATTCTACGGCGATTCGACCACTCGAGTTCCTGCGATGCCCTACCTTCCTCCTCCCCCCGCGCCGGCTGCGCACAGCGAGCACGACTTTGTCCAGCAGGATTACTACGACCAGGAGCTGGGAGAAGAGCTCGAACGGACATATACGGCGGCTTCCACCGATACATATCAACAGGCTAGGGTCCTCTTCAACGACTTTGATGGCGTGCATTATGTTCCGAATGAGAATCATCTGGGCCGACGAGTGTCGCTGACGCGACCACCTTTGGCAAGCAGATCCGAGGCATACAAGGAGCCGCAGGCAGGTGAGAATATGGTTTACTACCCTGCCCCTGTGCCAAGGATGTTGAATCTACCACCTCGCTTGTCGCAGAAAAATGATCAACCACGAGGCAAACGTCGTTCACAGCTCCTTGGTGTGCTCGCTGCCAAAAACCGCAAGTCCACACAGTTAGCCGCTGGTCAAGATCTGGGCGATGGTAGTGAGTCAAGTCATAACAACCAGCCGACAAGCGTACCTCCTCAACTGCGCGCGAGTATGTTTTTCGAGCAACCAGCTAGAGCCGTTGATGTAGAGGTCACCCAGGCTTCTGCAGTGGCAACACTAGACAACATCCTTGATGCTTCGACGACTGCACCCGTCAGTGCATTCACGGGGCAATTGGACCCCAAAGGATTCAGTCAAGCAAGCCGCAAACTATCTTCGAGGGATTTGACAGAGCAGCGAAAGACACTGAACTCCACAAGTATGCTTGGGCTTGACCATCGCTTATCCGATCCGGATCTTAAAGATGTGCCTCTTGGTTCGAGTCGCTTACACAACCAAACTGAAGGCGAGGCTGCAGATGTGCATGAAGGCACATCTTTACGGGATGACAACCAAGACGGGCTTGGCGGTCCTGATGCTCCCGAAGCCGATGGGGAAGAGCACAATCACGAAGAGCCTGAAGCTGATTACACCGGGCCCCCCAACACGCTGCTGGCCGAGCTAGAATATCGAAAGAGCGAATTGAAACAACGACTGCGATCGGCCCCCGAGACTACGGCGTTGCACTCGACTCTTCTCCAGCTCGAAGCGGTTGCGCAGAAGCAGAGTGAACATCGACGGCAAAGACCAGTGACCTTGGCATGGGAAGCCCCAGATGCTCATCCCCAAGAAGGTGACGATGACGATGATGTGCCCCTGGGCATGCTGTTTCCCGACAAGGCGAATGCGGTCACTGAGGTGCGTCCGTTGGGATTGATGGAAAGAAGGGAACTGGAAGAGTCGGAGCCTCTCAGTAGGCGCCGTGCCAGACTCCGGGGTGAGCCCGCCCCGCGCAGCCCTGAAAGGCGCCCGGCCACCATGTATTCCACGGGCGCACCAGACGATCAGCCGCAAGAAGATAGTGGTGACGAAGGCGAGACTTTAGCCCAACGCTTGAAGCGGCTCAAAGAAAAGGACCAGCCGAGTGCACCCGCCGACAGTGATTTTGCGAACGAGATTTTGGCGGAGATCAAACATGTGGGGGACGATGAAGAGGCCGCCCAAGAGAAGGAAACGCCACCGGAAGATGAAACTCTGGCCCAACGTCGAGCTCGCCTGCAGAAGGAGGCTGAGGCTGAGGCCCGACAAAACTCCACATTGAAGATCCCCCGGTACCGAAGAAGTATGGCAGACATCCTTCACGCTCGACGTCCCACTACTGTTGGACGGCAGTCGACAATGCGCACTGCAGCGCCTCAGCCAATGCCTCAGCGCACACTGGACCATCGAATGTCTCTCCAGCAGTTTCCATCGAATTATGGGCCGATGCCGGGTGCTGGGTATGCCCAATACCAGGGGCCCGCCGGCACGGTACCATATGGCCCCGGAATGGTGCATCCCAATACCTTCTACAGCGATGCATTACTAGGCATGAACCATCTCAGTTATGCTGTGCCGCCTAAAGCGAAGATGGTCCGACCGGTCAATGAACCGGGGCAGCGGGAGATTATCGACCGCTGGCGACAGAGCATCGTCTAAAACAATCTTTCTTTGCTTCCATTCTTTACACTTATTTCTGCTTCAGCATATTAGCCGATCGATATTCCATTTTCATCTGTTAGGGCAATTTGGTTATCGGGTACATCTACAGGTGTTTTAGCGCATCTTGCTAGCATGAGTTGAAAGCATGAGCGATTGCGTGGTGTTGATTTCGAGTTAGATTAGCGGAACATTTCCCAGTTGTACTTATAGTAGCATGCGGGTCATCTTAGTCGCCCTGTCAGAGGTGACGATCTTTGCCTATGGAAACGAGCAAATTATTGGGTCTTCTATCCTGTAGGAGAGTGTCTAGCATCGTAGATATAGAACGGTACTATGTGCAATGGTTGGCATTAACCTTGGATGAATGGTGTGCATTATTTATCTCGTCGTCACTTTCTCAATGCCCAGTAGGAACTCAATATGGAGGGCACTAAGTACTAAATATAACTGTTTTTTTCTCTTTCCAACTCTAATTCCAGACTTATCCGTTTGCGGTTGCGCATTCCTGCTGGCTGGTCCGTTCCTGACTGGCCGACTGTCTCGTAGTGCTTTTCCTTCCCCCCTCTTCGGCCTCTTTTGCTTATCAGGAGACTCATTCCATCCCCTACGTCGGTCGGTCTCACCCAAAACACCTTCCCACCATTGGTAGACCTATTTCTGTTTTATGACGATCGTTGCTTGAATCTGCTGCGTCTCCTCAAACCCACCGCATTAACTCATTAAACCCTCCGTCTCGATTTCGCGCGCGTTCCCCTGGGATTGGCCCGCCCTCGTCGCCCGGATGAGACATTGCCCCACGCCGCAACCTTGATCTTCCTCTTCTACTCCGCAGAGCTGTCAAGGCCAGTGTGAACTTCGAGAAGCGCCAACCCATACGCATTGCGACCATCAGGAACAATGGGCAAGGTTTTCGCATCCTGAACGCCTACTCGGACGCGCCCTGGGTGCTTCGGGCTGATCCTCTAAACACCATGCCACCCTCCACCGTTTTCGCCTACTGGCGTCGCGAGCATCGCCGATCGAGCGCTTCCCCCGTCTCGCCCTCCTTACAGCCCACCTCCAAAGCACCGGTCACTAGCAACCCTCCTCAACTACCGGGACTGTCTAGCACAAGGCCGAATAATCTCACTGCGCTTGGGGCATCTTCTGTGGAGAGCTCAAGTCCGCAGGTCCCGAACAATCCCCATGAGGACTACTATGATGCAACGAAAAAAACCATCGCCGTATCCGTCGCCCCGGCCAATGCGCCAGGCTCCTCTTCAGCAAACCTCGCAATTCCCTCCTCTTCCTCCGACAGCCACACCCGACCTCTTTCAATCTCCGACGAGCAAGATGTTACAACCACCACTTCGCAGTCGAACTACTCCCAATCGTCCATTGCCCCGCCGCGTTCAGATCAGAGCGACGGCGATTCTCCGAAGCCAAGCTCCCCGTTTCGACTGTCCTTGGGCAAATCCCTCCTGAACTCCCATAATCTCACTTCCGATCATTATAACAAACGCTCATCGACTCCGGGGTTGTCATCTTCCGGTCATTTCCGATTTAGAACTTCTCCCGATATCTCCCCGGGCGACCGGATGGCTTCGTCACACAAGGACAAGGACAAGGAATACAAGTATGAAGGTGCGGGCAATCGCCGTTCCGCAGACCGGGACGGTTCGTCGGAACAGGCACATCATAAGTCAGGGAGGACTCGGCTTCACTTGCTGAACCCTATGTCTCTATTGGCCAGAAGGCGTTCTTCCAACCTGGCTAGTCTGCGGACAGAAGACACTAGAGTCGGTGCTCGCAATATAGTTCCGGCTATACCGGACGATTATGATCCTAGAATTCGCGGCAATATTGTTCACGACTTCTCTGCTCCTCGTCCGCGTCGGAACCTGTCAACGGCGCCTATTCTTATGCATGACGTGAATAACCAATCGAGCTCGGCAGATGTGGCCTACAATGCAACTGGGAACTTTGCGCACGGCAATGACCAGAGTGCCCAGTCAGGCGAGCAACGGAAGAGACACACACAGTACTCCCCTGTTTTCAGAGAACACTTCGAGGACGATCAGAAGGTGTTGCAAGTCGAGAGCAAGGCATATCTGCAGTCATCATTACTGACAGCGCAAGCCAATGCTGAAAATGATCCACATACGCTTCCCGTATTTGCACGAAAGTTGCCGTCAAAGATACCGGAGCAAGAAGTGTCGCCTGAGGTGCCAAGCGACCAGAAGACCCAGAAGCAAGACAGCCAACATAGCCCACATAACAATTCTAGAGAATCAGCACAAGAAGATACCGATACGATCGAGGTCATACCACATCAGCCATCCGGCTTGCCTAAACACCTGAAAAGCAATGCCTCCAGATTTAGTTTCGATATGAACGGCGTCGAATCCTCCGCCCAGGAGAAACTGTTAGAAGAGAAACATAAGGAGAAGGAGGCTGCAAGAAGAGCCAAGGCACGCATGGAAGGCACAAGTTTCAGTGACGGTGAAGACGATTTCGACGAAGATCTGCTCGATGATATGGATGATCTGGAAGAGAAGATACCCGGTGTTAATGTTGATGCTGACGAGGATGATGACTTTTCTGGCTTTTCCGGGCCGGGCAATGCACTCAACAAGCCTTGGCTTGCTCCTGAACTCTCACCAATCATTGCTAGTCCGCTTCCAACTGGAAGCACGAATTCCCAGAATGTACAAGAACCGGCCCAGGGGCCGTTGGCAGGCATCTCTGCTCCTTTACCCGTATCTGATCCCGCTGTCTCTGATGTCACGACCAATTTCCAGGCTTTATCAGTGGCAACAAATGCTCCCAATAATGGACCACAGGTTGCTATGGGTTCACATCCTCCGGCTCCGCAGCCAATAGAAGATGACGACGACCTCTACTTTGATGACGGCGAGTTTGGTGATCTGTCCACAGAGGACATGGGCGAGAAATTTGACGAGTCCATTTTCGACGATGAGACGAGTCACCTGTACGAGCGGAAGCCAGTGGTGCAGCAACCTGTTCCTGCACCTGCGCCGCCCGACAACGGGACCGAGAGCACTAATCCACTGGATGTTACCGCGGAACACGACGAGTTTACACCAGAGCCAGACTACGATGGCGGACTTAGGCATGTTCCTAGCATGGCAAGCGATTATCGAAAGGGGTCGATTAGAGTCTACGGACAAACGCGTGAGAGCTTGACTGATCTGGGGTCAGCAAAGGCTCATGGTGGGGTGCTTTCCGAGCACAACCTCGAAGCTTTCCACAATGCATTGGCCAAAGCCGCCAGTGAAGCGGCTGCAAGTGACAGGTTCGGGCGCGAGGCCAGCATCAGCGAGCGGTCGTTGGGCCAAGAAAGCATCGCGCAGACCATGGACACACCTTCAGGCCTCATTTCCGACGACAGTCGCTTGAGCCAGACGGTGGATATGGCTGCATTTGAAGAAGTCTTCGAAGACTTCAGCTACGATGACAACGATGATGCACTTTTTGACGACCCCATCATTGCAGCAGCGAACGCGGAAGCCCTGGAAAACGACGATGAGGGATTTTATGGTCAAGAGTTCGGGTTCTACGCACAAGCACATGGTGGCTGCAACGGTGAGCTCACCAACGGTGGCTACTTTGGTCCACGAGGGGTCGAGGGCGTCAATCGTAGCTTCAGTAGTCGGGGCAAATTTCGAGAGCCAAGCTTGACCCCTATCACGGAACGCAGTGAATGGAGCACGCGGAACTCGGTCATCTCGTTGACAGCTCATGGTGCTGCTCACTCCAACCCTATCGCAAGCCCAGGCTTGGCTCAGCTGGTCGACCTTGGCGCTATGGATGACGAGATGTCTCTAAGCGCTTTAATGAAGCTCCGACGTGGTGCCTGGGGTGGAAGCAACGGCAGTCTACGCAGCAGTAGTGGCAGTCCCCCACTTCTACACTCGACGTCGAACCGAGCGAGCTTCATCTCCGATGCCAGCCCCACGGTATATACAGCGCCTCCCGATGCGTTTGGCGGGAGTGCGACTGAGTCTCCCATCCGGGAATCGGACAAGTTCAGGTGGTCGCTGAACAATACGGAGCAACGTGTGGGACAGTCAGCAGCGGGCGAGAGAGAGCCTTAGAGCTGCAATCATTCGAATCGACTGGTCCTTCATCGGTCATACGCACCAAAGGTGGCCGGGAGTCAGTCAGAAGGGCGCACGCGTGTGACCAGCCCGGCTGCAGATCCCGGCAACAGGTTCGTCGGGCCAATCGGTAAAAGGATGAGAGTATATATATAACGCATATTGGTATTTTTATTGGTTTGCTTACCCACAGGAGTTCAAGGGACCTGACATATATTATGAATGTAATGCCTGATATATAATGCTTTACTGTCCCGATCAAAGCGATCTGTGGTCTTTATGATATCTGATGACTTGAAAAGGCGGATGGGCGGGGGACGGAAGGCTAGACAAGGATGATGTTTGCATATAGTACTAGTACAGCTTGGGGAGGTAATAATATAACTATCTTGATGCTGGTTGGCCTTTTGTGACATGGCTGCGGGGAGTCGTGGTCCGCTTCCATTTGTACGAGGTCCGGAGCATAACCAGAACGGTGCCCAGGCCCCCGGGAGCATTCAGGGGAATGACAGCCCCTTCATTCATACTCCAGACTTACAGAACAACTCAAATAGTCTCCTCCGTACTAGTAAATTCAGCTCTCATCCCTGAGAATCAACCCGAGGATGATTGGTCCACGTGCCCACCCGCAAAGTCCCGGAGCGGGAAATGCTCATAACCGGGCTGTGGCGGTGCAGAAATTGGAAGTAATTGGGAAGCCAACTTGCAGTTGCTGTACCCGCAACCGGGAAGTTCGGCCCGCCCTGCGTTTTTCTCGGTTGCAGGGCACGGAATGACTAATGTGTGGCGACGCTCGAAGTTACAGTGTAAGGACATAGTAACTCGTAGTCACTAGTAAGTAACTCTGGTGTCTTTGTGTTCGTCTCAGCCACAGCCTGCTCGCTGGCCGTCATAGCCGTAGATCTCGGCAAACCTCAACTTGTTCCGTTCCTCCCAAGGCCCATCTTGCTCTCCCATCTCCTTCTCCATTCTTCTCCTCATACTTACGAGGTTGTCCTCTATATTCCACCCTCTCCTCTCTCCCCCCCACTACTTCGATCAAAGAGAGTGCTTTTGCTCTCTGATGAGTCCCGTTTTGTTACAGGTGCTACGGCAATCTTAGTCGACACCTGTGTTTTTTCTCGCTCCCCTACAAACCGTGCGTGTTCCTTTCATCCGCCTCGAGAAAAATCCCGCAGCTTTAACAACCGGTCCCCGTCAAACTAACCCGCGATTTCTATCTGCCAGAGTTCTCGAGATAATTCGCCGTGTCGTATATCTCGTTCGCCTTTTCATCGTTGAGCTCATAGCATATTAAATTTCAGCTCGCATTACGCCATAGAAAAATTGCCGCGATGTTTCGTTCTACTGCCGTTAAGGCCACCAGCGGCCTGCGCAGTCCGGCCTGCTCTTCTTGCAGGAGATCGCTCTCTCTTGCTTCTACTGCCAGATCTGCTGCCAACCGCAGCTCAAAACTCGGCCTGACCACGAGACGTCCTCTCGCTCTCGTCGACCGCTTGTCCAACAAGAGGCACTATGCTGCGCCCGCCGAGGGTGTGGTAAGCAATTCCCCTGCACAAGAGTCGTCCACGCTTTTTTGGCTTGGTATGTTTCCAGTCTGAAAGCCAGTTAACTGACATTTCGCTTTTTGTTTCGCGCTTTAGGATGCCAATGACTCTTTCCTCTCCGGAAACACCGCCAACTACGTCGATGAGATGTACGTCGCATGGAAGAGAGATCCCTCCAGCGTGCACATCTCATGGCAAACGTATTTCAAGAACATGGAGGAGGGCAACATGCCCGTCTCCCAGGCTTTCCAGCCTCCTCCGACTCTCGTCCCTACCCCTACCGGTGGTGTTCCTCAGGAGATGCCCGGCGCAGGCCTGTCTTTTGCGGCCGGTACCGATGTCACGAATCACCTGAAGGTTCAGCTCCTGGTCCGCGCTTACCAGGCTCGTGGTCACCACAAGGCCAAGATCGATCCTCTTGGTATCCGCGGTGAGGCCGAGGCCTTCGGTTACAACAAGCCCAAGGAGCTCGAGCTGGACCACTACGGATTCACTGAGCGCGATCTGGACCAGGAGTTCAACCTTGGACCCGGTATCTTGCCCCGCTTCGCCACTGAGGGACGCAAGAAGATGACCCTGCGCGAGATCATTTCCACCTGCGAGAAGATCTACTGCGGCTCCTACGGTGTGGAGTACATCCACATCCCCGACCGTAAGCCGTGCGACTGGATTCGCGACCGCTTCGAGGTTCCCGAGCCCTACAAGTACTCTGTCGATGACAAGCGCCGCATCCTCGACCGCCTGATCTGGTCCCACAGCTTCGAGTCCTTCCTTGCGACCAAGTTCCCCAACGACAAGCGTTTCGGTCTGGAGGGTTGTGAGACCCTTGTGCCTGGTATGAAGGCCCTCATCGACCGCAGTGTCGACTACGGTATCAAGGACATCGTCATTGGTATGCCTCACCGTGGTCGTCTGAACGTCCTTTCCAACGTCGTCCGTAAGCCCAACGAGTCCATCTTCAGTGAGTTCGCTGGTTCCGCCGAGCCCTCTGACGAGGGATCCGGTGATGTCAAGTACCACTTGGGTATGAACTTTGAGCGCCCTACCCCCTCGGGTAAGCGTGTCCAGCTTTCTCTGGTCGCCAACCCCTCTCACTTGGAGGCCGAGGACCCCGTC
The DNA here is from genome assembly GCF_003344945.1 of Aspergillus welwitschiae. NCBI lineage: Eukaryota > Fungi > Ascomycota > Eurotiomycetes > Eurotiales > Aspergillaceae > Aspergillus > Aspergillus welwitschiae. The sequence goes on from NW_020798695.1 coordinate 1,932,081, forward strand.
GTTCTCGGAAAGACCCGCTCCATCCAGCACTACAACAAGGATGAGCAGAACTTCGACTCGGCCATGGGTGTTCTGTTGCACGGTGATGCCGCTTTTGCCGCCCAGGGTATCGTCTACGAGACCATGGGATTCCACTCTCTCCCCGCCTACTCCACCGGTGGTACCATCCACATCGTTGTGAACAACCAGATCGGTTTCACCACTGACCCTCGCTTCGCCCGCTCCACCCCTTACTGCTCGGACATTGCCAAGTCCATTGACGCTCCTGTCTTCCACGTGAACGCGGATGACGTTGAGGCGGTCAACTACGTCTGCCAGGTTGCTGCCGACTGGCGTGCCGAGTTCAAGCGTGACGTTGTCATCGACATCGTCTGCTACCGTAAGCAGGGTCACAACGAGACCGACCAGCCCTCTTTCACTCAGCCTCTGATGTACAAGCGCATTGCTCAGCAGAAGAGCCAGCTTGACAAGTACGTCAACAAGCTGATCGAGGAGGGTACCTTCACCAAGGAGGACATCGATGAGCACAAGAAGTGGGTCTGGGGCATGCTGAACGACAGCTTCGACCGCAGCAAGGACTACCAGCCCACCAGCAAGGAGTGGCTGACCTCCGCCTGGAACGGTTTCAAGACCCCCAAGGAGCTTGCCACCGAGGTTCTGCCTCACCTCCCCACTGGTGTTGAGGGTCCTCTGCTGAAGGACGTTGCTGATAAGATCAGCGGTGGTGGTAGCCCGGAGGGCTTCACCCTCCACAAGAACCTCAAGCGTATCTTGGCTAACCGCAAGAAGGCCGTCGATGAGGGCCAGGGTATTGACTGGGCTACTGCTGAGGCTCTTGCTTTCGGCTCCCTTGTGTCCGAGGGTTACCACGTCCGTGTCTCCGGTCAGGATGTCGAGCGTGGTACTTTCTCCCAGCGCCACGCCGTCCTGCACGACCAGGAGAACGAGGGCACCTACACTCCTCTGCAGAACATCTCTGAGAACCAGGGAAGCTTCGTTATCTCCAACTCCTCCCTCAGTGAATTCGGAGCGTAAGTTTTCACATATTACCTGGTGTATACTAAAGCTAATCTTTGGACAGTCTTGGTTTCGAATACGGTTACTCTTTGACCTCCCCCAATGCCCTCGTCATGTGGGAGGCTCAGTTTGGTGACTTTGCCAACAACGCTCAGTGTATCATTGATCAGTTCATTGCTGCTGGAGAGTCCAAGTGGCTGCAGCGCTCCGGTCTGGTTGTTTCTCTTCCCCACGGTTACGATGGCCAGGGTCCTGAGCACTCTTCCGGTAGAATGGAGCGTTGGTTGCAGCTCTGCAATGAGGAGCCCCGTGTCTTCCCCGAGGGTGACAAGCTCGACCGCCAGCACCAGGACTGCAACATGCAGATCGTCTGCATGACCAGCCCTGCCAACCTGTTCCACGTTCTGCGTCGCCAGATCCACCGCCAGTTCCGCAAGCGTATGTGACCCTTAAAGTCTCCCGTACAAGTATAGTGCTAACCTTTGTGCCAGCCCTTGTGATCTTCTTCTCCAAGTCCCTGCTCCGTCACCCTCTTGCTCGCTCTGACATCGAGAGCTTCACCGGCGACTCCCACTTCCAGTGGATCATCCCCGACCCCGCCCACGGCAAGGAGATCGATGAGCCCGAGAAGATTGAGCGTGTTATCCTGTGCTCTGGCCAGGTTTACGCTGCTCTTACCAAGCACCGTGAAGCCCACGGCATCCGCAACACCGCCATCACCCGTGTTGAGCAGCTGCACCCCTTCCCTTGGGCTCAGCTGAAGGAGAACCTGGACAGCTACCCCAACGCCCGCAACATCGTCTGGGCCCAGGAGGAGCCTCTGAACGCCGGTGCCTGGAGCTACACCCAGCCCCGTATCGAGACTCTGCTGAACGAGACCGAGCACCACAACCGCCGTCACGTTCTCTACGCCGGTCGCGCTCCCAGCGCTTCCGTCGCCACTGGTCTCAAGTCTGTCCATCTCAAGGAGGAGCAGGAGTTCCTTCAGGATGCTTTCACTGTCCACCAGGAGCGCCTCAAGGGCGAGTAAATGATGTCGTTGTAAGAGTGTGTTTGGGTTGGGGAGTCAGCGTTGGCTCGTTCTGGTCTTCTTTGTATGATTTTCCTTTGTTCAGCAGCATAGTGTACGATGATTATACTACAGTTCATGCTTAAGTGTTTCCGGGCTTTGGGTCTCGTTTCTTTGGCACATTGTTTCGTGATCTAGCCTGCCGATACCTAGCATGTGCTTCGTGCACGCGTGTAAATTAAGAACCTCGATATAATTTCAGTTTCTTTGGATAAGTGCAATTGCATAGTAAGCTACATTGTATTCCGAGGGATGTTCTGTTTTTCTCAAATATTTCAATCGTCCTTGCTTCATAAGGCCAAAAAGAGTGGCAAAATCAACAATTACGGGGCAATGGCGCATCTGGGAGCGCGTCAGACTGAAGATCTGGAGGTGGCCGGTTCAAGCCCGGCTTGCCCCATTCCTTTTTTCCTCAATTAATTTTTGATGTGGGCGCCGTATCTTCCGTTATACACCAGTTGATAGCTCGACTTGAGATTGAGATTGTATTTATAGGATAGGTGACGTCACGGCAACCTTATCTGCGCGTCTTTGTCAGCCGAGTTCAGTGCCTGGCTCTGCAGGCACCAATCACCTGATGAATGATGGGCTCTGCCGGGTCTTTCTCCGCACTGCAAGCCTCCCATCGCTCCAACTCTCGTTTCCCACCCCAATTTTTCCTGTTTCGTCTGTCCATGTTCCATCTGTTGAGCCATCGATCTCCCAGTATCTCTGAGTGCTTCTTGTTCCCTGATTGAGTCGGACTTTCTGTCCGACTGTGCCTTTCCTTTTTACCCATCATGTCTGCCGTTGCTTCGTCGGCCGTCAACTCTCAGGGTCAGAGCGCTCGTCAGTCAACGCGCCAGACGAGGACGAACCCATCTCGCACGTCGAAGACACTAGGCCGCTCGTCCTTCGCTTATGGTCATGGCTCGATGACAGATACACCTTCTGCGACCCCGGTTGCTCATGGCTTCTACCCTGCTCTCACGCATTTCACTGACGCCATTACGGCCCTCCCGAGGGAATTCCGTCGTCATAATTCGTTGTTGAAGGAGGTGGATGCGAAGGCCTGGGCCCTCGAGGATAATCTGCTGCAATTGCTGAAGTCTGCTTCTGAATCTCAGCCTGTGCCGTACCCCTCTACTCCAGTAGGTAGTTCTCTGCTTGGCGCCCTCGTTGTGGGTCATACAGTGGTCTGCGGGGATAAACTATCTACAATAGTGGTGGTTGTGCCTGTGCTGACACGTTATCGTGATTAGATCCCCGAATCTCAGGAAAGCAAAGACCGCCGGATCCTGTTCCATCGTGTGCGCCATACGCTTACGGACCTGATGATGACCGCGGATGAGAAAAATCACGTTATATCGAATGCGAACGATGAACTGGACCGTCAGCTCACACGTCTTGATTCCATATTCCCGTTTATCGCGGGGGAGATCAGTGATGAGGCTCGTCTAGGAAGTCTCACTCACTGGGCTTACACGAATAGAAACGCCCCCAAGACAAATACTAATGAGCGTCCTCGTCGGGAGGCCGCATCTACTAAGGAATTGGCGCATGCGATCCATGAGGCGGAGGCTGCTTCTCGGAGCGAGGCTAGGCGCGAAGCTGTCATCGCGCGTAGGCAGCGTCGCACGCATGCAGATTCGGATCTGGACGATGTACGTGCTGGCGGGGCTCGCAAGGGACAATCTAGTAAATCTCGCGGGGGTGCAGGTGCAGGTGATCAGGCCGGACATGGTCAGGGAAATACTGGGTCGGGCCAGGCCAAGCGGCGCAAGGTCGAGCGGCCCCCACCTGTGGAGGCTGGTGCTGCGATGGAGCGTACTGCTAGCAGCGCTAGTACTTCGAGGCAGGCTGCATCGAAGGATCCCGCTGAAGCTACGAAGAAGAGGCGGGCACCTAATGCGAATGCGGCTGCTCGGAAGAGGTATGTTGGATTTCGATTGCTTTGGGTATATAAACTAACAGCCGTAGCAGAAACAATACCAATGCATCTGCCGTTGACTCTCCGGTTCTGGCTCCGTCGCCTGTTGTCGCTGCTGCGGCTATTCCACGAAGCGCTGTCAGTCCTGGACCTGGTGCAGTGCGACCGCAGACTTCTCGCGCGCAGCAGAATTCCGGACAAGCAAACAATGGTCGTCAGAGACCTTCATCTTCTGCGTCGAATCGCGTAACCAGCAATGGTACGTTTCTGCCATATTCAATCTATTCAAACCGATCTAATCAAATAACAACTTCAGGCAAAGCTACAGAACCTAAAACCACAACCAAAGAGACGACATCCAAAACCGAAGCTACCCCTACTTCGAATCCAGATACCCAACGAGAAACCGAAGAGCCAACCGCAGACATTTCTAAGCTCCCACCTCCTATCAGCACTAAACGTGAAGACACCGACGGCAAACCCGCGCCATCCATCGAACCCGGCGAAGTCCCCGTACCGCCAGTGTCGAATCCACCCCCCAAGGGCCGATCATCGAAGACATCCACTCCGGTACTACCCACCTTCTCCGAGCCGACCCAGCGCGTACGACCTACCCGAAGCACGGATCCCGCACCAGCCAAGCGGTCCCACAAGAAGACCACCAGCGTACCAGTGGTGCAAGCGCGGGCCGTCTCAGAAGAGGAAGAGTCTCTCCACGAGGGTGATGATGAAGATGAGGACGGTGAACCCAGATACTGCTACTGCAATGAGATCAGTTTCGGCGAGATGGTGGCATGTGATAATGACGCTTGTCCTCGCGAGTGGTTCCACTTGTCGTGCGTTGGGTTGACGAAGCCGCCAGGGAAGAATGGTGAGTCTATGGCCTTATATTCGTGTGGATATGAGAGATGCACATTGCTAACATGACACTAGTCAAATGGTACTGCAATGAATGTAAGGAGAGCATGCGACGGAGTCGAAGTGGGCGTTGAGGGAGCAGAGCAGGACGAAGCAAAACAAAACAGGTTACCGGAGTTATGGGTATTGGAATGGCTTTTAGCTCTCATGAATGTACATACGTAGAGTAGACAATAAGATGGTTGTCTGCATTTCAATTTTTACATACAGAATGTAAGGACCTGTGATATCAACATCGACCCTCATCTTGCAGCCTTCGCTTCACACCTACTTGGCTATGATCTGCCCTTCTACAAATATACACAAGGATAGACTTATTCTCATCGATAAAGGCGAGCAAGCCCCTTTCTATGTATACGGCTACTAGTTCTAAGCCACGGAAGCTTTCAGCCAGTCAGCGAGTTGGATCACTACTAGTAGATATAGTATGCGCCGCACCAGCCGAACTTGGGGACTCCGGCTAAAATATAACGTGGTCCGTAATCATGTAGCAATACAACTTCCATCGCCCTGTTTTGGCCCTTATATATGTTTACTAGAGAGGAATGCTGTTATGCATGAACGTCCGCGCGCTACAATATTGCGATATCAGACCTGTTTAGCAGAATCAAAAGAATCCCTGGATTATTCTTAGAGAAGCAAATCACATCCTGGTCCATGTTTTTTGTTATGTCCGCAATGTGCCACGATATAAAAGATCTGGCCGGTACTAGGTACTACTAGAGTAGTTAGAGCAGACGACTTGAACTTCCTCAGTAACATCGCATTTCCCTTCCAGTGAAACTCCACTCCAGACAGCTTCGTCAGGTCCAAGTCATCGGGATCCTGCAATCGGACCATCTATTGAGTAATTGAAGTCGGCTCAGCGTGTTTGCTGGATTGTCGATGCCGATGCAAGAATGGGAATCATGGGCTGGGCCCAGTATATTAGTATCTCACTGGGTGGTTGTTTATATTCGGACACTGTGTAGTAGTAGTAGCCTGTTCCTAAGGATTAGAAAAATCATGATACTAGGAAACATAATCTGAAAATACACTATGGCGTATCTCTCGTCCGTGATTTGGAAGTAGTACCGCTCCCTCTCCCCAGTATATGTATGCAGCATGTTCTATGAAATATCAATAGTAGTGTCCAGACTGATATGACCTTGATCGCCGCTTGGATATACTTGTGGCCCGCCTTGAATAACCTCCGTCTGGACTTGGGCCAATGATCCTTAGTAGCATCAATTGGATGTAGTCGAGATTGCTGTATACTAGTAGTAGTATTTTTGAGCATTCAACATTCTCTTGGAATTAACAATTTGAGCAAGATACAGTTAGTCGTTCAAACGCAGGTGGTGCGTGCGTAGTACGTTTCTACTATCCGCGCCCACTTACTGTACCGGGTATCTCACTTCTTCATCTATCATACCCTAGATGCGTTCTTCAACAAGTCGTCTCGATGGTGTAGTTGGTTATCACGTGGGTCTCATACTACAGTATGACGTGGAAGGTTCAACTTCCATGCGATCCCAAGGCCGGGAGTTCGAACCTCCCTCGGGACAGATCGTTTTTGTATCTTTTTCTTTTTCCTTCCCCATTCAGTGTTTGAAAAATATTTGCAGTAGGTTGAAAATAATATCTGGCTCATGTGTTTATCCACTATCTCGATGAAGTTGAGCCCTTTCGCTTCCTGTCTTGCTGTTGATGTTCATCAAATAAGTTTTGACTTGAATCGGAGGAAGGTTCTTACGAGTAGCCAACTTCGTCTATGTGCTATTTCATTAAGCGTAGTAGATATATTGACATGTACACCCATTGGAATCTTCCAAACGACAAAGACTAATACTAAGAATAAGCTTGGTTCTCCTCGATCGGCCCCATTTCGTCATTGCTTTGACCCGAATCCAAATTTGTAGTCACACTCTCTGAACCTGCATCTTGCTGGGATAGCGGTCTCCCCTTCTCGAATCTCCCATCGTGATCCCGAGTTACAATCTCCAACTTGTTGTCGCGTTGCATCACTCGTATATTATGCTTGTAAACATCAATAGTTGAGATACCAGCTCCCGTATGAGCCATCTTTTCAGTTGGAGCAGAGTTCCATGCAAGCGCTGCGATCTCTGGTGCTGAGCCCCAACTGCTCGAGGAGAGCCCGCTGTAAATCGAATAGCAGACGTGGGCAATGGCCACGGCAATATAGATGGCAAGTACGACCATTTCGAGTACGGATGTGATCCCGTCCGCGCTGTATGCGTAACCGTTCACATAAGCTGCCATAACCAATTGAGTAGATCGGTTGCGCACAGCGGCAGACACGTTGAATGCGTTGCGCCCCGTGCCCATGTTTCCGCCTTGAGGAATTATATCGTAAATCCAGTCGCCACCATCCCAAAGATCATTAGGGTTATTAGCACCTTTCAAGTCCATGATGATACTATGATTGTACGCTGACCGACCGATGCCGTTGGTGATAAGGGTGGCTAGGATATTCTCCACTATAATATCGTAATAGTAGGAGGCCGATGGAGTTGAACTGTTGAAGATGCCAGCCATCGAGGTGATAGGTGATAGAATCGTTTCATTTGTACCGGGAATGTCTGGCGTCAGGTACGTCGCCCAGTCCGCCGTGAGTGCAACTCGCGGCCAATCAGAATGAAATGTCCCATTCTTGTCCATTTCTGCAGGCTGGCCAGTGACGATTTTGATGTGGTTCCGCGTGGACACTAAAGTAACGTTGGTGAGCCTGCTGTCGACGCTGCAAGTGAAGTACTGTGGATTGGTGCTGACTGTGGCAGGAAGGACAAATATCGCAGCGAGAGTGGCGTCTATGGGTTGCAGCAGACGAAAGTCATCGATCCAGAGCACGGAAGGGGTAGCACCTTGTCGGAGGAGTGATTCCACCTTGGTTTCAATCGTCTTGTTGGAAAACCCATTGTATAAATCGATCGAGGCCTGACTCGTGTCGGCCGTGCCCGGGCCTGAGGAGAGAGACGCAGTACCCAATGCGGGAAAGGCCAGAGTGATATTACCGGAGTAGTCGTAGAACGTCTGACCACAGAACGTGAGTACCATCGGCTGCAAGGCGTTGGTCATGAAGAGTGCATCGTTTCTGAACTTGAACCGGCCGACGTCGATGTTGGCGGCAGCGTACGACCATAGCCTGCCTAATTCTGCAACGCTATCCGCGACGACAGAGAGTGGGGTAGTTGCAATGGTGTAAGCATTCCCCCACATCATCTCATGAGTACCGAACAGGTTGCGAGACCTCATTCCAAAGCTGCGGATGGAAGCTTGACCGGAGATGGTAAGATTTTGGGGGACACTGCCCGCATTGACGAGCTTCGGAAAGAACGAGTAATAGTCCTGGTTGAGGATTTGCCAATTCCCGGCCGGGCAGGCGAGGTCGCTGTTGTCAAAAGCACAATGCGCTAGTGATGATGAGTTCTTCATTTCACGAGGAAAGACTTCACTGTCGGTGGCATTGATCCAGAATGGTGTACCACCTGCTGGCCAGTCATCCAGACGTGGTTTCATTAAATTACTTGTAGACGGTCCAACTGTTAGTCCCAGCAGGGTGCAAATAACCATAAGGCAAAGCATAAACCATTTGGTGGTTCTTCGCTTCCAGTCATGATTGACTGAACCCCACATGCTGAGGGACCAAAGGAAACTGATGTCTTGAAACTGCAAGGAGGTGAATATGGCGCCAAACGGAAGGCCTTCCCCAAAGGCAAGTTCTCTACGGATATAAGTAATTAGTATGGAGCCAAGCGAAGCTAGCATAAGAAGTTCATGGAGCTTAGCTGCGAATGTCAGCGCAGCGAGCTTCTCTGCATCTTGTCCCGAAGTGCCAGATAATTCGCCCCCGATATAGTAACCAGTTGAATTAAGCATGATGAGTGCAAATGCAGCACTGACAGGAACCACATGCAGGACACAGCGGATGGAAGCAAGTGTCTTGCTCCTGTCCATAAAGACTTTCGGCCTTTCTGTTACCTCAATGCCGCATAGCTTGCAGCAGGTATTGTAGAAGGATGTGATGCCGATATTCTTTAACAGTGCCAGAAAATGATCGCTGAGCCCGGGACTGTTGGATTCTGCTCGGAGTAGTCGCTGCCAACACAATCGATCTCTTACTTGGGCCATCTGGGCCCCCAGTGAAGATCGGAGTGAGTGCACCATGCCCCGAGCCTTTTCCGAGATCGGACGCCGAGCATACCGCACGCGCTGATTTGCCTGTATAGAGACGTCGCTATCGGATGCATCGCTGTTGGAGCGCGAGATACCATTATGCAAATTGGAGTCACTGCTCGACATATTGTAGGAATTCAGCAAGAGCCAGGGCCCGTCAAGATCCCAGTCTAGACTTACGCGGTGGTCGGCCGATACGGTTCAGCAGCATACATGTCCTCTAAGCTCACAGCTTCGCCATCCAGCTGGGACTGCCATGACAGATTGGACGACGAATAAGTGTTATGAACGAGGCGAATCCCATTTTGAAAAGAAGGCCGAGTGCCATTCTCGGGTGTCATCTCCGAAAATCCGTGGCGTATAATTGTTTTTAACTATAAATACCAGGGGGAGGTGGTTGGCCTCAGCCCAGATAATGCCATGTATAGTATGTGGACTAAGAAGAAGGAATACAAGGCTTAAGCCGTAGACGTGTTATAAATGGACTGCGTCCGCGCCCGCGGACCAGCTTCAATCCCATATCTGAATTTCGGAGACTGGAGTAGTCAGATCTACTAAAATGATAGCACATAGCCTAGCAGGGGACCTGGTTGATGATTGGTCTCTGCTCGCTGTATCGCTCGGATGTTAGCGCTTGGAGGATGGGGCCGGCGAGCTGAAGCTGTCTACCCAGCCCCTGATCCCCTAGCGGACAAGAGCGGCCAACAAATGGTGCCCATGTCAAGATAGACCGGTAAGCAGTAAAGCTACGCGCAAGCACATAGAGGCACTTTGAGTGCCACCAAGGGCGTTTCTCTCTTCACTCGGCCAAAGGGAGGGGGGCGCAACGATCGGACGAGGCTAAGGATACTAGACAGGAGCCAGTGCCTTTAGCGCCGCGGCCCACTCAAGGCATATCATTGGCCTCGACCACGAGATGGTCTGCGGGGTCATTGTGAACCAAGGGGTCAAATGGCGCTTAACGAGGTTGTGCGTTATACTGACTGGCCGCAGAAAAAATGCGAGCGGGAGCCGTGGAGCGTAATATATGGTGTACTGTGTACAGTCGTCGGCTGTATTCATAATTCTTTTCCGACTTGCCCAGGCAACCCCAGCCTTACTATCAACAGTTCACGCCTACTTCTTGGCATCTTCTGTGATTGTAATGATCCCCAAACCCCATGAGGTGTATAGCAGGGCAGTTAGGCGGTCGTGTGTTGAAGAGTGCTTTGAAGTTGGTCTTAGAATCAATTTCTACTCACTTCGGACATAAGCCGAAGCGCCCAATTGTAGGTACTCCCCCGAACTTGGCCTCAGACGTGTGCCCAACCATTAGAGACAAGCACCTGCATCTCATTGATCAAACAAAAGTCACCAGGTTCTTGCTCATCGATATGGTCATCATGCCAACCAGCAATCCTCTTGCGGACTACCAGCTTTTTGAAGAATGGCGTTGTAAACCATCGTCGGAGTCGGTTCTCCCAAAGAGCCAATGCCACATGTTGCAACGACAACCAGGCCCCTGTGGGATGAACAGCTTCATAGGCTGCAGGGTTATAGCCGACACGAACCTTGGGGTTCAGATAAACTCCCTGTTGTTGGGAGAGAGGGTTATCCGCATGAATCAAACAACATTCAGAACCCTCGAGATGTGAGAGCGCCAGGGAATCGGATATAGCGCGAAATCGCAACGGAGGAGTGGCGATAAAGGGCTCCATAGGCATAGCAACTGCGATAATTGATCGATCAATACAAGCGTCGAGAAAGGCATATAGGGAAGTCACCAACCCATTCCGTTCCAGCAACTCTTAACAGGCACAGGAGACAGGGTAAGTAGTGCATTGCGCGAAGCTGCAGACCGAAAATATGGCCACTTCTGCATAACATGCTCATCGCCGTTTGAATCACGCAAGGCAAAGGTGTCATAATAGAGTGGTGGTTTGGAAAAGTCCAGCGAGCAAGCAGCAGCATAAACTCCATCATTTGTATCAAGTAATCTGATAACATCGTCCACCTATGACCGGCAGTTAGCGACCTGCTAAGATAGTTTCTATACCAGATAGAAATCTGAAATAGCCCAGACATACAGTGAAGACCACATCATTCAGAAACAGCACTTTGTCAAATGTGATGCCTTGCTGCGACAAGTCCCCCAAAGGCTGCAAGGTCAAGTTGCGTAGTCGCGCAAGATAAGGAATGCGCCTCAGTTCCTTCTTTTGGCGAGGCGTATCGATCCAGCCCTCTCGAGGACGAGCGGATAGCTCATCCTGATGGGTCGTGTCCGATAGGGTGATGTTGCGCCGTACGCCAAGTCGGTCTAGCCCAGCGTCAAGCTCGCGGAGAGCTCCCTTGGAATCATCCCAGCTCCCACTCTCATAGACGCTCACGAAAACATTATCTGGTCCGAATGTTTTTGCTAGTTTTATCACCGCATCATTCCAATGGCTTCGCAGGATTGGTTCGTTGTTCCAGTGCATACTTGCGATGAATAGCCGCTCGGGTCGAGGTGACAGGTGGTCCTTGGCCACATCCACAGTCGAAGCTTGGTGATGTATATAAAGGGTCTCAAGTATCGTCCAGGCCATCATACAAAGTAACAGACCCTGGAGGAAGCGCCGGCGCAGGCTAAACCGGCGGGACAACCCATACCGAAGGAAAGAGCTAGCATAGCTGGTAGTTGGAACCATTGAAGGTAGATTTAACGATCATGTCCTATTCATATATGATAATATGAATACAATGGAGGAAAGCAAGCGAATCCGCATGGATGTCAATATATCGTAGATGTGGCACCGAAGGGCATTCAATAGGAGACGATAATCAGCAACTGATCATGGAGAGAGTTCAGCTGGCCGGATTCTGCCAGCCTCTACCGCCAAGACAGGCGATAACAGTGGACTCACGTGCGGTCTAGATGCCAATTATAGTACGTATATCACAGGACCCGGCGGTCAAAGCGCGGCGTTTTATGCCGGGGATCAGCTTGGCTTTTTGGCGAGTCTGGAAACACCAGCTGGACTACATAATGACTGGCATCGATAGCGGATGAAGCAAGGCCGAAAAGGATACCTGCATATCACTAAATGAAAAAATTCTTTACAAACTACACTCTATGTTACTTCTATCTTCACTCAAACACACTGAATGCACCTATACAAGTAGTTTACCCATAAGCCTTGAACAATTGAAGTTATAAAACACTGCTATATCGTAATAACTACATGAAACAAACCCTCTAATCTATATTCCCCCACTCCTCCTCAACCTCTGTCCCACAGTCTCCCCCGCCGCACCCGTAGCCGACGAACTCGCCGACGCCGCAATAGCCTCTCCCTCCAACCTCCTCCTTAGATCCTCATATCTCCCACCATCTCCTCCACCAGCGCCATTAACAACTCTCCGCTCCTTCTCCCCCACCATCCACGCCGGGACCCTCCATGCGCCAGTCCCAGGCAGGAACTCCATCCGCCAGGCCACACCAACCAGCCATCCCACCGCAGCGGGGACGATCATCGCCGGAAACTGCGACAAAGCCAGTTGCGCAGCGACGATATATGTTGTAGATTTATCAGACAATGTAAGAGTGAGGGACTTGTTGCTCTGTTGCGGTTGGTCTTTTGTATCGTTCGAATCAGAAGACGACGATGACGTGGAGATCCGGTAGCGGAAGGTAGATGGGATTGAGGCGTGGTATTGCGCTAATAAGGCGAAGATGGTCGCTACAGGTCCGGAGGGGAGGTAGTTCATTTTTCCGAGGGTCACGGGTCGGAGCACAAGGATGAGGAGGAGGGGTGGGAGGAGGGTTGTGTAGGGGAGTGTGGTGAGGAGGAAGGTCTATGGATCATTATCGCTTGTTAGTAGCTGCATTTGTAGTATAGCTTGTGGACGGGGGACAGTGACGAAGAAAAGTAAGATAAATGAGATAACGTACGGCAAACTTCCTCTTCCCCCAGGCGCGTTCGACGACTCGTAGATGATACACCAACATTGCGGCGAATAGCGCCTCCGTCGAGTTCGCGAATCCGGCTACCTGCCACACCAGGATGCGCCAGAACTGTCCATATTGCCAGATGTGCGGAACGACCTGGATACTAGTGAGATGTTTAAGGTCGAAGATGGCGAGAGCCACCGAGGAGGCGATGGTGTAGATGAGGAGGGATTTGGAGATCGAGGCGTTGGTGAGTCCGGAGGTTAACATCTTCGAGATGTTGGTGTGGATTTATTAGATTAATGTAGGTTATTGGAGCTGGAGGCAATCTCTCCTGAATATTAAGAGGTAACTAGAGCATTAAGGCGATATCTGATTAGTGGAGCGTCCCGGTGGTTGCGATGCTGGTCTGATGAGCTGGAAGGAAGGTGGAGGAAGTGAGGGACACGTCGCGTGAAGGGCGGGCCGAGGCGGAGGGGGCGGAGAGCGGAGGGCTCGGCATGCCGATCAAAGTACTTAAAAGACCCAATATGAATCGTTAATAGTCATTTATGTCTATTCTATCATACATTATGGCCATATCACGCAGATGGCATTTCCTTCATTTCTTCAGCCAACGCCTGGTTGTACTTCGCCAATGCCGTTTCCAACGCCCGAATGGTCGGCCCCAATAGTCGATTGACAGCTTGTTCACCCCCAGCCACACCGGCGAGATTGAGCTTGAGCTTCCTTCCCGTCCTTTCCAGCACTTCTCGGGCATGCTGCTTCAGTCGATCAACCTCAACCTGCCGCTCTCTCTCTGCGTCTTGCGCCACCGACTTTATGCGCTCCATGGCTCGGTTCAGTGACTCCACAAGCGAAGCTACCTCACCTGCGCGATCCGCGTTCCCTGACAGAAATGCCTGCCAGAATTGATGCAGAAATTCAGTCGTCGTGGCATGTGTTAGGGTCAGCCGGTCGTACAATGCAGTCGACAAACCATATGTGCCGGCATTGCCTGATCCCTCTGTTTGGGAGCGGCGGTCACGGATCGCTTCGAGAATCTGGTTTGAGGCGCGCTTCAAATTGGCCCTAGAGCCAATTACGTCTTCGAACTTTGCCTGATCCTCATCGTCCTCTTCCTGCGGTTCTACCAATCTCCCCAGCGGCGCGGCTCCGCCCTCGGGCAGATTTTGTTCCAGATCCCCCCGTAGCTGTCCGAGTATCTGATTTGGATCCTGCTGGGCAAACAGCTTATTTTGCTCGTCCTCCGCAGTTTTTGAGTGTGACGAGAAAAAGCGACTTTGGTCCTTGACGTTGAGGAGGATACGTTGCTGTTCCTCGTCCCCGCGTAAGTCACGCAGCTGCAGCTCGTTGTACGTCCCATCCTCACCCGTCTTGCCATCTGCCTCGCCATCGGCTGGTGCAACGTTCGCCATAATCTTCTCACTCAGACTATTCAGGGTGCGGATGATAGGCACCTTCTCCACCGAGGACGGGCGCATGTCGAGATCAGGTCGGTTACCTTGCCGTTGACTGTTGTTCACTTCATTTCCAGCCAGATCCAGGAAATGCGGAACATGCGCGTCGCGCGGTAAATTTCCCGACTCGTCCGCCTTAAGGTATTTGTCCAGGATTATGTCCGTGGGATCCGTTTCGGAGATGCGCTCTCCGCGCAGTTTCTTGAACAACCGACTTTGGAAAAACCGAGACCAGAACTGCTGCTCGCTAAGCTTGGGTACATTCTCATCGTACACCCGCTTCACAAGCGGGTGCTGATTGAAAATCAACTGGATCTGCTCCTTGCTAATATTCAATTTTGTCACGCTATCCTCCACCCGCGGCTTCAATGTCGACAGCACATTGTAGGATCCGCGTGTCTGCGACCGCTCGATCGCATGCGCGCGCAAAAGATGAAGTCGAGTGGACCAAAACTGCGTCATGAACTGCGAAGCAGACAAAGTATCCGGCTTGGTATGTAACGACTCCATGAACATGCGCTGGAGAATCGGATTCGACTTCAGCAGCGACTGTTGCAACTCCACATCTCCTTGAAGCCGCTTGTCATCATCCCATGGGTTCTTCTCTTTCCCTGCCGATGATACAGCATTCGCTATGGCCATAGCAGGAGACACGCCTTCTTTAACGGGGGCATTCTGAGCTGTCTTTGCAGCTTGAATAGCGGCACTGAGAGCATCTCTGATGGCATCAGCTTCCGGTCGCGCGTTCGCTCCAGCTGTAAAGGAGAAGACATATTGTTCAGGGGAGCTGGCAGGAGCGTTCGGAGGGAGGACAAAGATCTTCAGCATCACTTTCGGGTTACTCGCGGGGGTCTGTTGCAAATCTATCCGTAGTCAGTAAAATCGCGCCCGGTGAATCAAGCTGAAGACTACGCCGTACTGGTAATCTGAGCAACTGGAAGGGTAATTGCACCAGCTGCACCGCCAGCCGCCGGGATCCAAGAGATCGACTGGCGGTCCTGGGCTATGGTCAGGGTGCCATCTTTCTTCTTGTATGCCGCCGACCCGCTCGGAGGTGCCATCGTCATGGATCTCGACAGCGTCCACTGTCCAGGGCGGCGTCTAGGGATCCACCCATCGGGAGATTAAAATCCCACGGGAGAATCGGAAGGACAGGGCCTTCAAAGACGCGAGAGCTTTGAGTGGATGGGTGAAGATGCGAGTTTGTGAAAAGTACGAAGTTCCGCAATCAGTGAAGATGAAGGCACGTGATAGATATACTGAGACATGTGACTTGCTCTGCTTAGTCAGGTTAACAGCCCTAACAAGTCAATTCAGCTTAAGTACAGTTTAGGTAAAGGAAAAGAATAGAAGTGACGAGGTTGTCGGGCTGGGTATGTCCTGCAGATGATATTTTGGGTCAGAATTGATTCTGATCTGAGATTGTAGTACGCATAGCATGTATATGCTGAGGGTGCGCAGAGACATTATTTCGGGTTTCTTCGAAACTAGATTTTGATACTAGTTTATCTTCAGGGACTAGAGTGATTTCAAAAGCTAATTGTCTTGACTGTACTGAATGATGGCTAGAAACAAAGAGGAGTTGTGCTCGGGTATTCTCATTAGCTGCATGGATGCAACCAATTTGTCCTGCGACTTCTGATACTCTCTAGTCTTGTGACCAGGAACCAATCATGGCCATAGTCGAGCAGGTTTGGGGGAGTTATTCTGTACAAAAAGTAAAGACAGTTATAGTACGACACAGTAAATGATACGCCAAAGAGGAACGGCAGCATATCTCAAGCAACAAAGACAGTCTCATAATAGACGTAGACGGATATTTCCTCCCAGCACATACATAAGATGGTAATTTGTGGCAATATCCGAGCAGAAGGAAAAAAAAAAAAAAAAAATCTAAAGAATCAGTATTTTACTTTCTAATTTTTGAATAGCTCACCCACTACTCCAGAGCAAAGCGGTAGACAGTGCAGGATGCGCGTGTATTCGCCGTTACATAGAGCTATTACAACCGATAGCGGAAGGGGGGATTATTTGGAAATGTATATATCCAAGGGTATAGTACGTTAGGCAAATCACACCTAAGCTTCAGACTCTAAACTTGCTAAGAGTCCACCAGGGAAAGGAACATCTGGAAGTAAGACCGGAAAGTCCCATATATAGCCCTGAGTCGTTTCTAGGGCACTCGAATATAAAGAGAGCGCCCCACTTGGTTCCAGATCTCTCGTCTCATCCAAGTTCATACTACATGTCGACACAAACACCCCATGACATGGGGAGTTCTCAGTCCGAGGAGTCTGGCGCGAAAGCTCCAACTCATATTGATTATAAACTAGAGAATATCATCGCGGAGGCGCTAGATAATGCTGGAGTGCCTTACGTATTCTGCGGTCATGGGCTAATGAGCGTCTATGGTCTTGTGCAGGAGCAAAAGGTAGCATACTTTCTCCCACCTCCCTAAAACTAGTGTGTGATTGAAGCTAACCACTTCCAGAGTTCCACCTGGGTCATCCCAAATTTCTACATTGCAGAAGCAGATTCCCTTCTACAAGCGGCCGGTCTCCACAGCTGCCATAGGTCTTACTGCGAGGGATACCGTCCCAACAAGAGGCCTTTTGCTCCGGCCTATCACTATCATGTCCAACCACGGGTGAACAGACCGCACAACCACGTCGTGCTCTTATATAAGATGGGGGACCTATTCATCGACCTGGCACCGGTTCCCACGCGACTACCACCATTGGATGATCCGGACTATATGCTAGTCGATGACCCTCGGCTGCCAGACTACAATGATGAAGTTGGAAATGGTCGTTGGCAGTCTATTCGCTCGATTAAGATTCCAAAGCCAGCCCGGTTCATTGATGCTATAGTACTTCTCATGGTAAGAGAATGGCCTCAGGACCCTACGTCTTCTATATGGTATGAGTATTTGAGCGAGCTGCTGGATCATATCCGCGAATGCGGAGAATATGAGCTCGTACCGAGTTGGGATGTGTTGGGAAATTTAGCGCGTGGTTTTGTGAAGTTTTATTTCGATGGGGAGACTAAGAAAAGTCCGTATGAGGTGAAGAATTATATATCCAAAGTGCGTGAGGAGATGATCGAAAAGACAAAGATACCTTTACTCCTCATGGCAGATGAAGTTGAATGATAATCATGAAAATTCTTATCTAATTGAGAAAAACTTCGTTGATTTATCTATATAAGTAATCTGAAGCTTATACTCCGAGTTATTTCATTGTGAATGAACTTGGGTCGCTCGGGCTGTATGGCTCCTCGCATGGGCATCTCAGGCGTCGTTATCTAAGACACTCTGCCCCGGTACATTGCATAGTAAAATGAGCAATGCAAATGACGATTTACAATAATATTAAAGCTAATGCTTACCGGATGTTTCATATTCTCGAAGATCTAAGTCCCACCTTACCGGAAACTACATCTAATAGTATAATATTCCCATTTCAACCCATATCCGAGAAAATGAGATCGATGATAGCCTTAGATATTTATGATTGCATTATACAAATGTACAAGGTCAAAGGTCACCAATAGGCCTGCTATTGTCCGCTACAAAGCCGATTTCAAAGAATGCTGGGGTACAAGTGTGCTTTGTCTCAAAGTCAATACACCTTTGTCCAGGCCTTAACAATGACTGAAAAATAGTAAAGGTAATTCTCTATTCTGCTGATAGGTAGCACCCGGGACCTAACATGCGAGTTATAGCTTCTTTACTACGCCACAAGTTACTACCCCAATGTCTCTCACACGTTGTTGACTATAAATTTACCCCAGAATTCCTGTTCCATCTGATCCCTGTTCATATAGATCCATCCATCAGACAACTACAGGATCGAAGATTCATACAGAAAATGCGTTTCGATAATTTAACCATCGACGAAATTGATAGGAAGTATCCGGATATTCTGTATCCAAGCAATGATGAGCTCCTTGACGCTGCATCACATCTGATCGAATTTACGCAGATACTGAAAAATAAAGATATCTTGCGTACCACACTTGTGGGAATTACAGGAGGTCTTGCTGTCATGCATCATTGCCCCGATCGCCTGCCCAGCATTGTAAGTGGCTGGATTACAAGAACCGCTCACCAAGGCAGCCTTCTATTGACTAACATACTGAGTAGGCATGTAATAGAAAAGAAGATATTGACATCGTCCTGGACTTAGCAGATTCAACCCTGGAAGACCTTAAGGACGCATTGCTATACTATTACTCGCAGATCTTCATAAAACACCGTCAAACGCTTTACATGCGGACACCATGGGGTAAAGTGAGGCTTGACTTCAAGATAATCCCTGCAAGCGTAAGTACAGATATACACAATTCCATAGATCTCTATTAACTGCGTTATTAATTACGAATTGACCTCAATCTAACTATTCCATCAGCGGAAATTGAAAGGAATGCAGTATCTGTCCGTTCTTGAACTGACAGATTTACCATTTGTCAACAAGATAGACCTCATGACGTCTAAGATATACGACGTTCACCCTGATCCTTTGCCCTCACCTTGGGGAGAGCCTGAAACCGCGAGAGCTATTCACCATGGGACAGATGCGCTCAGACTGGCTCTGTTATCCGATCAGGGAAAGAAAATCATTCTCACTGTGAGGCAAGCTATGCGGATAAGAAGGGCGTTCCGCTCTTTAGAAAATTATACCGGCATTCCAGGCGTTCAGTGGCTTGAGTTGTTTCTCGTCCGCGGCAGATATTATCATAATCGTCCGACTGAGATTGTGGATCTGGAGAAGGCTTTCTTTTTGTTGGAAATGGGCAAGTACAAACGAGAAATATCAGACCCATGGTACTACTAGCATAATACGAATTCAGCTATACTCTTTTCTCTATTCTCTATGTTTGAAAGAAACATCAAACTTGTCAACAGAATCAGCATTAAAGTAACAGGCATCGCCTCCCACATCAATTCTCCCAATATCTCCTTTAAAGAGCGCCGAATCCTGTTTGACCTTTCCATCATCCAACGTATCAATAATTCTTATTATCACACTAGTCCTATCCACACCAGCCTCCGCAGACGCCCCAGGACGCCAAATAGCCCTCACTTCTAACATCAGCTATCGCCCCTAAGGACAGAACCGTGCATTCATCGACTTCTTTATCAGCGGCAACATAGACCGTATTACTTTTTTCAAGGCATTAAATTTACCGTATGTCCCAGGACATATTGTTTGGTGGTTAGTTGGAGTTGATTACCAGTGTTTTTGATGAATGCCTTCTGCATGCCTGCAGAACAAGTGAGTGACGTCATCGAACTATCAACCATCTTCTCACTTAGTGCCAACCTAATATACAAGCTCAATCCTCATAAAGATAATAAAAGCACAGTATCAAAATAAAATAGCTCTAGTATTGTAGTCGAGCTCTAAACTCTGTCCCATAGAATAGTACATAGTAGTGTAGTAACCGACTGTAAATATCTCCCCTCCTATTGGCGGGCCGCAAAGTAATGATTTCCGCACGTGACAGCGCGCCATGCGGGACGCGTGCCTCAAGCAAGAAGGACGAGTTTGACGCTCCACCTGAATAAAAAGGCATCGATAACTAGAATTACTATTGATATTCTAGTTATACACAAATAAATTCTCTTCGAAAATGTCGTACTATGACATTGATGCTATCTTGACGGATTCCCAAGTATGTGTTGTGTCAATCCTGGAAAATGAAAATGCATGCATGGCTGATTCCCACCCATCCAGAAACTACCGTGCACATTTGAATTGGACGTACCTGGTCTTGGTATTTTGGAGGGGAATCCGGGGGAAAATGTACTTCTCCCGTCTGAATGGTTGGATGGGAGGTTTGCTAAGTGTAGTCTATCTAGATCAAAGCTGGAACGCGCATTGATTTGCCGTTATGGCTGGGTGAGATGCTTTCTATTGGGTGAGTTATTTTACTTCCACTACTGATAATATCTTGGTGAGGTATCGTCTAACTATCGCAGTGCCCGACTGGGAACCTCTCGACTGGTCACGCTGGATCTCCCCTCAGCACTCTCAGAACGAGTTATGAATGCCTTGAAAGCTGATCCTCGGACGGTGGATCTGCGGTCATTGGCGCCGCATTTTTATAGTCTGAGCGAGAGGATTCTGGAGCTGTTTGAGGAAGAGGAATTGGTGGAGGTTTTGAGTAATGTATGGTGCTTTTGTGAACTGGGGATGTGATTAATGTGGCTAATTGTGATGATGATAGACGTTCAAGAAGCGCTCAGCAGTCATTGCGGACCATGCGCATAATCCGCAGGGTGCTTTAGGGCAGGGAGCGGATTTCTTGCGAGGATTGGATGAGACAGAGAGGCAGCGTATGTTGATCTCTCGTCTGTGTTGTGTGCGTTGCTGATTACTGATGCTTTTGTGTAGTTTTCCGGGTTGCGCATGATAGTGCTAAGGAGACGCGGGTCTGGGCTGGAGAGGCGAAAAAGAAATGATGGTAATGGGTTACTGGTTTAGGTGGAGCGTATGGATTGTTGAAAGGTTGAGCTGTGCTCGCCGTTATGAACATAAACTTTAACAGAAGAATAATTATGAAGTATCAAAATGTGATGACTTAAATATTCATTTCGTATTTAGTAGTTTGCTATAGTCATGGTTGGAGATGTGTACAAATATGATCATAATGGCTGGCATCTGATTCTGAAGGTTAAGTTTGGAACTACTTAATGAATGTCCTGCTAAACCATAAATTGAAACAAGAAGATGAGACAGTTACCCGAAACCTATCATTCGAAAGTTCCGAAAAATTGCTGCGGATAACCCCCCCACGCAGGTGTACTTCGTGCTCCGGAGATATGGAGGAAATCACGAGCGCAATGCCCACCGAGATAAGAATGACTGGAAGGACATGTCAACTCCGACTGGCGGAGTAAGCGCCTACGACCGGCATAACCGAGGGCTTTATTAAGGCCCACGAGCTGGGAGAGCTGGGAAGAAGAGAGAGGGAAAGGGGGAAGGAAAAAAAGAGAAAATCTAATTATGGGTGCCGACACGAGCCATGGGAAGAACGATGGGGCAGCAACTTATCTGTCACGGGGCGATAGAGGACTAAAGCTGAGAGCGATGGGGATGATGAGACGATGATTGCAGACGGACTGGTGTAGCGGGGAGGGGGGAACCACGGGCGGTCGATGGGTCCCTGGAACGTGGGGCAGCCTGAGGAAAAGGAGCGCAAGTGGAAGTGAGAAAGTTGACGGATCAGATTTGGCTGCAGTTCCGGGCGGCTACACTGAGGATTCTAATGGAGCAAATAGATACGGAGTACGGAGTAGATATACTTGATAAGTTTATGAAGAGAGGGGAAGTGGAATCGTGCGATTTTAGCCGATGGAGTGGGGGAGGAGGGCACTGACATTAATGATTCCTGTCCTTAATCTAGTGGTGGTGATTATGTGTATATACTCTGTAACGATGTGTGTGTGTGTGATCAGTTGAGGAATGGAGCAATAGGAGGTTACAGTAGGGATAGCAGTGTGGTAACAAGACCGAAAAAAAAAAAGAGTACGCTTTTCCAACCACCACTTAACCAGCCACCGTAAGTAGCTATTGGGCGGACCTCAAAATCAGGACGAGAAAGGCGATTGGAAGCTTAAGTTCAGGTTCAGCCGGCCCAGCCATCGGAGACCATCCCAGGGAGGGCCACTTGCACCCACTGCACTAAACCAGCCCGGGAGATGGTGGGAAGAGCGACCGGGACCGGGATCCAGTTCCTGACTTGCTGGTGCTCCGCTAAGGCCACTTTAGCCCGGCTTTTAGTGCCCTGCGATCGTTTGTTCCTTGAGCCTATCTCGTTGCTTTCATGCCTTTCCCCTCCCTCTATTCAAGAGCAAGACCAAGACCAAGACCAAGACCATCCAAACTGCCGACCTGCTTGCATTCATCATCACCATCATCATCACGCATTCACTCCGTCCTCAAATTCTTCTTCCCCCCTCACTGGCATTTCGTTGTTCAGTCAACCTTCTTTGTTGCTTGGCAACCTTCCGTCCATACCACAGAAACTTCCCTCCAAATCCAACGCATGCCTGCATGCATACATACCGAGAAACTGAGATCCGGATCGCTCTCACTAATCCCTCCTCCTCCCATGGATGGATGCATGTGTGGAGATCATCTTCCTGTCACTCGGTCCCCTTTCTTGGCTGTGAGGATCCACGATCGACTCGTCACACTTTCTCCTCACACTTTTCTCTTCGCTCCCCTCACGTCTTGACCTTTTTTTCTCGCTTCCTTCTTTGTTCTTCCCGTCCGACTTACACTTCCTCCACCCTCCCCTCCTCGCCGTTCCCACTAGACGCTTGGACGCGCAGTGGGCCTCGTTTCGTCACCAATCGCCCTTCCTAGGCGCGTTTTCTCACCTTCCGCCTGAGACATTGCTTTTTCCTCCTTGCTCTATCGGTCGACTCCCTCCCCGATCCTTCTGAACGAACTTGTGTGTAGTGGATACGATCCTGCGAACCTACTGCAGTCTAACTGGCATCGCGCATCTTGTCAGTTATGCGCATTAGCTAGGCAACTTTGGCCCATCTCACCCGCAGACCCTCACACAATATGGACCGAAATCCCCAGAGACGGAGCACCGTCTCGGTGCAGTCAACTGCCCCTTCTTCCCTGCGCCATTGCTCATTTCCCTCCTCTTCAAACACCTCGCCTCCGACCGATACCGCGTCCCTCAGACCCGAACCGAAGCTGAAGCGTGAGCCATCCACCTTCCTCTCATCCCTTGATTGTCACCCAAGGGATACATGAGACAAACAAAAGACACTGGACTGATTCTTTGTTCCCCTGCAGGCCGGTCTGCTCCCCCAAAGCCTCTTGCCCTCGCCCGGGTCAAGGGAACCGTCGCCATGGACTCTTCGCCGCAAATGAATTCAGGTGCGGATTTCTCCCCGGCTTTGGGCGTGCAGTGGTATTGATCGCTCTACAGAAATGTCGTGGTTGAACGACGCATCACCAATGTCGATGACCCCTAGGACCGCAACCCCAAGAACACCGCAGCGATCTGGAGCCGGTACGCATATGGCATCGCCGCACACTGCACGCAAAAGGGTGCGAGCGCACACGCTGACTGGTGATGGACAAACAGGTACTCCGGAACCTGTCCCCTCATCGCTCGTCAACCCTTCTTCAGCCCTACTCCAAGATCTTCTCAAAGAACAACGCGCGAATCGAGTGCCCAAGGGAACTGCGACGGAGGACGTTGGTCAGGGCGCCCCGCGCACGCCAGAACGATCTCACTCCCGGCCCCAGTCGCGATCTCAATCCCCGGCGCAGTCCCAGTCCCAATCTCGATCTCAATCTCAGGAAGAGGTGGGCTCGGAGAAACAGCGAAAAATTCAGACCGCGCTTTCTTCGGGTCTCAGGCACCCACATGAAATGGGGGTCAGAGAAATGGGCGAGGTAAGTGTCCCTGGGTCATTCGATCTAATCCGCCTGTAAACTGATTGACCAAATGGCAGTACGTGTCCAAAATTAACAAGCAAAACTTCGACTTGAAGCTCGAAATATTTCACCGCGTGCAACAAATGGCCGCTTTGGAGAAGAAACTACAGCGTATGGAGCAATTGGAAGAGGAACTTGGGCGCCTGCGAGGCCTGGAAGACGAGGTTCAGGAACTGAGGGATGCCGAGTCAGACAATCAGCGACTCAGGGAATCTAACGAGCAACTACGACAAGAGGTTGACAAGCGGGACCAAGCAATCACGGAGGCTGTCGATATGATCTGTCTTCTGGAGCATAAAGTGGCCCAGTTGGAAGCTGGTGGACATCCATCAACACCTTCTACCACTCGCGGGTTCGAGGATGACGACCCGGGTGCTACAACTCCCAGGCAGAATACCGCGTTTGCCGCTATTGACATCCCGGAGAGAACATCTTCGAGGCGGGGTACTTCTCTTTCGAAGAAGCATCGGCGGCCATCCTCGGATTCGCGTCAGCTCAAGCAAGCTCCCTCATTCTTGTCCGATGATCACAAGAGCCCCACAACACTGCAGAGCACCTCTATTACTGCCGACGATCGGTCTCGTTCAGCACTGAGTGACATGACAAAATCAGAAAGTCTGCAATCCATGAGTGATTTCCTCGAGCCCGAGTCTCCAAGGCTCAGTGCTCTGAGCGAATGCAGTGAACTGTACCCTCCCGATGAAGAAGCAAGCGATCAGTTGAATATCCCGGTTAAAGAGCGAGACTCATCAGGAGCCTCAGAGGTCCCCAGGGAATCCGAGGATTCCGCCAGTCAGAACCTGATCGAATCTTGGATCCAGCCACAACGTGATGTCTTTCTGGAAGATGTGCCGGAACAGGAGATATTACCCTCTAATCTCCTCAGACAGACGGGTAAACCAAGCTTTGACAGTGATTCATACAATAGCTCGAGCCAGAAAACACGAGTAGATAGCGTGTTCGGGGGTTCGAGGTTACCCCCTACTCCAGACACCATGAGTACGGCGTACGCCACTGGACCCAATCAGTCGAACGGCAGCATCGTTGCGGAGAAGAGTCTTGTTGATCAAGCTATGACGGCCGGACACGGTCGTCCGCGTTCTGCAGGGGCACTTACAACAAGGCGTAACTCCACTAACAGTGCAGCGGTTGGTAGCGTGGACATGAATGTTAGTGATGCCACACTGCATCGACCTGGTACTGCCGAGGAAGAAGAATCGCCTACCTTCTTTCCCTTGAACAGCCTCACATCGCGGGATAAAAGGGTATATTGCCCTGAGACCCTCGACAAGAATAGCCTTGGGCACATTGGTCAGAGTGCATTTATCAACGGAGAAGGCCTTGACAGGGTCCTTTCAAAGCTCGATAATAGCTATTATGGGTCGCTGGCGCATGAGGAATCCGACAGCTCATTGTCTTCTTCGCCTCCTTTGACACCCCAAGATTGGGTCGAGGCCGCTAAGCCGGATGCCAAACGCCGACGGGAGAAGTCTGGTCTGATGCCTGTTGCCCCTAAATCGATAAATCCCCGACCTCAGGACATGCGAATCCCCCGCCAGTCTTCTTTCCGTGGTCGTCGACACAGTATCGATTCCACCATCAGGGACTCTGATGTTCCCATGATCCCCACGTTGGATATACAGTCGCTCGAGTCTGGCTTGCAGCCTGGGCCCGACCTAGATCGTCGGATGATCGGACGCAAGATTAGCATCCGGCCTCCTTTCTTTGCGCGTTCGGCACCCCCTCGTCGTCTCCAGCCATCCTTGATGTTCGAAGGTTCGGATTCGGACGATGGAGCTCCTGCTCCCATCATTCGTAAGGCACGTGATGACATTCCAACCAAACCACCCAGGGCGATTTCCAAAGCCGAAAGCCATGGCTCTGGTTTCTCTGCGTCTGTACCAGTTCCTGCCAACGCCAAGCGCGAAGATAGTCATCGGACATTGCCACACTCCTTTACCGAATCCGGCTTCATGAACAATGCAGTGACCAAACCCCCGCCGCCCGACCCTAAAGACCACAAGCGACGCAGTTCCCTTGGGATCTTCAGCTGGGTGAAAGGAGCTAGCGGGCTTGGGAAGAAGCCTGAACCAGAGCCTCCGGTCAAGTCTAGCGCGCCCAGTACTGCCTTGGTCAAGAGCAGAGCCTCTCGGGCAACCCCAGAGTCTGGAAAGAGTGCATCCGACTCCGGTAGAACAATCGAGATGGGCGCAATGAACGTTGCCATTGATGACATTGCCTCTAAATCCAAACATCCAACCCACGACGAAGAAACGGGCCGGCGGCCAAGATACATGGACCGACGGGCCCGTCGTGGCTGAACTAGCAGCTGCATCTTCCCGTTTACGAATTTCTTTCTTTATCTCTATCTGGTTTCCTTTCCATCTTTTCCCGGGACTGTTTATGATCTATCACGATACCCCATGAGTTACATGTCTGATGACACGGATTTGTACCAGTATTGCATGCGCAGCAGAGAGTATACCGCGTTTATGACTTTTTCATTTATGGGCCATTAGAGGTGGTTGCTAATTCTTTGTTGCGTGCTATACACATGGTATCTGGCTGGCACACGATATCATTTTGTGCTTGTTTGGTGATTTTATCAATACTTGACATTACTATCATTCATTTTACTTTGAAATTCAAGCAACGGTTCATACCAACTAGTACACCGTTCCTTCCATAATATATAATCCAATGAACAATAGAACAAACCTAAGCTACAGTAAAGAACTTACATTCCTACGAACCACCACAACACCCATACAGATAGAAGGCGAGTCCAAAACATGTGATCCAGTGGAACAACATGTCATTGCACTTGCCACCAACAATAACAGGCAGAGTATACTACCCACTCGAGCATGGCATTCAATTGTATCAGAAAAAGGACGGCATTGAGGTATAGTCCATCTCGTCATACAGTGATTGAGCATTTACCAGCCAGTGTGGATGGAATACTAGTAAGTCGTATCTAGTAAAGACCGCTTACTGAGATGTGGGAGGGACGTTTCCTACTCCTAGATAGTTAATCTTAATACATGTCTTTTCTAGTAAGTAGTAAGATGCGATGATCTGTAATCGAATAAGAAGATGTAGATCTAGATAGATTGATGTATGATTCCCAACTACTTTTAGTAGTCAGTAAAACAGACACCGTTTTATAATAATGCAACAAGATGGTAGAGTACTCCTTACACGCCTGTCCTGTCCTGTCCTGTCCTGCCTATTCCAGCCTACCCTAGCCTGCGTGTGTCAATCTATATAATGCCATGTGAGTAGTAAAAGTAGTACGTTATCCGCCATACCCAATGCAATCCGCAAACCTAACCACATGAAAAAAATTCCCGTACACGATACCCAAAACTCCAGAATTTTGAGGAGGGGAAAAATCAATACCACCCCGTCCCATCCTCACCCCTTTTCTTCCCCTTCGGATTCATCGATATAATCCTCTGCCCAGGTAACGTATCATCCGTAATCGAAGATTCGAAAATCCCCGAAATAGACCGCTTCCCCAGCATCTGAAACGAATCATACCCCTCCAGCAACCCATTACACGCTGCCCATTCCCTCGACAGCCGCGGCGACGTCCCATCGCCCAGATCACACCACCGCGTAACCACAATCGCATGTCGGAAGTGCAGCGCGCGTGGGTCCGCGCGATCCTCGGTTAACTTGATCTCGACGAGATATTCAGACGGACACTCCGGACAGCGGCGCATGGGGCGACATTTCCCGCATAGAGTGGCAATTGAGTAAGGGTTATGGATGCGCCGCGCCATGATATCCTTGGCGCGGTGTTCGAGGCCCTGTAGGGCAGAGGTGTCGCGGGGTGCGGGGACATGAGTGAGGGCACATTTGCACACGTTCATGAGTTCGCCGTCGCGCCAGTGCGCGCACGCGGAGAAGTACGGCCAGTAGTCTTCGCGGGAGTAGAGGAGAAGACGTTGTGAGCTGGGGGGAAGGTCTGGGTCTGCGAAGCGGGTGCTGATGACCCGCATTAGCAGGTGGCCTTTGTGGATGTGGAAGCGGGTGTGGTGGGACCAGTCGTCGCGGCGCCAGCGGCGGGAGAGGGATTCCGGGGCGAGGCCGTAAGAAGGGGAGAATTTGTGGGCGCGCATGACGAGTTGGACGAAGCTGAAGGGGAGGGTGCGGCCGTGGGTGATGCGGTGACGAGGGGGCGGGAGGAGGGTGTTGCGCATGTTGGGGCAGTTGAAGAGAGGATTGATGACATGGGCGGGTTGAAGTTTCTCATGGCCCTCTTGGGTGCGACGGTGGTAGCGGGCGCATGGAAAGCAGAGGAGATGATGGGGGAGGTAGCAATCTTGGGAGACGAGGAAGTCGGAGCGGTATTCGCGGTTGGAAGGGTGGTTGAGGGCTTGCCAGGGTTGGAGCGGGGCGAGCTTGGAACGGAGGGTTTTGCTGGCGAAGGCGAGACTGGCTTGGTCTGCGAGCGTGAGATAGGAGCAAATCTCTTCCCAGAGGATCGGGGGGAGACTGGCGATTACGGGCTCGCCAGGAGGACGGTTGTCGAACTCGGCGCGGTTGGCGTAAGGGTCTGAGGGATCGAGATCCTGGACGCCGATGGCGTGCAGGAGTTCGGTGTGATCGCGGCTTTCACCGAGCTGGGTGTCTTTGTTGGCGTTGAGTTCTCGGTATTTGAGGCGATGTGCCTCCAATGGCGCCAGGGAGGGCAGCGGAGGGACATCTTCGCTGGTAGTGCTGGGCCGCTTGAAGCCGGCTCGGAGGTCTGGAGTGGATGCGCTGTAGCCCTTGCGCAAGACTTGCCGGGATTTCTTGGGCCGGAGAGCGTTGGCGAAGAAGGCCCGGAAGCCGCGCCTTTCTCCCGGACTGTCATCAGACATGGGGGAGAATGGAGTAAGAAGCGGAGGAGATGGGAGGACAAAAAGAAGATAAAGATGAAGATGAAGCCGGCGATGCAGCGAATGTGAAACATGATCGGCGCTGTATTACGTTTACCGGATGTTACGGAGCTGCCATCCGCCACCTGCCGAGCTTCAGCCACTGTGG
This sequence comes from Aspergillus welwitschiae, assembly GCF_003344945.1. Classification (NCBI taxonomy): domain Eukaryota; kingdom Fungi; phylum Ascomycota; class Eurotiomycetes; order Eurotiales; family Aspergillaceae; genus Aspergillus; species Aspergillus welwitschiae. Next base: position 1,961,047 of record NW_020798695.1, read on the forward strand.
CTGATGAGGAACAAGGGTCTATTTGTTTACGGAGAGGATAAAAAGAAGAGAAGAGTGCCATTAATACGGAATTTGCATTAGGGCATCGGGTTGAGCCTGATTAGTTCCAAATCCATAGTACACATAATACGCAGATCCACAATCGCTAATCAAGCCGCGTCAATATACAGTTCATATCATAAGGAAAGCTTTACGCGGAGAAGCGCTTCTCCACGGCCTTCCAGTTGATGACCTCCCAGATGGCCTTGAAGTACTCGGCCTTGCGGTTCTGGTATTGGAGGCTAGATAGACAATATTAGCTCCTGATAATTTCAACGGGTTGGGTCAGGTGCACTTACTAGTAGGCATGCTCCCAGGCGTCAATACCCAGCAGGGGCTGGAACTGACCGACAACGGGGTCCTGGTTCTGTGAAATTGTTAGCCAACTCGAATACTTTCTTCGCATGCATGGCGCATCCTTACGGAGTAGGCCTTGATGCCAATGTGACCGGTCTGCTTGTCCTTGACGAGCCAGGCCCAGCCGCTACCCTGGATAGCAGCAAGAGCAGCGTTCATCTTGTTCTGGAACTCCTCCAGGCTGCCGAAGGTGTCGTTGATGGCAGTCGACAGGGCACCGGACGGGGGCTCACCACCGCCAGCGCTCTTGGGAGCAAGGTTCTCCCAGAAGAGGGTGTGGTTCAGGTGACCACCACCGTGGAAATTGATCAGGGGCTTGAGGGCAATCTGGGCCGCAATGTCGTTCTTGTGCTGGGCCTCCTGGAGCTGCTCAATGGCAGTGTTGTAGCTGTTGACGTAGGTCTGGTGGTGGTTCTTGTGGTGAAGCTCCATGATCTTGCCGGAGATGGAGGGCTCGAGAGCGCCATAGTCGTCTACAGGGAGTCAGTTCGGTGACTTCAAGATTTATGCGTCTCGAGAATGGCAGCTGGATGCATACAGGACAGGTCAGGGAGAGTAGCCTTGCCGCGGGCAAAGGTCAAGCCCGCCATGCCGGCAGTTCTGGGAGTAGCCGAAGCTCCGGCGCGCAGGGCCGTACGGGCAGAGGTGCGGACGAGGGAAGCAGCCATTGTGAGCGATAATTAGAACAGAGCAAGATGCACTATTACTATAGACCCGGGGGTGTTTAGAGGGATGAGAGGAGAGTTGCTGAAGGGAAAAAGGAAGAAGAAGGAAGAAGGAGAGATGAAGAAGTTCAACGTCATAACGGCTTGTTTCTTCGGAGGGCGCATTTCCCCGCGCCGAAGTTTCCCGGCATTTGGATCCACCATCTTTTAGCTTCATCCATTCATACTCAATCAGGATCTCCGTCATGCTGCCGGGCTTTCTCTCGACTTCCTCGCCGTGAATCTCGATTCCTTCCTTTGTGTTGCCTTTTGTCCTCAAGCCCGGCCATGGAGTCCCCCTCGTCCTCGCCATACGCCGGCCAGAAACGCAAAATCGCCGACATGAGCTCCGATGAAGAGGAAGAAGAAGATTACCGCCCAACCATGGGCTTTCGCGGTTTTGCTCGCGCGTCGTCTCGCTCTGAGTCGCCTCCTTCTCACGGCGGGCTGGGAAGCTCTCGTCGCAATCCCCGGAACAACACCGCGCAGTCAGCGATGAAAGGCGGAGGCAACAATGCTGGCAAAGGAATGTCCGGAGGCAACTCCTTCGCCGCGCGCATGATGGCCAAGATGGGTTACGTCGAGGGACAGGGTTTGGGTTCTTCCTGTCAAGGTATCGTCAACCCGATCGAGGCCCAGGCTCGTCCTACAGGTGCCGGTCTGGGTGCGGTCCGTGAGAAGACAAAGCAAGCGCGAGAAGAGGAAAAGCGGGCAGCAGCTCTCCGGGGCGAGTCCGTCGAGGATAGCTCAGATGAAGAGCGCAAGAGGCGACGGAAAAAGAAGGAGGAGCGTAAACGAGAGGGCCGGAGCGGGACAGGGACACCAGTGGCTCGCGCGAAGCCCCAGTTCCGAACTGCGCGCGAGATGGAAAAGGATATGGAGGGCTTGGAAGTTCCGAACGTGCTGAAGTCGCTGATCGATGCGACTGGGAAGGACCAGAAGGTGCTCACGTCTACAGCTGGTCTGATGACGCCGCAAACATTCGTTACTCAAGGCGAGGGAGAAGCCTGGAAAATCGCGCAACGTGCTCGGAACGACCTAGAGGCGTTTGCAGACGAGTGGAAGGGTCTGACAGAGCGGAAAAAGTACATCGAGCTAGAGGAAGCCCAGGTCGTGGAACAACTTGATACAAATCAGCTCAAGGTCGACCAGCTGTCTGAGCTCGTCACAGCCATCGGGCAACTAGAGATCTTCCAGAAGGAAGACACTCGAGCAAAGTTCGACGAAATCACCGATAAGCTGGAGTCCATGGAGATCAAGTACCGCAGCGAGATTGATGAATACCGACTGCCAGAAACGGCCGTCGCAGCCATCCATCCTCTTTTCCGCCAAGCGATGGAAGAATGGGAGCCTCTCAGGGACCCGACGTTCCTCGTATCCAACCTCCGTCGTCTCCAGCCCCTACTCCTTCGAAAGGCCAACAACGAGCACACCCAGCGACAATCCACCTCCCCCTACGAGACCATGATCTACACCTTATGGCTGCCCCGCGTGCGCTCCGCCCTCCTCAACGACTGGGACGTATACGAGCCCGCCCCAGCAACCTCCCTCATAGTCGCCTGGAAAGAGCTCCTCCCCCCCTTCGTCTACACCAACGTCCTCGACCAACTCGTCGTACCAAAGCTCTCCAACGGTCTGAAAGAATGGAAACCCCGAAGCAGCAGCCGCCGTCACCACAACTCATCCTCCAACAGTTCCCGCTTCCCCTGGTGGCTCTTCACCTGGCTCCAATACCTCGACGAGCGGCACACCAACCCCAAGCAACCCACGGGCCTACTCTCCGACGCGAAGCGCAAATTCCGCGTCGTCCTCGACAGCTGGGACCTCAACAAGGGGCTAATTAACGGCATCGAACTCTGGCGCGACGCCCTAGGCTCCGAATTCGACATCTGTCTCCGCAACCACCTCCTCCCCCGCCTAGGCCGCCACCTTCGCGAAGACTTCGAAGTCAACCCGCAAGACCAAGACCTCACGGCCCTCGAAAACGTCCTGAAATGGAAAGTCTTCTTCAAACCCAACGTCATGGGTCTTCTCCTCGTCGCCGAATTTTTCCCCAAATGGCACAACATCCTCTACATCTGGCTCACCAACGACCCCAACTACGAAGAAGTCGCCGAATGGTTCACCTGGTGGCGCACCCAAATCCCCACCGATATCAACGACCTCACTATCGTCGATGATGAATGGAACAAGGGCCTCCAAACTATAGACCTCGCCTCCCAACTCGGCGACCGTGCCGCTGCTGAACTTCCTCCTCCTTCATCTACCACCGAACACCCCTCAACAACCAAACCCGCCGCCACGACAACAGCGGCAGAACAAGAAAAACAACAACAACAATCCCGCAAACCCAAAATCATCGAAGAAGTCGCCTTCAAAGATATTCTTGAATCCTGGTGCATGGAACAAGGCCTCATCATGCTGCCGTTGCGTGAAGCGCATCCGCAAAACGGTCAGCCTTTGTTCCGCATTACGGCTAGCGCGACGGGTAAGGGAGGTGTTGTGGCGTTCGTGCAGGGCGATGTGGTCTGGGTGCAGAATAAGAAGGCTAAGGAGATGTGGGAGCCTATGGGGTTGGAGGATCAGTTGGTGGAGAGGGCGGAGGGGAGGTAGATAGATACTTGCCCTTAACACTGATTATATACATTATTTTCTACTATGCTGGGTTATGGTTTGGATCAGAGGTGTCTTTTATTTATTGCTATTGTTTTTGTGGGTTAGTTGTGATACCATACCATACATACAGATCACTATGAATCTTATGCTTCATGTTGGGGCAGGTCAACTTCAATATTTTTATACTCTTTTACTGGACTGTAGAAGTCGAGTGTGATGCCGATGTATCTATGTTCTTCATCTAGTAGTTTCGAATAGGTAATTGTAGCTACATCTAATGTTCAGTACTATGTTCATCATCAGACGTCATTCCCATTATATCTATCTGAAAGAAATATCAATGACATGAATATGTATAAGGTAAGTACCGTGCAGCTATATATACCGATAATGTACCTGATGCGGAATCCAGGTATCCCCAGAGAAATTGAACCTGTGCCAGGCCGAACCCCGGACCCTAGTAGCCATGCCGTAACCCCGAGTGCAAAGCAATGAGAAAATCAAGACGCTAAATCGCTGAATCAAATGTTTAAAAAGACACAAAGCCACCGTTCTATGACGCGGGATTAAGAAGGATACTATGCACCGTTCTGTCCTTCTTCTTCTTCTTCCGACTCGTTCGTGTCGAGCCAGCCACGCGACATCTCGACGGCTTTGCTCCATTGACGGTACATCTTCTTGCTCTGCACTGGAGAGGCATGGGGAAGGAAGGTAGTGCGGTTGGCCCGGTTCATGTCCTTGAGCTCGCTGAAATCCTTCCAGATGTTGACTGCAAAGCCAGCTGCGATCGCGGCTCCCAGCGCCGTCGTCTCGTGCATGGCCGGGCGTTCAACGGGAATCTGAATGATATCGGCTTGAGTCTAAGAAGGGGGATTAGTTTCCGCTCGTCAAGTGACAAGAGTCATGTGAGTAACCTACCTGCATGCAAATATCGGAATTGCTCATACCGCCATCGACGGCCAATTCCGACAATTTGTGACCACTGTCCATCTCCATGGCATCCAAGATGGCCTTGGTCTGGAAGCAGGCCGCTTCCATGGTGGCTCGTGCAATGTGTCCACGCTGGGTGTGCTGGGTGATACCAACTGAGATAGAGTCAGTAAAGATCTTTCTCCCACAAATGGTAAAGAAAGCGTGGTGAACTTACAGATGGTTCCCTTGGCATCATCAATCCAGTAGGGTGCGAACAGACCACTGAAGGCCGTCACGAAGACACAGCCGCCACTGTCGGGGACGGTCGCAGCGACCTCACTGACTTTGCGGGAATCACGGAAGAAACCCATGTTGTTCATCAGGAAAGAGATACCACTTCCAGCAACAGCGACACTGCCCTCCAAGGCATACACTGGCTTGCGGTGCTTGCCCAGCTGGAAGCCCACGGTGCCAAGCAAGCCATGCTTGGAGATAACTGGCTTCTCACCAACGTTGTAGAGAAGGAAACAGCCCGTGCCATAGGTGTTCTTCGCAGATCCAGGCGTGAAGGCACAGTGACCGACCAAGGCTGCAGACTGATCTCCGAGACAGCTTGTGATAGGAATGCCCTCAAGCGGGCCGTCTCTAACCCATCCGTAGCCCTCCGGGTCAGACGAAGGGAGAATCTTCGGCAGTCTAATCTTGTTCCGATCAATTTCGAAGAATTTCAACAACTTATCATCGTAATCAAGCGTTTCGAGGTTCATGAACATGGTTCGTGAGGCGTTGGTGACGTCAGTCACCAGCCGGCCGCCCTCCGGGCCACCGTTCAGGTTATATATCAGCCAGGTGTCGATGGTACCAAAAGCAAGGCGGCCCTCATCATATGCCCTCTTAACCTCGGGGAGGTTGCGGAGCATCCACATGAGGGTGATGGAGGAAGGGTAGGTCGATAGGGGAAGGCCGCAAATGTTTGACAGCTCATCCGCACCCTCCTTTGTCTTGAGTTCTCGAACCAGCCCAGTGGTTCTGGTATCTGGCCACGCGATTGCGTGGTGTAGAGGCTCGCCAGTCTCCCAATCCCAGCACACGGTTGTCTCACGTTGACTGGTAATACCAATAGCCTCGATATCGTCCCGGGAGTGGCCGAGTGCGAGGAAGGTCTTCATAGCCTCTTCAATGCAGGTGTATACGGAATCGACAAGTTCGAAGGGGTCTTGTTCGTGCCATCTAAGAAGTAGCGAATAGACATAAGCGTGATGAAGACGGACTAGGTGGAACGCTCGTAAAAGACTTACCCTGATTTCTCGTGGATTTGGCGGAATTCCATCTGGTACTTGGCCACAGGAACACCAGTGCAGTCGAAGATGATGAAACGGGAGCTGGTGGTACCAGTGTCAATGGCACCGATAAAGCGATCCTTCATACTGTGACGGTTTTCGTTGGGTTGTAAGAGGGAGCGATTGCCATCATGCGACTGGTAGGCGTGAATATCCATGAAAGGCTGGGGTTCTTCCTGTTCGACGGCGGAGTCCAGGTCGGCCATATCGAAAGGATTCCTCATTTTGGAGGTAGTAATTGGTGGCGTTCTGGTCTTCTTGGTGGGGGGGTTGAGAGGATCGGGAAGACTGATAGAGTCAAAAGTGATGGTGGGTGATTTCTGCATTTGTGCGATGGGAGGGGCTTTTGAGGCTCCGACTTCTGATTTCCTAAAGAGGGAGGATAGAAGTGACCAGGAAGGCAGAGCCTGAAAAAGGGAAGAACCGATTGGAGAAATCGTGGCGGTATTGAAATAGAAAGGAGGAGGAAAACAGGATTACGTCCCAAGTCCGATACTTAAAAGACGGACGAGAGGGGAATAGTAGGTAAGGCTGGAACTACGAAAAGAGAAGGCCCGGTGGCGGCAGTTGCAGCAGGCCAGTAGTAGCGCGCAAGTAGTACAGATCCAGAGTGTGCAAGTATGAGAGCAGCGAGCAAGTAAGAGAGCAAGGACCCAGCGCGACGGATGGTGACGTATGCGTGATAACCGATTGGGTGGAGAGCGATCCGAGACGAATCTGGAGAAACAAGAGGACGCGCCAGGTGTGGGTAGACCGCTGAAAGGCTGGAGAGAGTTGAGAGGAGAGTGTCCCGCAGAGGTATGAGGTCACAGAGAGGCAGAGAGAGAGGATAAGACCGGGTGTGGTTTATTGGGGTGTGGCGACGGGAGGAAGAAGGGAAGGGCAGGGAGAACAGAACGGAAGGGAATCAATCAAATCTGGCTCAAAAGATGCTGGAGGCAGGATGAGGGAGACTCTTTATCCAACTCGGTGGGACCTTTTTCTTGTTCACGTTGTCCCTCGGGGTTGCTGATAATTTATTCCCTAAATTTTTATTTTATTTTTATTTTATTCTTTGCGTGGTAGTCCCTCAATTTTTTCCCTTTTCAATCAAATTATTAAAAATTTCACCCCCCAGATAGGATTTGGGTCATGCATAGCTTGTTCCGGGGAATCCCCTGGGTCTAGGTGGTATTCCTGCCGGAAAGTAAGGTCCAAGTCGAGTCGAGTCCATCCGACCTAGATCGCTAGTACCGTACCAGTACCTGCTGCTATCGACTGGACTAGCCCGGGGAAACCTAGAAGGAGGTAGTAGAGGAGAGAGGAGGAGGAGGGGGGGCGCCGCAGGACACTCAATACCAATACAGATACAGACAAGAGGGTCAGAAGAGCAGGTGCAATGGACTAGCGGCGAGTACCCAATCTGGCAATCTGCTGGATGCGCATCCCCGTTCGTCCATGGCGGAGAAGTGGGGGCGTGGGGGAAAGAAAAAAAAGAGGGAAAAGAAAAAGGGAAAAAAGGGAAAAAGGGAAAAAGGAAGGACTGGGAAAAACGCAGCCAGCAATCAATGGGCAAATCCCCCTTCCACTTCCCACTAATCTTGCCTTCCTTCCTCCCCTTCTGGGCCCTTCTCATCATTTTTTTTCTGATCAGACGACCACTGCCCGTCGTCAGCATTGACACCCGCCCCTCCCTCATGCCCCCCCCGTTGGTCTTTTCTTGTCGAACACTTGTGAAGGTTCTCCGGTCTCCCCCCTTACGCGGATGGCAACCATGCCTTCTGGGTGATTTTAGGAAGGTTTACCCCTGGTCACTCGCCATTCTTATCTCTTTAGCTTATTCGGTGGGCTTCCATCGGCGTTACGGATTCTGGAGTAGATACAACTGAATACAGTAGTACCTGGCAGGTGTGGATGGATTCCAATTTCTCCATTGAACCTTTTTCTTTTATTCTTTTTTTCTTCTTTCTCATTCGATTTCTCTTTTGTTGAGAGTTCAAAATACTACGGTAAACGTTGATAGATCATTGATTGATTGTAAAATGAGAAACGTTATGCAAATGTAATCATCTCCAGCTGTCACGACATATTATCTTGACCCAAAAGCACGGATATAGTGCCGACAAGGTTTCACAATTCACAGATCATTCATTTCCTCTTTCTCTTCCTCTTTCTCCCTCATCGGCAAGGTATCCGACCCAGCAGACCGAGTAGGTAGTATTCCAGAGTTAGACAAGCGCTAAGAATAGTCGCTGGACTCCCACATGACACTCATGGCGGACCCATAAAAATTCCATGGATTTCTGTTTCCAGGACAATCCCTCCACCCGCATTAGCTAGCGTCTGTGCCTAGAACCACCCGCGAACACGGAGCCATATGGAAAAGAACATCCAGGATTCCATTGGGTCCAAAACAAGCAATTAAGGGCTGACCGGCCTGCTCAGATTGCGATGTGAAACATGGCAGATGTTAATATTCATAGTGATATTGATTTGATATTGGTCTTATTATTGTTGTTATTCCCGATGTCGCTGGTCTCATTGGTGTGATTAATTGTTTCGCGCCCAATCCCATATTCAATGGTGACATTAAACAATCAATCGCGATTCTGATCTATCATTCCGATTCCTTGTTTGATTACCAAGAAAAACCCGCAGACGCCAGATCAATGCATCGTACATCGATACGTAAGCCTGCCCGACCTAAACGACTGGACAATTCAGGATGCAATGTATGAATGCCTGTATACCGACATGTCCCCTCGACGATCTACAATCGGCATCCCTAGAGCCCAATGGATCTCCGGTCCATCTGCCCCAGAGACCGTAGACCGTCTTCTCGTCTTGCGCCCCTTCAACACCCGCCCCCCTTGACAACAATCCCTGCCAAGGATCCCGACTCAACAACCAGAACGGCGGGGTCGGCGCTGAATGGATAATGTCGCGACTTGAAGGCGAAACGCGCAAGAAAAAAAGAGGGGCTCTGCGGGTGAGTCTCCGACTCCGCTACTACGGGTTTCTGCGCTTCTACATTGACTAGATGGATTACTAGATTCCTGTCGATCGAGCACATGACAATGTCCATTTTTCTCCCGCTAGTCCCTTTTCACGCGTTGTTCAAGCAATCGACGATCTAGACCAGGGCCTTTCGACCCCTGGCTCCAATATTCTTTCCTTTTTTTACTCTGTTTCTTTCTGATCACTTGAACACCGAATGGATAATTCTCCTTTTCGGATAGTCCCTGCTGTGCTGTTGCGCTTGAGATCTTCAATCCATTCTGAGTAGTAATAGTAGTATCTAGTTCCCTTCACAGTTCACCCCGGTTCTCAAGCACGGGAGCACACACGTAAACTAACCGTACATACTAGTAGAGATCAAGTGACTACTTGCCATCCATCTCAATGGATGTGTTGTCCCCTTCCCTCCATTTGCAATCACATTTTACTTCGGCCTTCTAGACCGTCGGCTCCCCTGACTGGCGACCTTCTAGCGTGCCGCTGTACCATTCTCCATTAGGCAGAGAGACATGGGGGAGGCGACCTCGTTCGGCCCTGTGATTTACGGAGAAATTTTACAATCCGGATACTCGGTTCGGCTTGGCTGGGGTGAAGGGAAGCCTAGCAGCTGGGCTGGGGGGGGGCCACGGGACCAATTCTCCCGGCTATCGTCCTGGCGTTCCGGCTAACTCCAATACTCTTCTTCTGCTCGGACCAGTCCAGACGCGCCAAAATATAGTAGGATTAATTATCCAACCTGAGAACCACGATACCGATCCATCGATGAATTCAAATCGCTTCAGACTTCCCTATCCCTCCCTGGAGAATATTAAACGATAGGCTCAGTATGCGTCCATGGAAATGGGAATCATGCCGCCTGCCTACATTTCTCCGTCCGTATAGTGAACCGCCACGGCAGGGCCGCCCCCAAATCTAACTCCCGGGTGGTGACGTCTTCGACCGGACTTGACCTTCCTAGGGACCACCTCAATAAATCACACCCACCGACACGAAATGGTCCCCAAGCAACGCAAGCAAGCAAGACAGCAAACAAGCCAGCAGAAACCCCAAGCCCGCCCATCATCAACTAGCCACGACATTGATCTGCCATCTATCCCTATTCAGGTATACGAAGCAACTGCCCCAGGAACCGTTGTGGTCCTCCCCAAACTGAGCGGAGAAGATCAACAGGTTCAGCTTCCAATATGGTCATCTATGTAATCATTCGCCTTTCGAGTATGACCTCACTAGAACTATTTGCCCCGAAAGCTCAATTGCCAAGCATCTATATCATCAGCCAATTCCCATCGAAGAAATATACCCTGTCCGCCGAAACAAAGGACCCCTAACCAGATTTACCTATTGCTACAAGATCCCGATGGGAAGCATGTGTATGCATGCCTAAGGCGTACCTACACACAGCACAGCAACAACTGGATCCAGACCCGCGGCGGCCGTCCACCACACGCACTTCGTCAGACTCCCTCCTTTCCCCCACCGAAACAGGTTTCAACGCGGTACCTCCCCGTTCCGGTCGTCATTGTTGGCTCTTGATCTGCACAAGCAGCGCACCCCGTATCACACGCCATAGTAACCCAGTCTCAACTCTTCCTACTACCTCACCTAACTACTGTATACTACTACCTATCACAGGCACAACACATTCTATATCCCACGACTCGGATTCGTTCGGAACACCCGACACTGCAGAAGCAAATGCCGTCCGTCCACCCTGCATGCCACATTCCAGACCTGCCGTTCGTTGTTCGTTGGGCGCGCCCGCGCACCCTTATCTATTACCTTACTTACCTGCATTTAGTCAAGCATACGGTATACCGTTTGTTTTATAGTACCGCAGAAAGCTACCCGGATTTCCGACTTGCCTGGGCACGCCTCCCTCGTCTTACTTTCCTTTTCTGAACGGTCAGGTAGGTCGTTTCGGCCGCATTTGGATGGGAGCTTCTTCAACCCAACTGTGTCCTTTCAAACTACCCTTGCTGGCGGGGCCCCACTCCCTGCCTAATTTTATTTTTCGCCTGTATGCAGTCTTTGCTGCTTACAGTGCTTGGTACTACTGTAGATACTATTTAGTAAGTAATGTAGTAAATGCTCGGATTGGGTTTGGTGTAGGCGCTATCACATGACCTCAATTGCTACTTTTTTTATATATAAATCTCCGGGGGGGATTTGGCCAGACCTTCATTGAACTGGCACTCAATCCTTCATCATGCTGTAGGGTGGATTTATCGGTCCTGGCAATTGTGCTAATCATTGAAGTGAGACTGCTTTTGCCAATATAACTACTATTACTCCTTTGATAGCTCATGGACCTCAATTCACATTACTAAATGCGGAGTACTATTATCCCTATTGACTTAGGAATGGTAGATGAAAAAAAAAAAAAAAAAAAAAAAAAAAAAAAAAAAAAAAAAAAAAAAAAAAAAAAAAAAAAAAAAAAAAAAAAAAAAAAAAAAAAAAAAATCAGGGTAGTATCCGAATGGCACGAACAAATGAAACTTCCAGCAGCTGCTGGCATTGTTGATTTCGCATGTAATCTACAAGAAAACATCAACCAAAAATAGTAGTAGTATAAACTACATCACATAAAAACCCGACATGACTTCTACTGTATCACAACTTCCCCAACCATGCTGCCACAGACAGCTCGGTCCAGATGATCCCCCATTCTCCGATTGCCCTTGTACTATATACTTTTCAGGGATAAAAAAACCAACCAACACTGATATCAATTAATTGAATCCCTTACTCAGCATCCTCGAGCTCAGCACGACGACGGGCCTCAACCTCCTCCTTCTCCTTCTTCTGCAGGAAGATCAGAGCGTTGATCTTGTCCTTGATGGTGTGCTCAGTGCTGAGGGTACCAGCGATCTGCTCACGGCCGATCAAGCTGGCAACAATGCTAGCACCGACGATGAAGGTGAGGACGAAGCGGTACATGCCGTACCAGGCGGGGGCGCGGCCGGAAGCAGCGGCACGAGCGTCGTTGTAGTACAGGAAGGTGAAGGCAAGGAACTGAGAGATCAGGGCATACTCAACGGGGAGCAGCAGGGTGGGCCAGGCGACGGCAGGGGCGATAACACCGGCAGCGTAGCGCTTGTAGCCGTACTTGCCGCCGTAGCCGGCCCACTCGAGACCCCAGTGGATGGCACCGAGGAAGGAGAGGATCTGTTGTTGTTTAAGTTGATTAGCTTTTGAGGGGTTCTCCTTGGGAAGGGGGGGGATTGTTGAAGAATTCCAAGATGGCTCATGGGTTACTTACAACAGCACCGTAGCCGACCTGGATGGGCTCGATCATGTGCAGCATCAACTCGGCGCTCTGGCCGGAGAAGATCAGGCCATCACCGGCCAAAGCAGCGGTCTTGACCTCATAGGCGAGGGCGACGGTCTGCAGGGAAGTAGCGACGTAGGGGATGACACCGGCCATTCCGAGGTAGAGGGCCTCCTTGGGGACGGCCTCCAGGCTGAAGGTGTCCTTGATGACTTTCTATAGATCGGAAAGAGACTCATTAGCGCATTGGGTCCCAGATGTGCCGCCGAGAGGCTAGATTGCCCCGCAGAGGAAGCGATATCTGGGGAAGAATGGAAAACACATACAGCCTCGGTCTTGATACCGGCCATCATGTCGGGCTCCTCGCCTTCCTGTGGTTCTTTGATCAGCAATTGACTCAATTATAGTACTCAGTATGCTTCAGTTCAATCTCACCTTAGCCGACGTGGAGGCATAGCGGACAAGAGCAGTGGTGACGGGCTTGCGAGCAGCCAGAGCGAGGCTGGGGGAGGTGGTCGGGCGAGCGGGAAAACGAGCGGAAGAGGTCAAGGGAGCCTTGAAGACATTGTTGGACAGGGCCGAGCGGGCCACCGAGGCATTGGAGCTCGAGATAGCCCTGAGGACAGAGCGGGCAGCAGTGGTTCTGTACAGCATTGTCGTCTAGACAGCTGATTTTTTTTCCCGATATCCGCGGTTAGCAGGTGGAGGCAGGAAGAGCTCGGAAGCAGGCAATTCGGGGGTATACACACCCAATTGAGCTGATGGAAGAAGGAGAAAAAGGTGCAAGAGCGGAGATGAGGGTATTCACCCAGAAATTGGTCGAGATTGACTCGTGGGAGTGGAGATGTCAGGCCGGGGAAGCAGTTCGATCCTGGAGACCACGAATGAATGAGGTGATATTATGCTGAGGTGCGGTCACGTCGTTGTACGGCACACTACAGACACCAACCCCGCAGGTGTCATAGACAATGCCTCAGGCATGAGTGGTCCGAACCACCACGCGGGCTGACTCAGCCACGAGGGCTGCAGCCCTAGACAGCTAGTCCCGAAAAGGAAGGGATCCTCTCAGCTCAGGCCATGCCATGGCAGAGGCACCGACGTCACTCAGGGCCCGATTCTACGGAGAGACAGTGACTGAGAGAGAGAGGGTCTCCGTAACTGCTCCGTTCCGCGTCACGGCGTTTACTTACGCAGCGCTCTATCCACCCTCTTCCTCCCCCTATTAGTGATTAGTTTCTTCCTTCGTATTATCATCGGCCCAGCACATGCCTTCCCAGGTACACTCGCCTATCTAGAGACAAGTCTCGTCCTCCACTCTTTCACAATTGGGTTACTGGGTCAAGCCTGATACCCAACCTTCGTCTACTTACTATTCCCCCTCCCCTCCCTTACCACTTTTCCGTCTAACCTGACTGCCGCGGGAATACGTCAGCTAGCCTTCCACGTTCCTCTTTCGTTTTCTCCGCACTTGATTCACTATCTATACTTCCACTTTTTGTTAGCCCACTGCTTGCACTTGCCGCCCGCAATTTGTATCGCGTGCGTACCGAGCCAACCTTCTGCATGGCTCTTTTCTCTATTATCTGCGTGTGCAACTAGAGCTCGCGCATCATTGAAAGGTCTTTTCCCATTCTTTTCATTTGTTTGCTCGATCGCCCTTCGTTTCCCCACCAATATGTAGTTCTCCGATCAATGTCATGCTGACTCTGCGCTTCATCTAATCAGGCTGGCCTAAACGATCAGTTACGAATAGTCCTATCCTCCCTTAACGGTCTCCACGCAGAAGCCCCCGGCCCGGGTTACGGCCGCATCCTGCAACCATGTTGGAGGGTCTCGTCGCCAACTTGCTCAACCGCACCCTGGGCATGTACATCAAGAACTTTGATGGCAGGCAGTTGAACATCGGAATCTGGTCTGGCGATGTGAAGCTTCATAACCTGGAGCTTCGACGAGAGGCCCTCGATCAATTACGCCTGCCGCTCAACGTTGTAGAGGGACATGTCGGAGAGCTCACCCTGTCGATCCCCTGGTCAAATCTACGAGGGAAGCCAGTCAAAGTTGATATTGAAGATGTGTTTCTGCTTGCGGCTCCCAAGGAAGATCAGGACTACGACCCGGAGGAGGAGGAGCGGCGGGCGCATCACTTGAAGATGGAAAAGATTGAGAGCGCGGAAATGCTCAAGGAACGCAATACAGAGGGCATGAGCCAGGAAGAGCAGCGTCGGAACCAAAGTTTCACCCAGAGCCTGGTAACGGCCGTTGTCGACAACCTCCAGATATCCATCAAAAACGTGCATTTTCGCTACGAGGACTCGATTTCTTCGCCTGACCACCCCTTCGCCCTCGGTGTGACACTGAAAGAGCTCAGTGCAGTCAGCACCGACTCCGAGTGGAATCCCACCTTCATCCAGTCGACCTCCGGTACGACCCATAAACTGGCAATCCTCGGCGCCCTTGCAATCTACTGGAACACCGATGCAAACCTTCTGGGTACAGGTCGGGGTTCCGACATAGGCGCAGAAGCACAGGGAATTGGCCATGCGGAGTTAATCGAGAAGCTCAGGTCAGGCATTGATAGCGAAGAAAATGTTCAGTTCATGCTTCGGCCAGTCAGCGGACGTGCTGGTCTAGAAATGGACAAGTCTGGGGGGCATGATAGGGCAGCGATCAAAGCGAGATTGCTCTTTGATGAACTCAGTTTCGTCCTTGACGACCACCAGTATCGCGATGCGCTGATGCTCGTCGATCTCTTCCATTATTTCATCCGACACCAGGAATACAGGAAGTTCCAGCCAAAGTGCAGACCCAAGGAGGATCCCCGTGCTTGGCTGAGGTTTGCTGGGGAGGCTGTACTTAGCAAGATCCACGAACGGAATAGGCGTTGGACCTGGGATTACATCAAGGAACGACGAGATGATCGCATCGCCTACATTGACTTGTTCAAGAAGAAAAAGCGTGAAGAAACCTTGACAGGCGCAGACGCTGAAAACTACGAGCGCCTTCAAAGAAAGCTCAGCTACGAAGATATTCGTTTCTGGAGATCGCTGGCAAGGAATCAGTTAAGAAAGGAGAATGTGGGTGTCAAGAAGCCTGCGCAGCAGCAGACCTGGTCAGAATGGTTCTGGGGCAGCAAGAAGGAGGAATCCGAGGAAACTACCATGACCGAAGAACAGCGACAGGAACTGTATAATGCTATTGACTGGGATGAGAAAAAGGCGATTGCGGACAGCGTTGACGTCCCAAGGGACTGGGTGAAGCTGCAGGTAAATGCTGGTCTGAGAGCTGGAAGCTTTACATTGAAACGTGACCCTCACGGCAAAGCGAACGAAATCATGCAGTTCGTGTTTGACAACTTCAGAGCCAAAGCCCTGCAGCGCCCTGATTCCTTCTTCATCGATCTCAACCTTGGTGGCTTGCGAGTTTATGATGGAACAACCGAAGGGAGTCTTTTCCCGCAGATCGTCAAGGTCAAAGATTCATTGCCAGAACCTAAGAACCGCCTCTCCCAAGCTTCTGACAGTCAGCTGGAGTATGACGCTAGCGATGATGCTTCTGACTACAGGGACGGCTTGTTCCACTTGGAACTCGAGAAGAACCCTCTCGAAAGCGACGCCGATTCGGTCGTGAAGGTCAAAATGAAGAGTATTGAGGTCATCTACAATCCGAGGTTTATCGTCGAGGTTGTCAAGTTCTTCGAACCGCCAGAGAGACATATGGAGTCAATTGGAGCCCTCCTGGATACAGCAGGTGCCACCGTGGAAGGCATCCGACAGCAAACCCGAGCGGGCTTGGAGTTTGCTCTAGAGGAGCACAAGAAGGTTGACGCGCAGTTTGATATCCATGCGCCTCTGATTATTGTTCCTGAGAGTATTACGCAAGAGAGCTCACTCTGTTTAATTCTCGACGCTGGTCACATTAGTGTCAATAGCGAACTCGTCGATCGGCAGACAATGAGAGATCTTCAATCGAAGCAGAAGCGGCAGTACGAGGAAGGTGATTATAAGGAGCTCGAGCACCTTCTCTACGACAGATTTCTTATCAAGTTGGACTCTACTCAGGTCCTTATTGGACCCGGCATTGAAACCACCAAGGCGCAGTTAATTACGGATGTCCTGACCCGGAACTTGCACATCATTGACCGCATCAATGTTGATTTTGTCCTAGAAATGTGTATTGTGCCAAAGGTCACTGAGCTCACCAGAACTCGCATCTCCGGTCACCTTCCAGAACTGCATGCGTCAATGTCTGATGCTAAGTATAAAGGTCTCATGAAGCTGATCGACATTGCGATCCCCAGCTTCGATGATGGTAGCGCGCCGAGCAATACCGCCAATACGACGAAAGAAACCACTGCCTCTGGTAACAGGGCAAGATCTTCCTCGTTCCAACCGTCCATTCTGAGAGAGCTTCCAAATGTTGACGAAGACTCTGATGATGAGTCTAACGATGAACAGAGCAAGAGCGTTGACAAACCAACCAACATACATCGCCGGGACTTCGAATTCAAATTCACGGTCGGTCGCCTTCGTGGCTCATTATCTCGCTCCGATCCGAAGGATCCGCTCCGCGACCATTTGTTGGTTGAGCTGGTTGCCGAAGGGTTTGCGCTGGACTACTATATGCGGCCATTTGACATGGTTGCCGAGGTTGTTCTGAAATCTTTGAGTGTTGATGATTACATTGAAGAGAACCCAGTTCCAGAGTTCAAAAGGATACTATCCTCCAAGGGCTTCGATGCCGACGAAGACAAGGACCTTTTCCATCTAAAGTTCGTTCGAGTTAAGCCGGAGTCTCCTGTTTTCCAGTCGACGTACGAAGGTGTAGCGATGAACCTTGATATATCAGTTTCCACCATCAACCTTGTCGTAACGAGGAAGACACTCTTGACACTGCTTGACTTCGTTCTACTGACGTTTACGAACCCGGAACAGCCGAACAATCAGATTACTCAGTCAAGTGAGACGAACCAGGACACCAGTACTGTTCAGGAACAGCCTCAGCAAGGTGGAAAGATCCGCATCAAAGCCGACTTGAAAAGTATAGCTCTCATTCTCAATAATGATGGTGTTAGACTGGCTACTCTGAGTCTCAACACAGCCGACGTGGGCATCTCGCTCGTAGACAAAACCATGCTCATACAGTCTCGCATTGGCAGCTTGACTTTGATTGACGATGTCAATACAGGAGCTTCAGAGAACTCTGATCTTCGCCGGCTCTTAACCATCGAAGGCGAGAATTTTGCGGATTTCAAATATGAGACTTTTGATCCTGAGAGTACAACTTACCCGGGATATGACTCCGAAGTCTTCCTCCGATCAGGCTCGATGAAAATAAATTTCTTAGAAGAGCCTTATCGCAAGATAATCAATTTCCTGGTCAAGTTCGGCAAGATGCAGGCTATCTTCAACGCTGCCCGGCAAGCTGCAGCTAACCAGGCCAATCAGCTCCAAGAAAATGCCTCCAGAATGCGTTTTGATGTCGTGGTTATGACTCCAATTTTGGTCTTCCCAGGCGCCATGAGGGAGGATCTTCCCCATGATACAGTGACTGCTCACCTGGGTGAGATCTACGCTAAGAATACCTTTGTCCCTCTCGATGAGAATGATAAAGATGGCCCTGCTGTCAACCTCATCTCCTCCGGAATCCGCAATATCCGTTTGACTTCAAAGTTCCACTACGACGAAGGCACCGCAGAGGAGCTGGAAATGATCCAGAAAGTCAACCTGGAATTCAGTATCTGCTACCTCGAGCATCAGCAAGACAATCCCCGACCGGACATGGAAGTTGAGGGGTCGCTGTCCCCCATTAACCTTAGAATATCGCAGAAACAGCTCAGATTCTTGTTGGATATGTCAAAGAGGGTTCCCAGCGCATTCGCGACTGATACTGAACAACAAGAACTAGAGGCTTTGGAGTCACTTCCCTCATCCGTGACAGACCCCACTAGGGAAGCTGAAACTAGGGCAGTCCAGACTAGGCAAGCTCAAGAAACAGAAGCACCAGGAGCAAGCCCTAACGACGAGACGTGGGTCCGGCTTGATATGATCTTCAAGGTGGATAGTGTTGGACTGGAGCTCATCCTTGCGAACGACGATGCGCCAGTCGGTCGCTTGGAAGATGCTAGTCTATCCAAGTTCTCACTCAATGACACGCGTGTCAAGTTGCGCATGTTGACCGATGGCTCCCTGGAGTCTGAGCTTCTCATCCACTCACTCTCCATTCGCGATAGTCGGAATAAAGATACAAACAAATTCCGAAAGATCATGTCATTGATCAATAACGATGTCAAGCAACAGTTCATGGCCAGCGTCTCCATGACTCCAGGACCGAACAATCATCTTATCGCGATGCTGACCATCGACAGCCCACGAATAATACTTGCCCTGGACTACTTGTCAGCTTTGCAATCATTTGCCAATTCGGCTTTCGCTACAGAGGAGCCAGTTGTTGAAGAAGATGGCGATGAGTCACCCGACGAATCGGAGCCAAGGACTAGTACTGCTGATAGCATTGAAGAGTCTACAATAACACCGTCAAGCGGAGGCGCTGCGCCTGCCGCTGACCGTCAGATGACTGTGTCATTCAGAGTCAACCTTGTCGATGCTCAAGTAATAACTATCGCGAACCCGGCCATTACGCATACAGAGGCCATCGTTCTTGGAACGAAGCAGATGCTGTTTTCGCATCAAAATGTCTCTACACTACAGATAAGCAAGGTGGGAATGTTTCTGTGCCGCATGGACAAGTTCGAAACAAGCAGGCTTCGAATTCTGGATGACTTTACCTTGGAAGTATCCGTGGACAGTCGCCCACAGGATAAGGGCTCCTCCTTAACCTCAATAAATGTCCATATCGAGCCGTTGGTTCTGCGTCTCTCTCTTCGCGATATTTTGATGGCGACACAGATTGTCAACAAGGCATCTGAGATGAGAGCTCAAGGAACACAATCTGTTGAAAATGAGGAACCGAAAAAGCTATCGGATGTTAAGAGCACAAGACCAATATCTTCTAGGAGACGATCCAGCGGCAGACAGACCTCGACAGCTATGGTCTCGAGGAATCAACGACACTCCAGTGCCACAGCCGACAACTCGGGCGGAGAGCTCGTTTCGCAACGCTCTGCCGTTCTGAAGCGGGAGGAGTTGAATGCTCAGGTTGATGGCGTCAGGGTAATCCTTATTGGAGACCTTCACGATCTTCCACTGCTCGATTGGAGTGTCAAGAAGTTCAACGTTGATATTCGTGACTGGTCGTCAACGCTCCATGCCGATACCAATTTTGAAACTTTTGTCAATGTGTATAACTTCTCCAAGTCCGCATGGGAACCCCTTATAGAGCCCTGGCAGCTAGGGTTCCACGTTGCGAGGGAGACTGCCCCTGAGATCCTTTCTATAGATGCCTACTCTCACAAGACGATGGAGCTTACAGTTACTTCGGCAACAATTGCCCTAGCATCAAAGTCGTTCCAGTTCCTATCAACGGATGAAGATGTGCTCTCCAAGCCAAGAGGTGCTGATGCGCCCTACCGAATTCGCAATTACACTGGCTTCGATCTGCATGTTTGGGCCGATGTCAGCGCTGACGAAGAGGGACCGGCTGCTAAACTGGCTGATGGCGAAGAATATCCTTGGCGATTCGAGGATTCTACTGCTATGCGTGAGACGCTTGCGCCAGAAGGCCATGCTGGGCTTGTTGGAGTCAAGCTCGAAGGAAGTGGTTTCGACAGCGTGAGCCGTATTCCCGTTGTCCGTGAGGGCGAGATCCTGTATGGCCTGAAGCCTAAGAAGGACGGAATTCTTCACCAACTGCTTGTGGAGGTCAAGCTGGGTACCGACAATGTCAAGTATATCACCTTCCGCTCGCCACTAGTTGTTGAGAACAGCACTCAAATACCTGTAGAGTTGGGCGTGTTCAACCCCAACGATGGCCATCTTCTGAAAATTGAGAAGATTCTTCCTGGTGATTCGCGACCTGCGCCTGTTGGAGCAGCGTACATGCACTCCCTCGTTATTCGGCCCGACCAGGGCTTCGGCTATGACTGGTCTCGTGAACAATTGCATTGGAAAGAGCTTCTGCGTCGGCCAACGAGGACAATCAAGTGCCTTAGTGAAGGCGGACAACAAGCTCCTCCTTTCTATTTCCAACTGCATGCTACTTACAACGCCCGAGATAAGCTAACAGGTATCTATCCTTACATGCGTATCCGGATCTTTGCCCCAGTCGAGATCCAAAACCTTCTTCCTTACGACTTCAAGTACCGCATCTATGACAAGAACACCAAGAAGGATTGGACGAACTTTCTGCGCAAAGGCGGCGTGAGCCCTGTTCATGTTGTTGAGCTGTCTCATCTATTACTCCTTAGCGTCGATCTGGAGGACACTGTCTTCAGGCAAAGCGACTTTGCAATCATCAATGGCAACTCCCAAGACTACAGAAGAGAGCACGTGCTATCATTGAAAGATGAGCGAGGCATTCAACTTAGACTCAAGCTCCATTACTTCAACGTGCCCGACAGCGGTGGAGCTTTCAAAATCTCTGTCTACAGTCCGTATCTCATCTTGAATAAGACCGGACTTCCTATGGAAATTCAAAGCAAGGCATTCTTGCAGTCAGCGCGGTCGGCGGCAGGGCAGGGACTGATGGCTGATTCTAGGCATGGTGGCCGGTCGCTTCCTTACATGTACTCCTACCAGACGGATGACCAGAAGAACCGTTCCATGCTGAGAATCGGCGAATCTTCTTGGAGCAAGCCCCAGAGTTTTGAAGCCATTGGAAGCACATTCGAAGTCGTTCTTCCTGACAGGCATGGGCGATCCGAGATCCATACAGGTGTATCTGTCGCCGAGGGCGAAGGCAAATACAAATTGACGAAGGTCGTGACCATTGCACCACGCTTCATTCTGAAGAACAAGCTAAACGAGGACATCCTGGTCCGGGAGCCTGGCTCGTCAAATGTCCTACAGATCAAGAGTGGGGAACTGACACCCCTACACTTCTTACGTCAAGTTGTAGACAAGCAGCTGTGCCTCTGCTTCCCAGGAGTGAACAATCAATGGTCATCGCCCTTCAACATTGCCGATATTGGAACCGTACATGTCAAGCTTGCCAAGGCTAATCAACGCCAGAGGCTCATCAAGGTTGATGTTATCATGGAGTGTGCAACTTTATTCATACACTTCAGCTTTGAGCCCCGCAACTGGCCTTTTTCGATGCGAAATGAGAGTGACATGGAATTCATTTTCTTCCAGGCTGTGAGTATATTACTTATGTCTCAAAACGTGCATTGCTAACGCGACCGTAGAACCCGAACCTTGAAGACGACGAAGAAGACAGGTCGAATGGCTGGCGACCCATCCGCTATCGCCTTCCTCCTCGCAGCATCATGCCCTATGCCTGGGACTATCCAGCCACCAAGAACAAGTCGCTTGTCTTGACATGCAAAGGGAAGGAAAGACATATCAAACTTGCTGAGATTGGCAACTTGATACCAATGAGGATCCCCCCAACCCAATATGGAGAGACTCAGAAGATCATTGATATCAACATTGTTGCAAATGGTCCAACTCAGACTCTGGTCTTGTCGAACTTCAAGGCGTCAAAGAGTATTTACAAACAAAAGGGACAAGCCTCGCAGAGCAGTTTGAGCACTGGCTTCGAAGTGAAAGAACTTGATTCGGATGTCAACTTCAAAGCCCAGCTTCGGCTTGGGGGCATTGGCATCTCCTTGATCAATCAGAACTTAAGGGAGTTGCTCTACCTAACATTCCGCGATATCGAAGTCAAATTCAGGGAATCAAGAGTTTATCAGACTCTGAACACCACGATCAAGTGGATTCAAATTGACAATCAGCTGTACGGAGGCATCTTCCCGATCTTGCTGTATCCCAGTGTGGTTCCAAAAACTGGAAAGGAGATGGAAGCACACCCAATCTTCCATGCCATGGCTACGCGCGTCAAGGACGACTCTTATGGTGTTCTTTATATCAAATACGCTACGGTTCTTTTGCAGCAGATGACGCTGGAGCTTGATGAGGATTTCATTGCCGCAATGCTGGACTTTGTTAAGGTACCTGGTGCTTCATGGTCTGAGCCGCACGAAGGGAAACTCTGCGATGAGGACTTGAACATTCCAGAGCCGCAGAATGAAGGTGCTGCTCAGGATGTGTACTTTGAACTCCTTCATCTGCAACCTATGCAGATTGACATCTCTTTCATGCGTACTGAGCGTGTGAACGCGGAAGATGCTCTGCAGCCGTCCAACCCACTAATGTTCTTTGTTCATGTCATGACAATGTCAATGGGCAATGTCAACGATGCCCCTGTACGGCTGAATGCACTGATGCTGGAGAATGCGCGTGTCTCCTTTGGGCTGCTTGTCAGTAACATTCAGAGACACTACACGCAAGAATTCCTTCGCCAAGTGCATGTAGTCCTCGGCTCCGCTGACTTCTTGGGAAATCCAGTCGGGTTGTTCAACACTGTCAGCTCTGGTGTGGCGGATATTTTCTACGAACCATACCAGGGTCTGGTCATGACTGATAGGCCTCAGGAGCTGGGTTATGGTATCGCAAAGGGTGCTACAAGCTTCGTGAAGAAATCCGTCTTTGGGTTCTCCGACAGTATGGCCAAGCTTACTGGAAGTATGTCGAAAGGATTGGCTGCTGCTACTCTTGACAAAGAATTCCAAGATCAGCGACGGATGTCAAAGTCTCGGAACCGGCCAAAGCACGCCTTATATGGTATCACAGCAGGTGGCAATGCATTTGCAACCAGTCTAGCAAGTGGGATCGGAGGACTTGCCCGTCATCCACTGCAGGGCGCTGAAAAGGAAGGTATTCAAGGATTCTTCAAGGGTGTTGGAAAGGGCGTTCTAGGTTTGGCGACGAAACCTGCGATAGGCGCCTTTGACCTTGCCTCAAGTAAGTTTATGATTTCTTTTTGAAACAGAAACATATACTGACTCGGACTAGATTTGGCTGAGGGCGTGCGAAACACAACAACTGTATTTGATGCCGAGGGACTCGACCGTGTTCGCCTCACCCGGTTCATCGCCACTGATGGTATCGTGCGGCCCTACTCTCAGCGCGAAGCGTTAGGACAATTCTGGCTCAAGACGGCCGATGATGGGAAGTTTTTCAACGAGGATTACATCGCACACCTGGAACTTCCGGGCCGGGACATGCTGGTCATGTTGACATACGATCGGATTATTCTCGTGCGCACCAAGAAGCTCCGCACAGAATGGGACATGCGGTTGACGGACATCCAAACTATATCCAAGGAGCGTACGGGCATGAGCATCACCCTCAAGGGTGGTGCGAATGGCCCTTTCATCCCGGTCCAGGATGAGAGCTCCAGGAACTGGCTGTACCGGCAGATAGCAATTGGTGAGTGAACATACGGCCCAACAACTGCCATCAGCTGATGCTAACATCTACTTAGCCGTCAACGCCTTCAATGAGAAATACAATTCTCGCGGCTAAATACAAAACATTTCCTCTTTTTCTTAACGATGTTATGTCGGCTGATGGTTGGGTAAAATTCCTTAAGGGTTGATTCAAAGTCCGATATGACATGAAATGAATGGTGAAAGGCAGAGGTTGTAATGATAACGCATTGCTATTATTCATCTTTTGGTCTCTTCCCCATGTTACAGCAAATTAAGCGAGTACCGTTCTATTCGCGCAGCTTGTCTTTCATTCCTAATGATGTTTGTTAATGTACATACATGCATTTATTACCTAGTCCGCTACGCCGTGGTCATTTCCTTAATTACCTAATTGGATTTATTCAGCTGCAAGCTATGTATTTTTGATAGATTCGCGCCATTTCCGTGGGATTATTGCCCGAGGAGTCAACCCGTTATACACTTTGAATCCTAAACTTGGTCGGCGATGAAAGATGTCAAGACGAAGGGTCAAAGATATATGGATTTGATCTATCTGATCATAAGAGAGTGGTTGGTTGTTGGTTGGAAGAGGTGGTGGTCAAAGACCACGCAGGAAGAAAGGCGAAGGATCAGCTGACAGCTGCCTGGCTGCAGTGAATGTCTCAATAAAAGATATAACGTTAAGATTGTTGGTGATATATCCGGCTAATCCTTTCTCTGATTTCCCTTTTCTTGGTCTATAGGAATGCGATAAGCGTCTAGTTCGTACAGGAAGGTCTGGATAGTCACCTTGTCCTCGGCGCAACACGAAGGTCGTGCCGTTGTTATTATACATGGAACGTAGGAGCTAGGAGCAGATCTTCTGGTCATACATGGGGAAGGAGTGGACTCCACATCTGAAGGGACGAGGTTGATGTGTTTAAAGAATGTTGTCTAGCCTTGTGGAGACAAAATTCCAATATGGTGTGAAAACCAGGAAATTAGTAGCTGGAAATCCGTTAAATATCACCCTCCGGGTATACTTCAGCTCCTTCTTCATGGAGAGGCCTCAATGGCACACTGGCACAGTTCGACAGAAGACTTGACTACTACTAATAGACTGTTTATGGGAAACCCATGCAAAGTGCAAGTTCGTGTGGAATTTGATGCACGCTATATGTACGTATGTAAATAATACAATTGTGCCAAATTCACCTGTATGCCTGCCACCCAGTCTTTGAACCAAGGCATTGAGATTAAACAAAAGAGACAAGGAGAAACGGGATCAGTAGACGCAAACAGACAATCACGGTGAATACGGAGACTGAGAAGAAAATCAAGATAGGAAAAAGTAAACGAACCAAAGAATTTGGTTAGGTGATGGTCAGAATCTCGAGACCCCCCGTATCAATGAGGTAGAAAAAGAGATAAGTTGATGATGGTATTTGGGTTGTTTCTCGATACATATGACACATGAGGACGAGGAAGGATAAAACGCAAAGAAGGGGGGGTGCATATCAAAACATTCCTATGATATTGTAGCTGTAACAGGCGATGATCGTAAAATAAAGGGGATAATCAGAGGTGAAAGGTCGCTTATTCCTGGACGGAGTTTCCGCTGGCCACTGTAGGTGGTAGCCGGGCCGTCTGTAAGGCTTCGGGCAATTTCAGCGGCGCTGCGGGAGCCGACTGCAGCTTGTCGAGCTTTTCGCCTCGCAGGACCTTCTCCATCTCCTCCTTTGTCAGTGTCTCGTATTCAATCAAAGCTTTGGTCAAGATTTCCAGCTCCTCCCGCTTTTCAGTCAGAATGTTGCTGGCGCGGACACGACCCTCTTCCACTAAACGACGGACTTCGGATTCAATCTCCTGCTTCGTCTCCGACGAGAGGCTGTCATAGTTGCTCGACAGGTCCACGTTTCCGAGCTTCTTAGAGTAGCCGAAACGGGTGACCAAAGTAAAGGCGGTTTCAGTGGCTTGTTGAATGTCCTGTTATTTGTCAGTAACCATGTCTTCTTGAGCTGATATGTTAGACTTACTGCAGAAATTCCACTGGTGACTTTGTCAGGGCCGAAAACAAGCTCCTCAGCAGCCTTACCGCCCATGGAGACGTCAATATCCGAAAGGTATTCGGTGTAGTTTCTCGACACCATATCCATCTCAGGCAAGAAGTGAGTCACACCCAAGGCCATGCCTCGGGGAACAATGGTGATCTTGTACAAGGGCGTAGAGGAAGGAGAGAAGTAAGCAACAAGAGCGTGGCCGGCCTCGTGGTAGGCAGTGAGGAGTTTATCCTTGTCCTGGATGATACGGCTGCGAGCCTCGGCACCCATCATGATCTTGTCCTTAGCCCAGTCAAAGTCCTTGGGGCCAACCTTGGTTTGCTTGTTACGGCTGGCATAGATGGCAGCTTGGTTAACAAGGTTCTCCAAATCAGCACCAGAGAAACCAGGGGTACCACGAGCAATGACACCAACATCAACATCCATGCTGACCTGGACGTCCTTCATGTGGTGACGGAGAATATCCATACGGCCACGAACGTCGGGAAGGCCAACAGTCACCTTGCGATCAAAGCGACCGGGACGTGTGAGAGCCTTATCCAGGAGTTGGGGGTAGTTGGTTGCGGCAATGATGATCACCCCGCTGCTTTGGGAGAAGCCGTCAAGTTCGGTAAGCAATTGGTTCAGGGTTTGCTTCACATAGGCGGCATCCCTTTCATTCCTCTTAGCACCAATGGCATCCAACTCATCAATGAAGATGATGGCAGGGGACTTGCTGCGGGCTTGAGTGAACAATTCACGAACGCGCTTGGCACCAACACCCACGTAAACCTCGTCGAATTCAGAGCCAGACATGTAGAAGAAGGGAACACCAGCCTCTCCAGCAACAGCACGAGCCAGCAAAGTCTTTCCGGTACCAGGAGGACCGACCAGGAGAACACCCTTGGGCAGCTTGCCACCAAGCGAAGAGAAGCGATCGGGGTTAGTGAGGAATTCGACGAGTTCCTGAAGTTCTTCCTTGGCCTCATCGCAACCATGCACATCACTGAAACGGACGGTCTGCTGCTGAGGCTGAGCTTCGCTGTTCTGCGGTCCCCTGATGTTCTTCAAAGCACCAGTCGTTTCAACCAAGATCGTGATCATGACCAGAGACAGATAAGCAAAGAAGGCGAAGTAGAACAAGAACTTGACCCATCTGAAGACAGCACTTCCTGTTGACTCCTCCACAACCACGTGCAGCGGATCTTCCTTGTTTCCAGTGCCAGTCTGCTTGACTGCCGTACCGTAGTGTGTAGAATTACCGAATTGTCCACCGTGAAACTGAGTTGCGACGGCCTGGCCGATGGCTTGCAGCCGCTCGGGGCTGACGGCCTGGCCGGACGCAGGGACCGCTACCGCAGAATCCACGCCACCAACGCGTTGCAAGGCTTTCATGTAGAGTTCGTCCGTGGCCGCATTCGTGGCGAAATGACCGCTTTTGTACCGTTCAACAACAATGGCAGGGTGGTTTGCACGGAGGAGGGCCTGGTAGAAAGCATTCTGAGCGTTTGCGCTGCTAGGGTTGTTGTTGGCAGTTTTCTCCTTCTGCGCCAATAGATTGTGAGAAGAACCACCGAACAGAAAACGCTGTTGCTGTAACCGGGAGAGACCTTGTACTTTGGGAGCGTGGCGAAGACGGTTGAAGGACATGGATATCGTGGAGTAGGAACGAGCAGAGGGAGAGGCAAGATGACGGGTAGCGAGAGACGGCGAGGTCCACATTGTGGTTCCTGCAAATAGGTTCAAGTTAGAGCAAGCTTCCCAAGGATATGACGAGAAATGTATACCATTGAGCAAGGAGCGAGACCATCCGCTTTGAGTGGTCTTGCTCAAGATGCTTGCCTTCAACGCCTCGGAGGACACAGTAGCCAGAAACTCCGGCAGCTGGACACTACTTGATCCCTATGTGTATGTATATCAGCGCACCAACTCCATCGTCATACGGCCGACTAGCGAGACATACCGTGGAGGTTGCTTCCGCAACCGCGCGTTGGGAGGGCTGAGGGGCGGCATATCCGGAGCGGGAGGCGTGTTCGACGTTATTTCGGGGCGCATTAAACAACCGTGTCATTGACGGCCAGAGATCTGAGGTCACGGCCGCAAGACCCTGCGGGGAGAGTCATCAGTTAGAGAAATCGAGTTCGAGCGTGGACAGATAGCAAGACTTACCGGCTTGGGGAAGGGGACTTGGAAGGCCATGGTTGTCCGAGCTAAAGCGGCACTTGGCCGCGACGTTGATGATAGTAACCCTTCGGCGCGATAGGGAGAGGGTGGGGCACAGTAACGATGATGATGAGATCAATCCTTAGTCAAGAAACATGCCATCCCCGACCACAACCAGACGACAGATTTGAGATGAAGAGAGGAAAGAAGAGAGGCCAAACCAATGACGATGCTTGGCTGGTCGTTGCTCGGCGGCGAAATTCGACTGCCGACCCGGTGCTCTGCCGGCTGCTGTCGCCCCCCGTAGCCACGCAGCCTGTGTGCCTCAGGCATGAAATATCGGATTCCACGCCATTCCCCAAATTTCCCCGCCCGCATGGATGGGTTCTAGAAGGCCGCACCACCAGAGCTTCCCGGAATTATCCCCGCTGTTGACATGGCCATATATCTGGTTTCTGGTATATCTGCGTCATGACTTCTTTAGTTGTACTCGTGCCATGACGATCATGGCCGCGCACGATCCTCAATCCAATTTCTGGATCGTATACGCAGTACCATACAACATGAGTCGTTGCCTGTCTACAACCCGTGGTTCAGATCGGATACCGATGACTAGAACATCATCATAGAGTCAATCTCAAAGGCGTCGCTTCTTTGTCACAAACTATATAACTGGACACGCGCTGCAGGCGCGTTCACAACGCATCTGCGGACTAGATACTTTAATGCACCTTCCTCTCTTGACGTCTCTGGATCAATCTCTATCTTTGATCTCCCCGATCTAGACGGATCTCCGCAACGGATTCGACATTGGTTTCTGGAGTGAGCAGCAAACGGTTTTCCAACTAATATGCCCTGTGGCATGAACCCCGCTATACGGCATTGATGATGTCGAAAAGGGTCATCTTCCTCATGGGTGCGCCCACGTCGCGGAATCTTCAGTGGAATGAAGAGGAGCTGCTGGACGCACCGATATCTCCATTTCATAGTCTGGATACGCAAAATGAAGGCCATTGGCCTTTCCCCGATACTCAGCCCGTGAAATGGAGACTATTGCGGGATCTACGCAGTCCAGGGCTTCTCCCAGAAATCTACAGGTGGGAACCAGGTCGAGATGCTCGCTTCCTCGCTATACGGGACATTGCAGTCTCTGAAGATACATCACGGACAAAGCCGGACGATTCAGTGCTATCGCAGTTCTACAACCATTCCTTTACCGTTCATGAAACCTCGGAGATCTCGACCCCGGGGTTTCACTCTGGAGATACCATGCGAAGTAGCAGTTTATCGGCTGGGACCTCTTTTGCGACAAGCAGCGAGAGGGACGGGCCAACACCAGGGTTACCAATCCAGGGACCCCTCACCGATCTCCGGGATATCCCCACTGCGACATATCTGAATTCGATCGTGCCACAGACGATGACGGTGAATCTGATTGTGGCGATTATCGCCATCCACCCTCCCAGGCGGGTGGTAACGCGGCAATGGAAGCAAGAATTGGATCTGGTTGAGGTGGTGGTTGGGGATGATACAAGAAGTGGGTTTGGGGTTACGTTCTGGCTTCCTCCCGTGAATCATGCGGTCATGGCTGGGGAAGGTGACGACGAAGGAGATGCGCT
The DNA here is from genome assembly GCF_003344945.1 of Aspergillus welwitschiae. NCBI lineage: Eukaryota > Fungi > Ascomycota > Eurotiomycetes > Eurotiales > Aspergillaceae > Aspergillus > Aspergillus welwitschiae. The sequence goes on from NW_020798695.1 coordinate 1,990,469, forward strand.
GGGAGTGTCGTTGGCAACGCTGCGTCCACGGGACATTGTTCTGATGCGGATGGTAGGACTGAGCTCCTTCCGGGAACGGGTATACGGGCAGAGTTTGAGGAAAGGGGTCACGAAGGTTAACCTGCTGCACCGCCAGCGGGTCGACGTAACCGAAGCAGGCGGGCTCTACAGTGCGAAGCAACTCCGGGATATTCATCAGGACCCTGCAGCCAAGCGTGAGGAAGATCTACTACCGCTGATGAAGGTGAGCAAGGTGCGCGAGTGGATCAGGAGATTTGTATTAAATCCGGTAGGCGGTGAAGGGGGCCGGGGGCCTTTTACACGTGGCTTGGCTGGGAAGGGCCATTCACTGCCCCCAGACACGCAGGAGTGAGCAGGCAAAGCGTGATTTATATATAGAAAATGGCCTGAAGTAAGGTCTGCTGCCTACTGTCTATATACTTATACTGGCTGGGAACTCTGTTTGCTTCCCTAATATCCTTAATCTCTTGATTCATTAATTTCCTTGTTTATCCTGCAGTTCTAAGGCGCTCATGTAACCTGCCACCATCCTTTATGAACCCGTGACCACCACACTGGGAACGTTAGGAAATGGCGGCAACAAAGAAAACAGGGTGATCAGGAGACACGGAATGGAATTGATGCTTATTCCTCCTGCATCCATTCTGGGTAACCCACTAAGGTAGGTACTACGTTGTGCTAAATTGAAGAGGGAATGCAACCCGATAGTTTAAACGCCATCGGTGGCCAAGTACCAAGTATGAGGCCACCCTTTCATTGGATATTATGATGGCGACTGGGGAGTAGTAAGTACATAGTAGTTTCCGAATGGGTTACTAGTTTTTCTGCTATTCCTTCTTTTCTTGCCATTTCTCACCAACGATCAATTTGGGGGGGAGGCATATGCACGTACTGCGTCAATCGTGCATCAGCTGTAATGTAAGTCTACTTCTCCTCCTCATCATAATCTTCATCATCATGATTGTGATGTATGCGAGATTTCGTAACCCAAAGTAAGAATGGCATAATAACCAATCTCATAACTGATCATAATTTCTCCAAAGTCAATAAGAATTAGTTAATAATGTAATTTAGATGAAGAGTACACAATTTATGGAGCTGTTAATTCAGGGGGCACTGCCGCCCCACTGGGGGCACCTGAACCCGCCGCAGTGATTAGCTGGTTCTAGGCCGTACGATACCCGACTATACCAACTATACCCTTAGCGGCAGAGCCTGCTGGGCGAGTGGCGCGGCCGCAAACGTGCACTGGTTGAACCCGGTGTTCCTGGCGAGTGCCATCTTCCAAAGTCACAAGGCTGTACCTCCTGTAACTCTGCGACACAACTGGCCGGTTTAAGGGGTCTTGCCAGTGACCTCTTTTTTTTGACTTGCCCATCCATAGTAACTTACCGGCCCGTACATACACAGCCATTACGGCCCGCTCTCCCCGAATCGCAACGCCAGGTGGTCTCCTCTTTCTCTCTCTCTCTCTTCTCCTCCTCGTTCTTATATTATATCCCGACCGTTCTTTTTCTCCTCTCCTTTCTCTTCCCCGTCTGTGACCATCCGCTTCAATCAATCAATCGATCAATCAATCTAATCTCTCCAACGTCCCCTTTTTCGGATCGTTGGAACAACAGCTCCCTCATCTTTCATACACTCTCTCCACCTTTCCTTTATCCCCCCTCCCCCCTCTTTCCGTCGGCGGGCTTTTGTTCCACCTGTCCATCTCGTCTTTTGCTCCGGTCATTCGTTTGGAGCGACGCCTCTCCCTCCCGATCGCTACTCTTCCCTACAATTAATTCCCCCCTACAGCAACCATGAAGGGTATGTATGAGTCTACCGAATTGTTACTCCAGACTCGCTGACCGTTGGCTATCTAGCCCTCATTCTCGTTGGCGGTTTCGGTACCCGTCTGCGTCCTCTGGTGAGTTGATCGCCCCCGCCGACGATCGTGACGTCGAACATACCAGTCGATTCATGGATGGACCGTGGGAAAACGCACACAAGCTAACCGTTCTCAATGCTGCTTAGACCTTGACTCTCCCTAAGCCTTTGGTCGAATTCGCCAACCGGCCCATGATCCTGCACCAGGTTGAGAGCTTGGCTGCTGCGGGTGTCACAGATATCGTCCTGGCCGTCAACTACCGCCCCGATGTTATGGTGTCGACCCTGAAGAAGGTACAATTGCCCTAGCTGCACGGATTGCCGTCCGCCTATGCTCACAGCCGCCCCTAGTACGAAGAAATCTACAATGTCAGAATCGAATTCTCTGTGGAATCCGAACCCCTCGGCACGGCTGGTCCCCTGAAGTTGGCGGAGAAGATTCTGGGCAAGGACGACAGCCCGTTTTTCGTCCTGAACTCCGATATTATCTGTGACTATCCCTTCAAGGAGCTGGCCGAGTTCCACAAGAACCACGGCAACGAGGGTACCATTGTGGTCACCAAGGTCGACGAGCCCTCCAAGTACGGTGTCGTTGTCCACAAGCCCAACCACCCCTCGCGCATCGACCGCTTCGTCGAGAAGCCTGTTGAGTTCGTCGGCAACCGTATCAACGCCGGTATCTACATCCTGAACCCCAGCGTGCTGAACCGTATCGAGCTGCGCCCCACCTCCATCGAGCAGGAGACCTTCCCCGCTATCGTCAAGGATGGCCAGCTGCACTCCTTCGACCTGGAGGGCTTCTGGATGGACGTTGGTCAGCCCAAGGATTTCTTGAGCGGTACCTGCCTCTACCTCACCTCTCTTGCCAAGCGCAACTCGAAGCTGCTCGCCCCCAACAGCGAGCCTTATGTGTATGGCGGCAATGTTATGGTCGACCCCTCCGCTAAGATTGGCAAGAACTGCCGCATCGGCCCTAATGTTGTGATTGGACCCAATGTGGTGGTTGGTGACGGCGTGCGTCTGCAGCGCTGCGTCCTGATGGAGAACAGCAAGGTCAAGGACCACGCGTGGGTCAAGTCGACCATTGTTGGATGGAACAGCTCGGTGGGCCGCTGGGCTCGCCTGGAGAACGTTACGGTGCTCGGTGACGATGTTACCATTGCCGACGAAGTCTATGTTAACGGTGGTTCCATCTTGCCCCACAAGAGCATCAAGCAGAACGTTGATGGTGAGTGAATTGTCTACATGAATATCGGCTTCATTTGCTAATCTTAATTCTAGTTCCTGCTATCATCATGTAATCCTTTCGTCACGTCGACATGCCCTTTCACCCTCGATATACACCACCTACACCTGAAGTCACCAGATGCATAAAAACCGGAGTTGATCGTGTCTTTCTTTCGAGCAGTGTAGAACCCAGCTGGGGTTCTAGACAACACAGGACGCTGCTTGGATACATTGCGGTCTACGCCTCTGAACCCATCTCCCATCACGCACCCGTCCATTCTTACTTTTCGTCTTGTGCTCGTCCGTGTCCGCATGCTAGAGGCCTTGATGGTAGAAGCGTGTCTGATTCGGGTCATCCTTACATCCCTTATAATCGATCCGGAGGTCTCTGATCTCTTACCTTGTTCTCCCGCATCTTTCTCCGACGTACTGCGTGTTACCAGTGCTGTTGCTTCTTTTATTTACCGGCTTTTTTCTTTCTGCTACCTTGTTTCCCCGGGGGATGGTGAGCACATGGACTAATACTCTATCTGATTTTAATGACGTATGTGGACATGGTTAAAGGAATGTAAATACGGGAGGCAGGATCAGAAAAAAATCAATCATCAATTAACTCTTATCTTATCTCTCTATTATGCAATATATAGTATACAGTATACAGATGCAATATGCCCGAAACCATGCACCACCCAATCCTACCTGCCTAAGCAGCACCGCCCTCCCTTTCCTCCCTCTCCAAGATCTCTTCCCACTGCACCCTCAACTCCTCCATCCCCTGCCAACACTTCCTCCCCAACTCCTCAAACTCGACCTTCTCCTCCGCCGTCAAATCCTTCGCCCCGCGCTTCCTCCTCCGACACCGATCCTCCATCACCACCGCCTCCCCAACCACGCCCCCATGTCCCCACCCATCCACCTCCGTTGAAACAGCCTTATCCCTCCCCAACCGATCACACGACGACCCCCATTTAACCTTCCCCCCACCATGAGCCCGATACACCTCCTCCGCAGCATCCAGCTCCTCCTGCCGACTCACAGCCAACCACGTCGGCGCACACGCCCCCGCATACGTCGACAGCGTATGCCACGGCGATCCCAGCAACCGCGCAATATAAAAGGACGCGATCATCGCCCAGAACAGCGGGAGCGCCAGCGGCAGGATCCCTGTTCCGCAGACACCAGGGTGCGAGAGGTACATGCGTGGGCGTGTACCTCCACCATCCCCTTCACTCTTCTCCCCATTACTATCAGGGGGGGTATAAAACCCCTCTATCCATTTCTGAGTGGAAGGCGACTCGGCCGTGAGCGCGAGAATATCCGTAAGTGTCTTCGAACTCTCATAAGGCACCTTCGTCTTCAATCCCTGGATATCATCGACATTGAAGTGGTTCACGGTGGCCTCGATGCTCGATACCCAGATTACTCGCCCCGGCTGGGTGGATTTCCGCAGTAGGCCCATGACGTTATGCGAGAGCATGTAGTGTCCGAATACGTTCGCCGTGAAGACGCTTCCGAGCCGCGGCTCCGAAGGCTGTGTAGTTTGAGGAGGGGTGATCATCCCCACGGGGGCTATCTTGTGCGCGAACCACGATACACTATGTACGAGGTCTGTGAGGGTTCCCCAGATTGCGCGCGGCCAGTCGATCCCTGTCCAGCCGCCGATGCCGGCGTTCAGGACGATGGAGTCGAGTTTGGGGATGGTGGTTGTGAGTCGCTGGGAGAGGGCGCGGACGGAGGGGAGGGAGGAGAGGTCGACGGTTTCGGGGTGGAGGGTTATTCTGGAGGATTGGGTGGGTGAGGATATAGGTGGGAGGAGGGTTTGGAGGTGGTGGAGGGTCGAGGAGGCTTTTTTGGGGCTCCGGGTCGTGAAGATTATGGTTAGGTGGTGGGTTGATGGGTGCGTGGTGAGGAAGTCCGTTATTAGACGGGCGCAGATGGCGAGGCCGAGGCCGCTGGCGTATTTGTTAGATTGTTTGGTGTGCTGCGAGGGGGGCGTGGTGGTGAGGTGGTATGGAGGGATGGGGATGGGGATAGGTGCAATTGAGGGATGGGTACCTGTTTGCGCCGGTTACTAGTACGTAGAATTGATTCTGTAGATCATCTTGTGATAGTTCGGCCATTTTGAGAGCCTACTCTTGATGAGTTGGAGGGGAATTGCTGCGGATTGCAGGTGAAGCTGGTGCTGGACAGCTGGGATTAATTGGGGATTGTATAAATCTCCGATAAGGGGTGATTACATAAGGGGTTGATATGGGATCCGTGGAAGGGGTCAGGTGACCGTAGTATTGAGGTATATTGCTGTGGGGGGAGCATCATGTTGATTGTGCTTAGATGTGTAGTAGATAGGATAATACTTAATATGGTGTGTAAGAGTATAGTCGAGGAGGTTAGTTAGTGGTGGGAGGATTTTGTTAACACTATCCTCCTTCTCATACTATATGGCATATGGCATATGAAGTATGGTCTGAATAGCTTCACCACACACCCAATCTAGTATACAATGGAATGCTTATATCATCACTCCTACATAATAGATGTAAAACATCAATATGTATTTGAAAAATACTCAAAGAAGAACACTCAGTAAAACCAACTACAGACGCCTTCAAAATCTGCCTTTTCACCGCCAGTATACATCCACACATCTACAAACCAAACTGAACCCACCATTCCCACCTCATGACCAGATAGTAGCACTAACCACCAAAGAAACTTATCAAATCACATTCAGCTTACATCCTACGAGCCTCACCACCCCCTCCAACTACCTGTTCCTCTTGAACCTAAATCCAACCCCCTCATGTCATCCACCAACCAAGCCCCCTGTTACCTCGTATACTCGCATCTTTATCATCTGATATATCATCATCCTCCTAAGTAGTAAGTTCATGCATACAGACCACACACGATAGGTGATAAGTTTATCAACACCATGCGGCTCTTACACCCATCCATTGATCCATTCATCCGTTTCATCGCCACTTGAATGGCCGAGAACCTTAAATCATAATTAGGGGTAAGTGAGTGAGTGCGTTAGATAACGGTGTATGTAGATATGATGTGGTGCGATGTGCTGGTCTTACTCATGCATCATCTATTATTTTGCCACTGTGCATACTACATACACAGTCACTAACGTAGTGCCTAAAGTATGGATCATCAGCAGCATGGAAGTTAGAATTACTAGTTAGTTATTCGTGAACACAAAGTGGCAACAGGTCACTGTTAAATTTAGAGTCATATTGCCCTACAAGGTAGTACTCGACTTAGAGAAGTACTGAGATTGTGTATAATGGCAGGGATACTATATAGATGGATAGATTAATGGCTGGCTGAGCCTAGATGCCTCTTCGCTGCCTGATAAAGGTCTAGAAGCCAGTCGGAACCACTCCGTAGGCAGAGATGCATATAAAGAGGAAATGGGGGATACATATTGATACATAATGATTGAGTTGAGGCATAAATGGCTGGATGGCTGGCTGGAAGGCTAGACGCCTCCAGGTGCCTGTCAAAGCTTAAGTCTTAGGATGGCGAACAAGAGAAGGGAGAAGTAAATTGGTAATTTGGAATGCACGTATGTATGTATGTGTTCTCGGGATTTGGTTGGTAAGGTTTGTCGGGATGTGATTTGTGCGGATGGTATTGATGCATGGAATGGGTCGAGAATGTATCGAAGTTCAATATACTGAGAGATGCGGTGGTGATGGTGGTGATGAGGCTCGAAGATACTTTTTCCTGTAGATGAGATTCATTTGACGGTATCTAGATGACTGTCTGATATCTGAGCATTGGTAAGCAGCCAGCCAGCTAGCTAGCGGTGAGTGATAAGATAAATAGATAACTACTGTAGTCAGATGGAGCCATAAGCTAGAGCTATATGAACAGTCTGATATAAGCAGCTACTATTCCAGAGACCAGAAAAGATGCGGGGCGTCCATCCAGACCACTCGAAAAGGGCAACCTGCGCGGGTCTGCGAGTCTGCGAGTCTGCGAGTCTGGAGAGACAGTGACAGCGCCACCAGCTAAACCAGTTCCGAGTCTGACAGGCGAGGCGTCAAGACGCGAAGGAAGGACCCGATCACTTTCACCAAATCGGGGTCAGCCCGTCAGCACCAACCCCCCTTCTTCCGTGTTGTTATTTTGATTTGCTTAGCAAACAAGAACAAGCAGCGGACCTATCGAACCCAGACCTCTGTAGACGAGCTCACATGGCTTTTGCCCAGCCTGTCATGGTGTGGATTATGGAGTGTTTTGTCCAGGATGAGACACAGCCACGCCCGAACAGCTGCATCCTGTCATTAAAGTTTGGGGGTGGAAACGATTCAATCAGATCGTCGACTGAGCTCGGTAGAATATACCAGGCCCTCCTGACCAATCAAACTCGCGACTGCATAGACAAACTGGAAAGGAGGCAATGCCGGAATTAGAAAAAAAAACGACTGTTATTCAGGGCTGATGTTGATGGGCGACGCGCGATCTCTGCAAGCGAACCAATGCAGTAGCAACGCCGATTGATCAGAATCTGAATATCTTTTTTTCTTTCTCATCAGGCTGTCGATTCCATCCATCCACAGCGCCCTCTGCAATAGCCTATTCCAGAACCCAGACCGTATCGAAGCCGGGGACCTGCAAGGTGGGGGGGGGGGGGGGGGCAGAAAGACGCGCCCAGAAAATCCACGCTTACCCGGCGCGCTGCTAACGGGATAACTTGGAGGGAGGGGAAGAAAGAGGATTCTTTGAAAAAAGAATAAATAAAAAAACACACCTCCAGGATGGAGGGAATGAAGCGGCCCAGTGACGAGCACTCACCGACTTATTGGGTTATTTCAGGCTTACGAAGGACCGGGGTGGATGGATGTTAGTTAGACTAGCGATGCTTCCGTATAGTGGCGGTGGCCCACGGGAAGGAGGGAGGGTGTGTGGGTGAAGAGAGACAACAGAAACGAAGGAGGGTGAGCCATGAGTAAACCAGCATCATTATTGAAAGCCGGCTGATCGAGTCGCTGCCCGGTCCTTGGCTTTCTCGTAAGGCTAACATGGTCGTGCAATCATCATCTGCGCCTGTGGCAGCTACGGTTGCGATTCGCTTGGTAAATGTCGCGATTGAAATTAATCCCCCTCCATGAAGCCGGGCCGAGAGCAGCCGTTTAAGCAAGCAGGCCACTGGCAGAAGGCATGCGTGGCCAGAGCTTGCGTTGACCAGGCGCGCTGCTTTCTTGGGATTGGGAGTTATGTATGCACATCGGAGATTTTTCTGGGCAATTGGATGCCTATCGTCCGAGGTGCCGAACGCATGTATGTCTAGCATCGTCAGGGAAAGAACAGGTTAGTGGTGAGTAGTCTAGTGGCTAAGTAATCTAGTTACCTAGTAGTTAGTGGTTAGTACGCAGTAGTGGTTTAGCGGGCCGGATGCAATGCCCTGGTGCGACATCGCGTATAGCTCCGTTGCGCATGATGCTTTGAGCAGATACTCCATAGTGAGCAATGGTTTAGTCCAATGTGGTCGGTCGCTCATATGGGGAAGCGGAGTATAGTACAGATGGGACCGCTAAAACACCGGCGCGACACAAGAAAGGGTTGGACAAATCGAAGCTCCGCCAGTCCACCAGCGAACTTCTGGGATGTGATGAGCTGGAACTTCTTTCCGACATCCACCCGGCCGGAATTAGCGCCCAACTGTCCACGGCTGCTGCTGCGCGTCATCCATGTCGCCCCTCTTCTTCTCAAATGATAACGAGGCAGCGGTGACGGAGATATGGCTAGAGACGTCCGAAGTCGAGACACACCTTCCTTGAGTATTATGAGACACTGACGGGAAGACGATGGGTGATTGTTTCCTTGGCCTGAGGCGGATGGGCAGCAATGAGCAATGAGTGGAGGAGAGGGGATATTAGACAGGACTAGTGAGCGAGCTAAGTCGAGAGTAGTCCTGCCTTGCTAAATATACTAGTAGAGTAGTATATAGTGTAGTAGATGAAGGTTACATACCATTCTTTACCAATTTGCTATCCCCAGCAAGTGTCAGTCACTAACTACTAGTAGTCTTGTAGACTAGTAGACGACGAACCGGGGTGACACTAACTCCGGATTCACCCAAGATGGACGACGTTGATGGTAGTGATGATGAAGGCAGGAATGAAGCTGGGTGTGACAGACACGGTGCTAAAGATGCTAAAGATGCTCCAGAGCGACAATCCTCCCCCAATGCGGGGTATGTAGAAGAAACTGGACGAGGCAACCAGCAGCTCCCGATAGATAGCGAGTTAAGGCTGGAGGATTTCATTTCCCCTTCTCCTCCCGACCATCTGACACCCGTCCGGTTCCCTCTTTGCCAGCATCAAACTAGACCGGGATGTCATTACTAGAGGTTACCAGGAAGTGAAGGGACATAACTTTCCTCTCGGTCATTATTTTTCTTCCCTCTTTTCCTTTCAAATTACATGTAGTTACTAGTTGCTACTCGCTTTTCTTTTTCGGTTACTCTCTCTGTCAGCCCAGCCTTATTCGGATATACTATCATTCAATCAACTAACTCACCGGACCTGTAACCATCCTTGTGTATCACTTCGGAGTTCTTTTCTCCTTCCGCTTGTTACTAACTAAACTTCTCTCGCTCAGCCTATCTTTATTAGTCTGGTATAGTTACTAGACAACTAGTTGTAGCGTGGCCATGCATGAATTCCTAAAGCACTGCCCACACTTTCCCCCTCCCCCCACACCCACTTTGTCTCTCCCTCTCTCTCTCTCTCTCTGTCTGTCTCCCCCCCTTCTCTCATCCAGCTTACGGATCACGAATTACGAATCACATACCCCAATCCCTGGTGGGAATAAGCAACCCACGACCTAATCTCGGTCGAGCTCGGCTAACCATGTGTCTTTCCCACGGACATTACGTCAATCGCGACCGGGGGACAAGGGTTCAATTTTAGTTCTTCTAGCGAGGAGAAGCCGCTCAGACACATGATGCCGCTGGGCTGCGACTACGGGTTTACCGCGGCGGATGAACCACCGACCAGGTGCCTGGGATTCCTTTCCCCAGTGCTAACGGAAGCTGTTGTCTCAGGTTGATGGAGGATGCTGTAAGCTGGTCGACGTCATCATCAACATCATCATCGTCTCCTCCGATCTGGTCGACGGATTGATTGCATGCCAGTCCAGTCCGTATGGCATGAATGCTTTCCTTAGTCCTCCACACCCTCGAGCCCGGATGTTTTTCCCCTCCTTTCCCGTTCGTTAGCTGCCACGCCAGTTGACCGGGGAGATCTTCCCAAAAAGCGGAGAAGCAGTGTCCATCTCCCATGTCAAACCAAGGTCTTGCAATCACCAATGCGAAGCTTGCCTCTTCCGGCCTCGCTTTTGCTTTCTTTCTTTATCAAGTTTACCCCTCGTCTTGTCAATCCATTGCCCGTCCCTTGCTGATTTGTCGTTTCGTTCATTCCTCCCTCCAGTCCATTCCTCCCCCTCCCCTCCCCCGCCGTTGGTCAATTTCCCCCCAGCCGGGTGCTAAAGTAGACACTTCAATCTTTTCGCCCATTTGACCACATGCAAGTCACGCCATTAGCACCGTCTACAGCCTTTGGGTCCTAAGGATCGGCGACTTACAGCATGGTGCAAGCCCTGGCGTCACTCCCGCATTGCCAGTGATGCGACCAGCTGTCAGCTTTGGGCTTTCATTGACCGGTCTATCCAGTAAGGTTTTTGGTGCAGGTCGACCAGGAGGAGCTGTCATGTATCTGTGGTGGCACCAGACTATAATGTAGATAACCCTACTTTCTGTATACCGGGATTATGGGGGTGCCGCCACTAGCTCATCTCCTGGACGGCTCATTCGGCGATACCGTCAGTAAGCCAGGACTCCCTGTCCGTTGCATTGCGTGGATGTACCAGGTACATGTAGGGGCAAATAGATTACCAGCCCATCTGTAATCTATTCAATTCCTTGGCCTCGTGATAGCAAGCAGGGTACTCAAAAAAAAAAACCCCCATCTTGTCGCTAGTTGGCACGCTGCCTACCTCATAGCCAGTTTCATATCAGATCAGACAAGTGAAAAAAGTGGGTGATAACGGGATGAGCGATCCCCCTCTATGGCTCGGCTTGGGCTCACCTCGCCAGCACCGGATCGGTTGGCAGCAATTCCTGTTGGGGCGGGGAACAACACTCGACTGCTTACACGTACTCCTAGCTGTCTTGCCTACCCGGTATGCTGACGACCAAGTCATTGCTGGTGGATTGCCCCAGTCTCAGATGACTCGCGTTGAGTACTTGGTCACAATCCTACTGGTTAGCTCATTGACTGGTGCGAATTTAGTGAGTATAAGCCTATGGCGCCACTACGGGAGTCATCTGGAACCAAGAAGTGCCGGTCCGGACGGGGGAAACTAGAAAGGGAAAAAAAAAAGCAATACGAGCATCGTCGCAAGCACACCCTACCAGTCGAATACTTGCCCTCGTACAATTCTTGGTAGCCAATTCGCGGTCGAAACGGCCCCTCCTTGGCATCCACTGGGCTGGCCATAGGCGGTGTCCATAGTTCTTCTAGTTAACCAAATCATTGTGCCTGACTCACAAATGAGTGGCTCAATGGCCTAGTGTGGTATAAGCTCCATAGCAAGTCGAAGATCCCGGTCGTGCAAACCCCGAAAACCCTCCCTGATGACAGACGGGAATTGAAGAGTCGCCGGGCGGAACAAAGCCCGCCATTTGCTGGAAGAAATTCTAGACGAAACTCTATCGTGTGAAGACGATGATCTATCGAGTGCGTGCTATAGACACTATCGACTGTTAATCGCTATCTTCGCATGTATGTCGTACGTATCTAGCCGCTCATTCGAGTGCGATGGGTCTCGGGCTTCCAGGGTCCAAACCATGAATGGCCAAAGTCTAAGTAAGCGTATTAAACTGCCTTTGCTGACGAAAAAGCGGGCGGCGATGGTTGTGGCCTGCCTGTTCCATGGGTTCGACCCGCTGCCACTATTCGAGATCCACTGGTGCTAGTCGACTTACAGTTTCAAAGCCTCACGGCAGTCCGTGAGCCTGGATAACGTAAAAGGGAGATCTATCCATGTACCGCCAGTAGATTATATTGAGGAAGTGTATCCCGAGCCTGTTCAGTCAACCACAATCAATAGGAAAGTAGGCAGCCCCTATAGTTCGCTGTCGATGACGAACAGACAGCATCGGCGCCAGTCTCATGGCTCCAGCCTTAGAGAAATCAACTGATCGTCATGAGCTTAATTGGCTCCGGGGCTCATGACTGCCATCGTATCATATTAATAATTATCGCCGTGGACGGGCGGAAGGAGGGGAAACGGAACGGCAAGTGAATCCCGCTGGTCCCTTGTCGGGGACCCATCACTGATGGAGCATTACAGACCGCGATCCAGATGAATTCTTGAAGCCGCCACGTGGAGTAGACGAAGGAACCAATATCACTCAAAACAGCTGATAGAGGCTTGATGAAGCGCTCCGTTTGAGTTTACGGCTGGCTGTCATCCAGCAATCGAATCGGTAGAATAGCCGCAGCGCAGGGCCACCGAGAATACCGTGGCGTTGGGGGCGTAGGCCTCGGTTTTTCCCAAGAAAGATAGCCAGAAGTACGTCCAATAGCAACGGGTGAAGGTATCATGGCCACTGTAGAGGGACCTACTGCCTAAGTAGGAAAGGTGAGTTGGACGATTGTTGTTCGGAGTGAGGCCGATAGCAGACCCTGGGGATAGCTGCTGCTCTGGGCCAGTTTCAGCATGATGCCTACTGGCCCAGAAGGGAAAAGCCACACTCTCGGTTGTTGCATCGCTGGTATCCCTTGCTGATAATTTCCGATCTGTGCTGCCTGGTCGGCCGGCTGGTGTGACATTGTTTTTTGTCCCATTTAGCTCTCAATACTTTTTTCTTTTCTTCTATTCCCTTCCCATTTCTCACCTCCATTGATGCTTTTAGTAGACGGCCGAACCGTGATCATTTTGGGGAAACGAAGGGGGCCGTCAGGAACTTAATTCCAGCAACAATTTGTTTAGAGAGAATGGCTCCTACCACCTTGGTACTAGAATGAACGGAGTATCTATTCCCAGCACCTTGGCGAGATGGATCAATAAATCAATGGAAATAAAAAATGAAATAAAATCGAAAACAAGAATAAAAATAAAGTAACAACAATGTACATAGCAATAGTCATAATTGGAGTCAGTACGAGAGTAGGAATAGGTAATGATCATTTTGGGTAGGTACGGAGTAGTTCCATCGGTTAGCCCACGACCTAATCAGACCTTCCATCTTACACATACCTACTATGTACCTCCCTTTTCACGGTCGTACAGGATATCTCATACATAGACACTGCTTGTTGTATTGGCGTGACCCTGCTGTGATCCGCCTCAGCTCTGACTCCTTTGGAGCGCCGTTCAATTGTCTCCAGTCGTGGTTCTTATCCAAAATGTTATATGGCGGACTACTGTCTCCTCCAGCATCATCATTGACTTAAGTGAGTAACTTAAAAGAAAGGGAGAGAAATGAGAAAAGATGGATGGTCACTTACTACCACTTCTTACCCTTACCTAGTGGAAGTACCTAAAAGGAAGGTACCAGGGACGTACGTGTCAAGGTACCTGTCAGTAATTTTGACCCGCGAAAGATGGTCGATACGAGCCAAATACGGTAAGCGATACTAGCGGTCCGTCGAGGTTTTGCAGCCAGGATGCAGGCAACTAGACCATGTTTGGACTAGCAGATTTCTTCCAAGGCCAGGCTCTCCCCCGGTCACCGATGATTGGCCGAGTCTATATCCTAACCTTTCAGTGTTCTAAGGCACAAGCGGACAGGGTGGGGATCGGTGTTCCCCTCTTCCCCCAAGCCATCTTGACCGGAAGACGGTTCAGTAGGATGGGAAACCTTGGGTCTTGGGTAACTTTGTCCTGGGGTTGCTAGCTCCAATCTTCCACACTTTCTATTCCCCCCTCCTCTTCCCTCCAGAACATCGAATCGACAGCGGGACCCAGATAACCCTGGCCTGTCAGTCAGTCTAAAAGAGATTCCTAAATTAAGTGCCACTGCTTGGTGCCCGTAAGAAAGTTAGTAGGTAAAAGTAAGTATGTATGTATGTACCTAGTACTTGGATACCTTAGTTTGATACCGAGTGTTTCCCTCCTGACCTTCCAGGGTAGACAAGAAAGTAAGTAAACATGGTAACCCATGTTCAGTAACGATGGGGTAAGAAATACTTAACAAAAAAGAAAATAATAAATAATACAAAAAAAAAAAGGCGTTGACTTGATTATTCCTTCTTCTTCGTCATTCTCCTCCACTTTTGCATTGGATGTGGAAGTTTTCTCTTTTCTTTTTTGGTTTTTATAATCGCCTGGTTTCTTTTTTGTTCAGGTTGGTCTGGTGAAAGAAATTCCACAAGTGGTCCGAAGGAAATACTTCAACATAGTATAACCCGATCTTTCCGGGGTAGGGGTAGGGGTACAGAAAAAAAGTGGCCAAGTCTCAAGCTAGCCCGGCCGGGTTACTGGCCAGAGGGGAGCTCCACCGGCTGGAGGACACCAAGAGGAGGTTCCAATTTATTATTTGATTACCGCTGGACAGTACTTAGTAGTGAAGGAGCTTAGCAGCCCGCAGTAGCAACTAGGTACCTGCTAGGTAGAGCCAGAACGATGCGGCGTTATAAAAATTACACGGCCTGCTCACGAGAGCCGGAGAGGCAAAACGAGGAAAATAAAAACGAACAAGAGCTTCCATCCCATCGGCCAGTCAGCTAGCTTTCTTTCCTCCTCTCTTCGTGCAGCAAATCCTCCTCATCTGGCTCGTCGAGTATTTCTTTTCCATCTGCCCCATCTGGAGCAGGTGTTCTTTACTTTCTCGTCTTTTCCTCACCTTCAACTTTTCTTTTTCTTTACCTTTCTCCTTCTCAACAGCCATCATCATCCCTTGACTTGGTCTGGCTGCGTACCTGGAAGGAGAACCGCCTGAGACCCGCAGCAGCTGTCTGTGTCTGTCTGTCTCTGTATCACAGAAACGTTGCAACCTCGCCCGGTCCGAACAGTATTACTGAACTACATCTGAGAAACTCGTTGGGATCGTGCTTTGCACTTTTCTCTCTTCTGCTTCTCTTTCGCCCTCGTCATCGCGTCAATTTTTTGGTCTTTATTATTTTCCACCTCTGCGTGTTCGTGCTTGATTGTTATTATTATTAGATCCATTGTTAGGTACGTCTGGAATACCTCCCTGTCGGCTATGCTGGACCTCCAGGGCCAGCCTCACCTCCATCCATCCACCTTCACTGCGTTTCCCCATTTGATCCATCATTCGGTCCTGCGACTTGGCTGCCAATCGACCTGCCTGTCCAGACCTCCAATGATTACTGTTGAGGCTGCATGCCGTCGGACTTAATTTGCAGTGACATTCCTGCTCCCTCCGCTTGTCCAGAACTCCTTCCCTCTTCTTTCTTTTCCCCTCCCACCCGCTCTCCTATTTTCACTCCACCATAGTAGCTTTATTACTACTATTACTAGCCATACTTCCAACCGTTTTTCTCCCCCTCTGTCGCCTGTACCATTTCCTGTCGTGTTTGCCTGCTCATACTTTTATTGCAAACTATTGTTGTCGCTGTCACTTACTTTTCTTCTTTTATTTCGGCTCTGTTTTCATTTATTCGCATCTCCTTTTATCTTCCTGGGATTCGTTGTTCGCTCCCTGTGTTCCTATCGCTAGCCGGCCCACTCCCCGCTATCCTTCTTGCGACTCACCTCTTCAATAGCTTTTCATTCTGCGCTTGCATTCCCTCACCATGGCGCCTGGTGGTGGACGAGATTTTAACTGCACCTGGGAGCATTGCAACAAGGTATGGATCGACTCGATGCCGCGTTATCTACACCTTCCGCTGCTCTATCGCTTGCTTGAGGGCGTTATAGTTCCCGTGCTAATGGCAGTAGTCCTTCAATCGCAAATCAGATCTGTGCAGGCACTATCGGATACACACCAATGAGCGACCGTATCATTGCACGGTCAAGGACTGCAATAAAAGCTTCATTCAACGGAGTGCATTGACAGTGCATTCGCGAACGCATACCGGAGAGAAGCCTCATGTCTGTGATCACAGAGGATGCCACAAGGCCTTTTCTGACGTATGTGCATCCTAGCTCACTAATCTTTATGTATGCTGACCACCACAGTCATCGAGTCTCGCTCGTCACCGAAGGATCCATACTGGAAAGAGGCCCTATATCTGCCAAGAGCCAACATGCGAACGAGCGTAAGCATTGGCCTGGTTCTCGTGCTAATCTCTTATCTAACAACGTGAAGCTTCTGCCGCAAAACGACCTTGACCAAGCACCAACACCGCTCTCACCCCCCGGGATCCATGACTCGCCTGCCCTCCGAAGATGCGGTCTCTGAACACTCGTATCAAGGGCCAGTCGCCGTTCCCGTGCCGAATGAACAGTATCTCTTAGCCCAGCAACCCTACTACCCTCATACCCCGACGCCGACTCATGAGTTTTACCCCCACCAGAGCCTACACATAACGCCGGTGCCCATACAAGAACAACCACCGATCGTGACCCAGCACATCCCTGTCACGTCACCGGTTGATGTGCAGCGTGCTCAGCAACACTACATGCAGCTTGTGCAGCAACAGCAACAGCAACAGCAGCGGTACGATCCTGGTCGGCAGGGGTATCTGCCACCGGAGTTTCAGCAACCATACCATGCTCTACCCACAGCGGATGGTCCACCCCTGATGGTGACTAGCACTCAGAGTGACTACAAACCGCCGGCCCGCATCCTGAACCAGCCCGAGGGAACGGACTGGGGCTTCCTGGGGGTTGGCTAATGAGCCGACAACGAGTGCCTTTGCATGATTCGACAGCGAGTGTTTCAGACTAGGAGTTACAATGCGTTTGTGCTTTGAGTGATGCCCTATCATGACTGTCATTTACGAGCCCTTAATTTGGTCAGACGCCTCATCCGCTGCTATTCTCTTTTTTTTTTTTCTTTCTCCATCTACGGCACAAACGCCTTTTAGTGATATTCGCGGACTATGATGTTTTTTTTTGGTCAAGTTGCGCCCTCCCCTGTCAAAAGGCTGCGAAGAGGTTCTTTCTTGTCATATTGATTCTTGATACCTTGGCAAATGATGCAGTTCGCTTTTTTATACCAGCATAGCCTATACGTTCGCTTTGAATCTGGATGACGTGCCGCACAGCTGGGAGCTGACCGGTACGTATGCAGAACATGGGTGTATGTACTTATTTCCGAAGCTTTTAATAATGCCTTGCCCCCTTCGGAGTACTCTGTTCCCAGTGACGCTGACAGCGCGCGCGCGACGTAGGCCGTGGATCAGCACCTACCACCAGAAACACAAAGCCGTGCTGACAAGGATTCTATGGACCGAGGAAGTAGTGCTTGGCTTGGCTCGGCTCGGAGGGGAAAAAAAAGAAACATGGGGGCGCCCATTGTTGTCGGGCCATTGTTCTACGAAGCTAGGCTGTCAGGAGCTTCCTTAAGACCCCTACAACCAACGTCAGCCAAGGATCGACGGCTGAAACGGTTGGGGGTGGAAAAAGAGAGGAAGGGAAGAGGCTCCACATGTCGATGGCGCTTGTAGCAGCGAAAGCCAGTCATGGGGCTGAAGTCTATCTCTTCTCGCCTTCTAGGTCGGGGCAGTAGGCCCCGACTGTCGTAGCGCCTGATCGACCCATCCAGCCGCCCATATGGTTTAGTCTGGGGGTGTGGGAAGGAATACACGAAGAGGAGAAGGATGAGCAAGAGGATGAACGAAGAGAGGAGGGAGGGGGGGGTGCGGCTAGACAGGGAACTTTCGATGGTGCAGTGCAGGTGGGCCGACACCACAACACGCACTCACTCAACACACTTACACACCATAGCCCGAAGCTAGATACCTTAGGGCGAGAGGGTGTGTATTGTGTATGAGAGGAGAAAAGGCAAGAACGGAAATTGATTCGATGACCACCTGCGTTGGTCTCTTCGATCGACTGTACATACATGCATGCGCCAAGTGGTGTTTTTTTACCACACGAAAAGGCTGTCATCGCTTTGCTTTTTTCTTTTCTTGGCCGGCTGGCTGGCCATATAACGCGTCGTCAAACCAATTTCTTTTCTATTGTTGTTGTTGTATCTGAATTATAGACAGAACAGAACAATTGGAAAGCGGATCCGATCGGGAGGATAGGATAGGATAGGATTAACAACGGGCAGAACCGGACGGAGCTCTCCGACCCGAGATCCCAATCAATCATATTCCTGAGGAGAATGTATCCGAGATTTGGTTAAGGAAAGGGAGGGTGTGGGTAAGAGAAGGGAAAAGGGGATTAAAAAAAAAAGAAAAAAAACTTGTTTTTTTATTTTTCTCCTGTTGTGTTGTTGTGTAGTGTGACTGGACTAGTAATCTAGCCGGGTGGAACTAGATTATTTAGTTAGTTTTTTTTTTCTTCTGGTTGGTATCAATAACTCAGTTAGGATAGGATGGGATGGAGACGCGACACGGTCGGGAGTAAGCGCCAGACAAGAGGAGTGGGGTGGAGAAGGGGGGGGCGAAGACAGTATACGATGATGATATCTATCTAGTTAAGATTGATTTGATTGAGTTGAATCCTTTTCGATGCGATGCGCTTGTATGGACGGATGTTTGTACCTGATTGATTGATTGATTGATTTTATTTTAGGCGGTCAGTTTTGTCTACTTTACTTTGCGTTTACTAGTGAGGTAGTTTCGAGAAGAAAACTTGGAATTGCTGCAGCAGCTGGGAATAGATGAATCATGGTCAATATGGATATTATTTCCGTGTGACAGGGAGGAAAGGAGGAGGAGGGTTTGATTGACATGAATGACGGTCTGACATGAATACTGAATAGATAGATGGGGGAAGTGTGATCGACCGACTCTTTTTTAATTTGTTACTTTAGTTTGAAAACTTGGATTGATCCTGCGTGTGTCATCTGGATGAGATGATGGATCTCGTGTTGGGATGTACTAGCTGCGAGACCAAGAAGGAGAATCGAGAGTCTAGATGGATGGGCTGTGGGGATGGGATGGAAAAAAAGGCTGCGGGGGGTTGCCTTGTGGTGTTTCAATTTACTCCGTAGTCTGATCTAACTAACTACTTAGTTGACAGGCATCTTTGTTGTGGATGTGGATGTGGATGTACATGACAGGATATGATATGATATGAGGTATCTATAGATTCCGATAATAGCTATGAAGTTCAACTGTCATTTCTCAGTACTACGTACTTACTTACTCCTCCTCCCCCTTAAGTGTAATTGTAATTGTCAAGGATGATTGAAGTAGAACTAACATCAGATATAGTATATTGTCTTACGACTGCCGGATCCACAATCCCAAGCTACTACTAACTAGCACTTAATCGACAATCGGAAATCCAAAAAGCCTAGAGTTAGATACTAATACTTAGGTGGCAACTCTACTCATTTCCCAAAATAAGTCTGATTTGCCGACGGGACTTTACTACTGTCTGTTGTGATCGTCAATCCGTCGCCTATCTCCGTTATAGTGGTATTTATGGTGATACCTACCTACTTTTTCTACTTCTGATCAGTTAGACTGGCTGAAAAGGAAACTAAGCATGCGAAAAAATAGATAAAGATAGTAGTAATACTCTAGTAGATAGGTAAGTCTGTCCGTGGTACGTAGGCTTGGTGATATCACTTCAATTCCTGCGGTTCGCTTAGAGTTGAAATGACATGGCTGAGTTGAGATGAGATGAGATGACATGAGTTGGGTTGATACATACGTGTAATATAACATACTTTGTGTATTACCAGCCATATGTATTTGTAAGGTGTATGTATGGTAACATACATATAAATAGATACTACACTACACTACTAAGTTATCTATGGTGATGATGATGATGATGACAGCCCAAGAAAGTAAAAAGAATGCGAAAGGATTAGATGTGATGATGTGATGGAATTGCTTTTGCCTCGCAGGTAGATGTCTGTCTATCGACCAATCATGCTGTTGATCAAACAGAGTAAGATAGTAGCAGTAGTGGCTTGTCGGGGAATTGTCGGGTCGTTCGACTTGTGGTACTGGTGGTGGTGGTGGCACACCATACCACTCACACGGCTGGCATAAGCAATCAAGCCACCACCACCACCATGGCTTATGGGCTGTGTTTGGGTGGTGGTGGTGGTGATGGTGGATAAATTCTTATGCCTTGATCTAAAGTATCAAGATAATGTTGTTTTGTTTCTACTGTGTGGAAGGGAAGTAAGTATAGAGGAGAAAAAGTAGACTAATATCCATAAAAGCCTCAAGCCTCATACATGAATCAAAAGTACATACATTAGTATGTACCCCACAGCCAAATCCAAAGTATCAGACACCCCATAGTATCCACAGATAGATAGACCAAAATTGAGACCACATCCTACCACCATCTGCCTAATACACGAACCAGCCAATCCCACAGTAGCAAAATCAACAAGGATACTGATTGTACACGTAGCTACCACACAATACTCCCTCAATCTACATAAATAGTTGCTTGACATATAATACAGAGTTATAAGAGACCACGCCACCAGGCAATCGCTGTCATATGTTGGGTTGAACTCCACTGGAATGGACAAAAGTACCTTGCATGCATGGGGTAGACGGTCAACTACTAGTGTTGGTTGACATGGGTGTGGGGGTGTGCTGTATCTTTTCTTTTCTTCTTTTCCAGTATGCTCATATTTGGGAATAACTTGGTCGTGAGTGTGCTATTGTTCGTGGGGATGGTGATATGTTTCAGGTGGTTGTGTGAGGGGATATATCGACCTATCAGATATTGGGGAGATACTATTACTAGGTAGTAGTAGGGTATGAGTATTTATGAGCAGGTATAGAGGTATCAACCAAGTAGCCAACTACAAGGGTGTCGATGTCAGATGTCAAAATCATAATCAATCCAATACACGCATTGTTTCGAGTTAATATATATGTGTCGAGCAGGTCTCATGATCAACTCGTCTGATCACTCCTAGATTGTATCTATCCGAGTATCAGCAGCTGCACATCCCCCCTGTAGCTATTCATGATCTATTATCTACGTGAATACCTATTCATCTTATACCTAAAGCAACAGCATAAATACCCAACGGCATGACCATTGGATCACCGGCACGGCACAATCCGAATGACAGATGGATAGCTTACTGTTCCACAACCCCCTCTAAACGCCGAGGCATATCCACGCCACGGGGTAAGCTCCTCATGATCATGAGAAAGTCGTATTCAGTACCTGGCTGTGTTACCTTGTGTGAGTGTTGTTTATTCTCCGATTAGGTTGATTGATAAGGGGCTGTTGGCCCGAGGCCGAGACTGAAGCCGTTGAACGGTCTGGTGTAGATCCTATGTATCTGAGCATCTCTTGTAGATTCATTGGTAGAGTAGTGTATATGTACTGCTGCTGTACTTGCCGTGCATTGATTCTTATAGTATATGTATGTATATGTATCAATCAACTCTTAATCTTGACGTATATCATCAGCGGGTTAGTCGTCTAGAGAAAATAGTAGCGAAAAGTAAGCTTACAACTTTCCTCTCACAACCAAGCCCATCATCACTAATCCTATCCATATACTGGCCTCATATCGACAGTCTAGATGCTCAGCTGCCATTTCATATCAACCATAGGAGTAGACCCTGTACCACGTCGGAATGTATCCATCAAGGACAGAGACAACTCGAGACCGGATCCTCGAGCATAAAAGCACTTGGATCTCCTGTTTCCTCGAGTATCGCCATCAGCATCACTACTACTTTTATCAGGTATTGAAATCAAAATCAAAGAAGTGACAAAATGCGTTTCACTATCCTTATTACCCTCTTTTTCGCCGCCCTGGCCATCGCCGCCCCGGCTGCGGAGGCAGACAATGAATCCGGCGCTGCAGTGTCTGAGGACCCTGCCTTGGCTGATGCGCAGCGTTGTCGGCCAGGATATAGACAGTGCATGGATGTATGTCTCTTCTTTTGACTTGGGTCTTAATAAGACGTGGTCAGCTAACCAGGTGTAGAACTGCAACCGTCACCACGGAGGTGACCGTTGCTTCCGGGTACATCCACCTTCTTTATCGTCTCAGTCACACAGTACCTAACAAGATTTAGGCCTGCTGGGCTCACTACTGCTAGTGAATTGCCCCATACACACCAGAATGATTGTTGGGTAGTCGAAGGACACAGCGATTGATTTGATATTGTGCTCGTTCCGTTGACGTCAACGCAAGCTATTGTCCCTCTTTAACTAAATCGAGCTGTTTATATGAGTCTTCTCCCTGATTGTGATCCCAGGCTTAGTAGCCAGTAATACCGAATTAATCAAAGCAAGCACATCAACAATGACCAATAGCCCACCAGCCATCATGAATCTCGGACAGAATATCGCAAAGAGCATCAGATGACGGCGGAGGATACACGCCCATAATGCTGTAAAGGCAGCCCAGGCAGTGTAAACAGTGCTATGAGTGGCCAGAAAGCGTGCTTGGCTCTGTTTTTCCCCCGAATGAAGAAGAGGCACGGCGCATGCTGCAACGATTGGCGCGGCAAATGTATTGATGATCACCAGCAATGGTGACCAGGGATACTGCGTATCCCGGAATGGGATGTAGGCTGACTTCCATTGGATGCTGGATAAGGTGGCGTTGTGACCGGTGCTGAAAAAGTGTAAAGTTCCGAGGAGCGCTGCGATGGTGGGTTTGATGGAGCTGTTATTGGGGACGAGATGCCGTAGACTGATGAGCTGGTAGTAAAGGATTGCCAAGGACAATCCGCCTGCTGGGGTGCTTGAGAGAATGCCTGCGAGGACCACTGCTGTTGTGAAGATGAGTGGCCGTTCGAGTGACCTATGTCTTGGAGTGGTTGTAAACGCAGTTGCTAACCCGATGAAGACAATGGCCAGCACCATTCGTGCAACAGTCATGCGCACAGTTTTGGAGGTGTCGTCGCTAAGGAAGTCCACCAGCCAGCCGTTGTTACTTGCTGTTTCTAGGATATTGAAGACGGTGTCGAGAAGCAGTGCACTTGGTATGCCGAGTCCGAACCAAAACAGGTTTCTAGCCGTGTGGTCTTGCAGAGCCATTCGAGTAATGTATACCACGGCTACAGCGGTAATGACCGGGCTTGATAGCTGCCATATCGAGCTGCTCTCCAGACGATAGAATGACGTTCTGCAGAATGGCAGTTGCTCTTCACGACAAGCCCGACTGAGCGAGGCAACTCGGCTCAGCAGCGTGAAAATCACTGAGAATGATGTTTCACGTATCCCTTTTGCCTGGTGTAGCCGGCCTGACGTGCCAAGAGTACATAGCCCGAATGTCGACAGAAAGAGCAACACCACACGGTCCTCCCAGATGGTGTAAGAGTTCGAAGCAAATCCGATGCCGAGAAGCAGGGTGAACATCACAGTCTGCCAGCCCCAGACTCCCCCCGGAAGACACTGCACAACACTCAAATCAGTCTGCCACATATTCCACACAATACTGCCCAGAGCAGCACCCAGGATCACACCATCAAGGACAGAACCACGACCAGTGTCTGCCAAGGCAACATGACCAGCCACGGCAACAATCCCCGTCACGGTTCCCGCTACCATCCCAGATCTCTGCTCTAAATCAGGCCAGCTTTCACTCACCTGAAAGCATAGCAGACTCACAACCCCCAGCAGTAGAACCACCAAGCCCTCAATCATCCTCAGCGGATCAAACTGAGCCCAAATACGCTTATACCCCTCTAGCATCCTCCCTTGATATCTCCTCAACCTTTGATAGTACTCTCTTAACGCCAGCTCATCCCCAAAGTCCACATCAACCTCATCCCATCTATCCCACTCAACCACCCCCTCCCCTCCATACCTCTCATATTCCCTCGTGAACCTCTGGATTTGTGCCACAACCAAAGCATTAACCTCCACCAAACGTCCCCAATCCCTCCCCTCCCTCCCAGCAAACACCTCCTCAATCGGCCGACCCAGGTTATTAAACGGCACCGGCACGCCCATCAGCAATGCCAACGTCGGCACCAAATCCACCTGCGGCGTATCTCTCCCCACGACACCAGTAGCAGCAGCATCACCATCAACGAAACCCCAAACCTCCCTAGTCGTATACATCCACAGCGCAGCCCGTACCTCATCCGCCGTCTCACCCCCATGATTTCCATTCTCATCCATCCCGTGATCCCCCATGACAACCAACAGCGTCTCGTCATCAATATCCCCTATCACTTCCCTAATAATCCCATCCATTTGGACCAGTTTATCCCTCATTTCCGGATGCCCCGGTCCAAACCGATGCCCGACGTGATCGACGCCTAGGAAATGGGCGATTATCACGTCCCACTCCTCGTTTCCCTTTGTATGTCTACTTCGTAGTAAAGGTAGAAGATGCTCATATACCCCATCATCAACAGTATGTAAATCCTCAACCAGGAAGGAGCTATACGGGCGTGATAGCCCTGTATCAAATTGTCCCGGGAATAGTTTCACCCATGTGTCATCGCCCAACAAGACGAGACGTTTCCCTGCGTCATGAAGCTGAGATATCAGGTTATCCTCTGTGATTGCTGATCCGGCGAAGTTGGACCCCGCTTCGATGAAAGTGGGCAGAGTGCCGGTCGTGAGGGCTTTCAGACGCTGGAGGGTAGTGGTGGGAGGATCAGCGATGAAGGGGTAGAGAAGGGCATTGTGGGGGGTGTGGAGGGCTGTGGTGTGGAGGATGGTGAGGGCGTTGTGGTATGTTTCGTTGGAGGAGGTGGCGGGGATGGTGAAATCGTAGCGGAGGGCGTCGATGAGGAGGATGATGGCTTTGGTGAAGGTGGGTGTAGTCCAGCAGGTGGTGCTGGTGTTGGTAATGGGAATGGGAGGGTGGGAGCAATTGCTTCTCGAGTCGAGGGTTTGGCGTGTTAGGAGGAAGCCTTTGGTGAAGAGGTATAGGCCTGTAGTGTGGAAAAAGCTGGATGATGGTTAGTATGGTCAATTGAGCTGGGATATGTAGAGGTGGTGGGGCAGTATACAGAATCCAGAGGAAGAAGAGTGGGAGATGCCATCTTCTGCTTCCTGATGGGCCCATTGTGCGCTGCTATAGATGCTGCAGTGCCTATCAAACTATACTATCGTATCGTCCAACGACGAATGTAAACAGATGATCATCATCTTCTTCATCCAACAAAAGCAATAATAATCAACGATCAGGCAGCTCTATTTACAATCTACAGGCAATAGTCTCCTTGGTTAGTCTCCTTGGTTTTCTGTGGCACAAACTCTCCCCTGTGTAACCATCACTCAATCAAATTCACTTCAACCTTCATCAAAACCGAAGTAAATGTAAGTATACCAATACCATCCAGAAAAGGAAATATAGTAAGTACCGTCACGTACCAATACACACCACTCCCGTATTTCCATACCAATACTCACACCAAGTACATACTTACGTAACCAAGTTAGTTACTAACGAACTAATCTACTGCAGTCCTGACCAACTAACTAGGTTAATAATTCTCCGCTGCCAACCAAACCAACCCTCGTCTTAGCGAGGTGGATAAGTAATAGATAGATAGCCTGAGGCTAACTAACTACTTGCTGCTTGCTGATCAATAGCGATTCTTTCCCGCTCGTATTGGGACAATCTTAGCCCGATGCGGGAAGCATTAGCGAGGACGGATGTGGTTGGTCGGTGAGGGGAGAAGATCGTAATCAACCTAGGTATGTCTGTAAAGTAAATCGAGATGACACTTAGTACTTTCGTTTACTTGACAGGTAACTGCGAGTAGATTAGGTAGCTTGGGGTTTACCTGGTTGACTTTATCTAGGTTGTTTGGATGTGGAAAGAGCTTATTATTGACTTCACTGGGGTTTGGGGGAAGCTTTGAAAGCTATTATGGAGTACTTCCGTGGGTCGGATGGGGATGGGGAGGGTTATGCTTAATGGGAGAGTGGATGGATGGGATTATGATGTGGTCTGTGTAATTGTCTTGGATTCTTTTGGGGAATAGTTAAATTGAGAGGGTTAATGGTGGGACAAATTCAGTGTAAGGTAAGCAGCTGTGATCCCATGCATGTTCATTGGTTCCTTGTATATACCTATTACCCATACCCATTCTATGTAACTCATTGCTATACAAACATAACCCCTGTCATCATCATCATCATCTTATATACGTATACCACCCAGCTGCCAAGCAACAAAGAATGAATCCTACCAACTCGTTACCCCCCTCTCCCTATCAAACCCACCCCTCAACTGCTCTCCCGGCTTAACCACCTTCCCCTGCAACACCGTATACCTCACAATATTCTCACAATCCTGCGGCCTCACCCTCGCAAGCCAGATGCCCTGCGCCGCACCCTCTTCCTCTGTCTCTCCAGCTCCCTCCTCCGTCTTCTTATACCACTCAAAGTCCCTCCTTCGATAAATAATCACATTCGCCGCATACTTATGCCCACCAACATGATTAATAAAGTAAATCCCCACACCACCGGGCCTCTCATCATCCATATCCCGATACAAGCCTAGATGGCGCAAATGGCGCTCGAACTCCTTGCGGAGGAGTGGCGCGGACTGCCCGCAGCGGGCGTCGCGGGTGCGGTGCGAACAGAGCAGAATAACGGCGGAGTGAGGGGAGGGGCGGGAGCGGAGGGAGGTAAGGGTATGAATGTCGATGTTTTCTTCTTCCTGTTGTTCTTCGATTGAGGGTTGTTGTTGCTGTTGCTCATCCTCATTGTTGTTTCCAGTGGCCGCAGACTCGGATACAGCACCGCCTAGAGGGGTAGTAGTCGTCGGCGACCGATTAACAAAATACTTGATCAAATCCGGCGCCAGCTGCGGCGTAACATGATCAACAATGGTAAACCTGGGCAGAAGCAACACAGTCGTAGGCTGCTTGCCCGCATCATGATAATGATACTCGTCCGGGACGGGCATATTGGAGGCGGATAATTTCAGTTTCTAAAGCAACACACAAACACCCGATTAGCTTCCTTCCTCACAATTCTTCTTTTATCGCGCAGCCTCAACAAACTGCAACTGTGACGGTGTCTTCATACCCCATTACTAGGCACCAGTCCCCCCTTCTCAATAGCCTCCATGACACTACCCTCTTCATCCGCAACATCCCTCACCCAATCCGACTTCCCGGTCGCAACCAGCACGTGCGTCGACCAGCCATTGATATTCCCATACATGTTATCCTCCTGGTCGACATCGAATTTAGCAGGGTATTTCACCGTGCAGGACGCACAGTCGTGCAGGCATTCCTCGCCGTCCACGGCGGGGTCGGTCTTTGGGAAAAGCGTGTCGGCCGAGGGGGCTGCATCATTATCCTCCTCGGGTTTGGGGCTGTCTTTGGGACTATCCTGCGGGGTGGCCGAGGGGGTCGGGGTGAAGAATGAGCGGCCTCGTTGGAGTATGGATTGCATTGTGAGTGAATGGATCGGGAATGTGAGGAAAAAGAAGAAAAAGGAGGAGGAGGGAAGGTGAATAGGAAATAGGGAGGGGAATGTTTCTTTTCTTTCATTCGGACTTTTTGCGAACCGCCAGATCTTATCAATCGCCGCCTTGCCAAGGACGGAAAGCCACGCCGACGTGATGCGGCTGTCGGCTGCTGCCGGACCTCCGATTGGCTTACGTCACAGCAGGAGCACTCTTTGCCGATTTCTAAAGTGGGGGGTTGTTTTGAGGGGGCAGTTCTTTTTTGGGCGTTGGGGAAACACAGGGCAGGTGGATATGACCTAATAAGGCCCAATGAGAACTGCCGTGTAAATAATGGTGGCATATTGCGAATATAGGACAGAAATCACATCTTTATTCGTATAATTATCCAGAATGGGTTTCTCCAATTCTTATCTATGTTTGAGGTCTACCGTCGACGCGGCTGCTGCTGCCAACATTATAAGCGTACGGTAAGTCCGTCGGACTCCGGGTCTCGACCAGGCGAATCACGCTTCCTCCGGAGCTACCAGACACATTCGATTGCACTCGCCGAAGCGACCGCATTGATGGCGTCCGAGGAGGCGCCAGGGTTCGCTGCGCCTCCGAGCGTCTCGACCAAACAGGCGACCAGCGACCCTGTCTGGCGCCCTCCCAAGTGGACGCATTTGAAGGCCGCAGACTATTACTCCGGCCCCGCGACATAGCTTCACTATCTCCATAGGAATCCACCGTATCGGTCTCGCCTTCCTCGTCCGAGGGCCCGATAAGAGACTCACTCTCAGCCTGGGAACTCCCACCCCGCAACTCATCCAAGATCTGGGGATCCAAAACCTTCATCCCCCTCAGGAGCTCCGCAAACACATGCATCAAAGTCCTGAACTCAGCCTCGTGTAGCTCACGCGTCGAAAAGCGCGCCCGCTCGTACAGAGTGACAAATTCCATCCCAATTTCCGGCGGATCAATCACATCCAGTGCAGTCAGATGCTGCAAATATCCCCGCAGACCCATCGATGTCGGCCGGCGTAGTACTTCCACTACCCGCGTGTCAGGAATCGACTCTTCGGTTTCGGGGAAAGGCGCGTGAAGCGCCCGCTGAGTGGCCGTGAAGATTGGATCGGGAGGAGCTAGTGACACGGCCTTGGCCTCAATGAGATGAGGCAGTTCCTGGACCACAGTTCGATACGGTAGGTCGGGCAAGTCAGGACACGATGGCGAGGACCATCCGGGGTGCTCGACCTGACCCCAAGGCGGATTGTCGTAGTCCACCAGGAGTGATTCATAGCTTGAGAAATCATATCCGTCTGCTGCAATGTCTCTGGGTCGAGCCTGGTAGGCTATGATCGCACTATGCGCCAGACCCTCCTTAACCAGTCGGCGCACACTCTTGCCAACGTCTTCTCGCTCGACGGGGATCCATGCTTTAGGGATGCCGGAGAGAACGGTTCGGTTGGTATATATACGCGTGGTGTAGATCAAGACCGCGAGGATAAAGGTGACAACGTAGCCGCCGGTGATGATGAAGATGTTCGTGAGGCGCTGCGTGATGTAGCACTGGTAGATCGCATCGGCCGGAGTCAGAATGATGCAGAGGAACAGGACCACGGAGAAGAAGGTGAAGACGGTCAGGTTCAGGACGCGCTGAACGTTGATGGCCATAACCGCGAGCACGTCATATTGCGCAGCAGTTCCAGCTGCTTTCAGGTGCAAGCAACTGGACGGTCCAGAGAGAGATACTGAATAGCTAGGATTAAGGGGATGGATGTCCTTTGCGACCGCGAGATGAGCCGGGTATCACGTGATGCAATGTGGGCTGCGATCGGCATTCGTCGTCTCCCTGTATTGTCTCGGAGGCACAGCGTGGACAAGAACAAGCTATTCATGCCATATCTATTATATTTATAATGAACAAATCAATTATGGCTTCTCAAAGGTATATATATGCCCTACGCTGATGCTGTCTTCTATTGCTCTACGTGTATAAATGCTAGGAATCACGACCCGTTTAGTCATCCTGGACAGCCACCTCGTCCTCCCACTTGGGCTCGAACTGCGCCCGAGCCTTACGGATGACCCGCTCGATACCGTCCAGACCCATCTTCAGAACATCCATCTTCGGGCCGTAGCTCAGACGAACGAAGTGGTGGCAAGGGCTGTCGAACAGATCTCTTCTGTGAGCGGGGTTAAGGTCGAAGAAGATACCAGGGACCACAATGACCTTCTCGGTCAAGAGGGCGTTGAAGAAGTTCAGTCCGTCGGACAGGTTGGCCTCCTTGGGAAGAGGAGGGTCCAGGGACGTCAGGTCAAGCCAGATGTAGAAGGTGGCCTGGGGCACGTCGTCGATGCGGAAACCGATCTCACGCAGGCGCCCAACAACAAAGTCTCTCTTCTCGCGGAAGTGCACCTGCAAGGCCTTCATCTCCGCGCGCACCAGCGACGGCTCGAGCATGGGAACGGCGGCTTCTTGGAAAGGCGCGTTGGCACCACCGTCCAGGTAGGAACCAGCAGAGCCCAGGGCATCGACGAACTCCTTGGGGCCCACAACCCAAGCGATACGCCAACCCGGAAGACGGAAACGCTTGGTCAGACCGTCAATCAAAAGCACATCTGTTAGAGTCAGCATGGCAGGAACAACCTGCACCGGTTCTCGTTTGTTCAGGGAGGGTCAGCGGGCGAACCATCTTTGTTGACATCTTCCACGTTGGTGGCACCACTGATCGTGGTTCCGTCACAGTCGGTAGTGTAGTTGTAGCCGCCGTAGAACTCGTCCAGGATCAGAGTCGCACGATCTCTGCAGATGTCCTGGATCTGAGCCAGTTCGGGGTTGGAGACAAAGTGTCCGGTAGGGTTACGAGGGTTGGAGGTCAGCAACACAGACGTTCCACGAGCGATCTCCTCGGCGATCTTATCGGGGTGGATGTGGTAGTGGTCGTCTTGGGCGAGGGGAATGGGAATAGGAGCGATCTATTGAATTCCAAAGTCAGCCCAGATAGGTCCAGTAAACTAAATCATGACCACAGTCCTCCAACGTCAGTCACTAATTGCACTCACGTTCTTGAACAGCGACAACATCTCCGAGTAGGCCGAGTAATCAGGGATAGGGAAAGACAAGTACGAATTTCCCAGAATAGCAGCAATACGGATCAGACCCGCACGACCACCGGGAACAATGCAGACGTTCTCCCAAGTGTACTGACTGGCCTTGCCCTGACGATAGTGCTCATTGTAGAGGCGAGCGACGGCGGCACGCAGAGGCTTGATACCGGCGGTCGGACCGTACTCACGGGCGGCGGAGGTGATGGGGATGGAAGTCGGGCGAGGGAAACTGCCCTCGATCTCATCATCGGCTTCAGGCGCACCCTGGCCTAGGTTGGCCCAGGCGGAGGGATCCTCAGCATAACCATGTTCGGTGGCACGCTCGGTACACCAGACAACACCAGTAGAGGCACGGGAGGCATCAAGACCGGCATGGGGACGGTGACCTTCGTGGGCGCTACGGAACTGACGATGGGTTTCGGAACGGAGTTCTGCATGGCAAGGATGTTAAGTCAGTTGGAATGCCTGCAATAGTCTGCTTTTGACTAGTAGCTTTTGTTGTTGAAGAAAACGGAGGAATATGTGCCCCTCATGCACAAGGCTAAACATTCAGCCTTGCTGCGATGCAAAACCACATCTCCGCATGATCGCGGCGGTAGACATGGAGCAAGAGTGTAGAGTACAGAGCATACTAAGAGAAAAGAAAAGAAAAAGAAAAAGAAAAGAAGAGAAAGAAATAAGACGATCGACATACCGTTCTCAGACAACTCCTTGCCGACCGAGAAGCGGCGGTTGGAGGGGCGCAGGATGCTCAAGCGGCGGCCGGAGAAAGACATGCTGGGCTGCTTTTGCCAAGTCGCAAATTCTGGGGAAGAAAGCAATCTAGTGTATGCAAGCTATCGGAGTTCCCTGGACCAAAGGGTAAGAAAGTATTTAAGAATTGGGGTTAACTTAAGAACCGTACGAATAGAACAAGAAAAGATTAGGCAAAGTAGCGCAAAGATAGAACTTTCTCTCCAAAGAACAGGAGTTGGAGAAAGAGAAGCAAGAGGGGAGAGAGAAAGGATATATCAATGAATAAATAAGAATGAAGACGAAGTCAGACAGGGAAGGAAAAAGGAAACAGAAAAAAGGCGGCCAGAGAAGAAGGTACAGTGGTTAATTTTTCTCTTGTAAGGCGTTAAGGATGGCTCCTCCAACTGATTGCTTGCTGTTGGAACTTGCTTTCTCCAACTTTTCCTTTCCGCCCAATCTACGGATATCGCCTTCGACCCAGACCCAGACCCAGACTCAAGACTTCAACCAGGTACATCCATCAATCGATTGCCATTCTCCTTTTCCTACTCCTGTCATCTGCGACAAATAAATGCCTACTAGTTTCAGCCCGCAGGCACCAGTCAACTGGGACCAAATTAGGAGCAGAAATAATCGCGCAACTGCCGCCCGGCCAGGGAAAGAAAAGCATCCTTACACAGTAAAATGCCTCACTAACTGACTAGTTTAGAGGTCGAGGGTCAACTGCCACCGCATACGTGACGAATCGTCGAAGCCAGAATCGATAGTGACCCAACCGTCGTCCAGACCGCAACCATTTTCCCGTGGCTCAGTCCCGATCGACGGGCTCCAGTGGACTCTCTTTCGGCTGGGATCCGACACCGGCTCCAATGAATCAAATCATCTGCCATACCCTTCCGAGACGATGCAAAGTACTCTCCATACGTAGAATCGATTTCCGGCCCCAGCAGCAAAAGACGAGTGGCGGTGGCTGCTGCTCCTCCTCCTCCTCCCCCTTATCCCCTATCGATCTGTCTATCTATCTTTGGTATACAATCGGATAGACGGCATCTCAGAGGTGCGACCTGTCTGATGACAGGGACTAACTGACGGACACCCACACCCCCCTTTCAGCCCTTTCAGGCCCCGTTGGTTTGGACCGTGGAGTGCCCGAAGTTCCACTTCTCGGTACTGATGGATCCGTGGAATTATGGCGCCCGCCAGGTACTGACTGACCTATCTCCTATCTACTTCTACTCCTTTCAGTTTTATTTTTGGAGCAATTATCTTCGGCAATTGTTCACGCTCTATATCTGCACCCAGTACCAAGGAAATCTAAGGTCGTAATACTATCATTGACAGGGCCAGCAGGGAAGCCAGCAAGAAAAAGTAGAAAGCAACAAATCAAGACACAACAGATGAGGTACCGCAACATCAAAGTCCATCCCAAGGCCAAATATGCAGGAACACTATACAGCTCGTCTCTTATGACCGACATCCGTCCTGCGCAAATAGTAAAAAGAAGAGAAGGGAAAAAAATGAAAAATGAAAAACCAACAGCGGTATACATACATCATGCAGTCATGGTAGATCAGATCAAATGGAGAGTCATCAACATTTCCCAGAGCAGAGAGCCGCCTCTCCCAAATCCCAACAGGGTGTCCGAAGCAAACTCACAAAACCGGCTCCTTGCCAGGGACCATCAAGAATCTCAAGCGCCCCGGCCGTTAATCTTTTTTTATTTTGCCTCTCCCTTAACCCATGCGAATAGAATCAATAGCCTCTCCAACGCTCTCCAGCCAATCCAGTTGGATGTGAGTCGTCGAGCGAACCAAGGAGACAACGCCGGTGACAATGTCTCGTCTCTAGCCAACTCACACAGAATGAGATGCGGAGAGAAAATCAAATGTAGCGATGGTCGGAGAACCAAGGACGAAAGGTAACAATAGAAAACAAAATAAGGTAGAGAGAGAGAGAGAATAAGCAGAAAATAATCTTCAGTACTGGAACATATGCCATTGCCCCAGCTCTATCGTATCTAAGTCTCCACTGCCTGACAGTAGAGTTGAATCTCTCCTACTTGACCCCTAGCGAGCATGTCACGCTGTTGTTCGCGCCACTCCATGAAGGCCAGTTGAACGGCCTCGTCGCTATCAATCGTAACGAAATCTCCGTCTTCGTCCCGGTATCGTAGCCTGACCGACTTGCTGCCAATTGAGCGGTTGGTGAATCGGGCCAGCTTGGCGTCCACACGATCGATGAGGGAGCGGAACATAATGTTGCTGGCAATGACCAGCGTGACGTAGTTATCATCGAAATTCACCTTGACCTTTAGTTGAGTCGGCATGAGGGGCTCCTCATCCGGCTCGTGGCTCAGTGGAGACGTGGGCTGATCGGTGGCCGATGTGCTAGGACGGTAGTCGGAGTATTGGGGCTCGTGGAAATGCGTTTGCGGGACATGCCGGGGATCGGAATGTTGCTGAGAGTTGGAAAGGTGGTTTGCGTTGCGAATGGGGAGGCTGGCATTGGTGGGGGAATTGTTCTGGCTGCGGTTGGGAGGCGCCATCATGCTGGATATATGAGCGGGGATTGGCGGGACGGGCACATTGTCGACGGTCTGCATCGTATGGGCGCCCATGTAACGACGCATTTCCGGGTTGTGGTTGTGGATATCGGGGCTACTTGCAGATCGCATTCGCTGGGCCATGCCATTTGCCGCCTGAGCCCCTGACATCGGAGGGAGTGAGGGTCGTTGAGTACTTCGTCCATTCGGAGCACCGCTGAAATAAGGATTTGAATTAGGCCCATCTCTTGACGTCGCACGGGACAAAGCCGGGGCTGTATACCGAGCATTTTCTTCATTCCAATTAGCCGTAGGTGTCACTTGACGACCATGGAAATATCCAGTAGACTGGGAGCTGGACCGCGTAGACGGAGTTTCGGCGACGGGGGAGAAGTAAGACGGAGCATTCCTCTCTGCTGGCGACATACTGCCTCCAGAAAGATGAGTGTGCAATGACAGATTCGGATCGGGTACAGGTATGCGAGGGCGACCGGAGCTACCGCTTCCTCCTGTTGCTGAACGGGTTCTGAGGCTGGTGCTGGAGGCGTTACGGCTCATCGGGAATTCCGAGAAGAAGCCAGCTTCCTGCGTGGCTGCTTGTTCTTCGGCATCGTACTCCTGCTGATACGGGTTTGGCATGTTGGCCATGGATCTCATGTACGTAAATTCGGTCTCGGAGGTGCCGGTGTTGCGAGCGCTGCGCTGCTCTGCCTGAATCGCCCGCTGTGCCTCGATGTCCCTGCTCCATTTGCGCATAATGTCCTCGTTCGAATAGCGGATGATGAAATTGTCCACGACTCCTGGATCACCCTTCCAGAAGATCTGAATGCGATAAGAGCCTGTCACAGAATCATTTAGTCAAAGTAGCCCCGTGAATGGATGACCAAAGGTTCTCGTACCTGGCTTGGGAAGGCAAAGCACATCTGTCACGTTCGCCATGTAGATGCGGCCTTTGAGCTGAAGTCGCGGCCTGCCTTTAATCGTCGCAGCGGGCTTGTCTTTGCCTAAATTCAGTTTCGACTTTTGCTTGTTGGGGTTAATATCCTTGCAGCAGAGGAGAATCCGTTCGAAGAGATAGATATGATACTGCCAGAAGTTAGCTGGCTACGCTTAACAGAGCCAGAGAAAGGCTACAAACCTCTCTCTCCGAGTCTTTGCCATTGTCACCCTTGATTACCGAGAAGGTGCCAAAACGGAGAAGGTCGCCAAATGCTTCAATCTTCAAGGCCTTCCAGTCATCAACTCGTTCATCGAGGTCTTTGACGGCTGACTGCAGGTGCTCTTTGTCAATGGCATCGTTTGCCGAGTCTAAAACGGTCTGGATAGCGTCGATGGCTCGTTGGATATCAGTCCGGAGGTCCGGGTTTTCTGTCTGCTTTAACAGTTCCTGCGTGACAGTCAGTAACGTGACTGAATGGTCATGTTCTAAGACGAGGGGACTCTTACTCCTAACATCAGGGGGTATTTAGTCAAGCGCTGGAAAGGCTTGACAAAGAAACCGTTCAGGGTTGCGGGTTGCGCCACCATCTGGAGCAGGTCCTTCGAACGCGGAGCCATGTGGATCTTGTCCCAATCTCTGAGACAGATCTCATCACAGCGCATCTGGTTGGCGATAAAGGGCTCGTATTGCCGGAAGGCCTCCTCGTGCTGGATAAACAGCTCACCCCAGTTTTGTTTCTCTTCGGGCAGCGCATAGTGCTGTTCGATACGGATCAAGAACCGCTGAGCAAAATCAAGCAGATTGTTGAGATTCAAGAAAATCTGATGGCTAGCATCACCATTCACGGCACTTGTCTCTTCTAGTTCCTTTTTCAGGGCCTGTAGGTTCTGGAGATGATGAACATAGTCGCGCTCCGTTTCCAGTAACTCCTTGAGAATGTGTTCCCGTTTGGTGAGCTTGACGGCACCTTTCGCCGGGGCCCCTGCTCCAATATCCGACGGTCGCTTCAGCTGTCCCTGCATCTCCAGGATGTCCAGAACCCGGTTAACCATCTTAATCACTTTGGTGAAGCCAGTGGTGTTTTCGCCGTAAAGGTCCGTGATAAGGAAGCAGTCTTGCTGAGGGAATCCCAGCTCCTTCAGAGACGCATGGAGGAATTTGAAGGTGGCGGCTTTCGGGCGTTTGGCCTCGGCAACTTTCGTTGTATCGATCTCCAGGAACTCTTCGGGGTCGGAGGCATTGTAGATAGTCAGTAAGGGATAGCCCGTCCGGAGACAATTCCACAGCGACGCCACCGGGTCGGTGTTCCCCTGAGCCAAATCGGCTTCCTCCATCTCTCGCATATGGGGCTCGAAGTTCGGTACTTCGGCCAGGCGCTTTTTGAGGTTGACGCAGCTCTGATAGATCGATTCGCCGCCGCGGCGGTTGATGATGTTGTCCTCGGCGATAGGACCGCCATTCATGGTGATGGTCTCAGCCATCTTGACGGGAGTGGTGGCCGACTCGGACCGTAAGGAGTGGAGGCCGGCGACAATGTGGGGGAGGAGCGAAGGACTTCAAATCTGCGCAGCAGACCGACGGAGGAAGGAAGAGGAAGGAAATGACAGGCGTGCTTGCACGAGGATCAAGTCGAGCATGGGTCACTGGATGCGAGCCGGTGGACCGATGCGGGATGGATGGGACAAGCGAGCAGCTAAGGAACCTTAGGAGTGGAGATGGTGGTACGTTAACTATTAGTTAACTCTCCCTAAAAAGCTGAGTCAAACCGCGAGCTGTTGTTCCGTGTCTCGACCCTCGTCGCCAGAAGTTGATCCAAAGCGTTGGATTTAAAATAAAATACACCCTGGGTCGACGAGTTCACGCGACGACTGGATGTTGGTTTTTGTAATTCGGGGAAGCTCTGCGCTTATAATAGAAAATTAGTATGGCCTTGGCCAGGGACAAATCTCCGGCCCTTGCTGGCGACAGCGCCCTTCCTGATCAAAAGATGGCGAACCCGAAACCCAAGAAGGATCGAGAAAAATAGAAATGCTGGGTGTGGGGTTTGATTTGCCGCTGCAGCCAGGCAAGCGCAGGCACGTAGTAAGCAGGAACCAGAGAATGAGCAGCAGTAAGAGCAGCAGTAAGCAGCGAGGTTCCAGAGAGGCGGATTTTGCCCCTCAACCGAGAACAGCTGAAAGGTGGAAATCAGATAGATTGGGAACGGGAAAGGATCCCTGGAGCGGTACCGCCGGGAACCGTAGGTGAAGGTCAATTTAAATGGAAAAAAACTAATAAAAATAGCTATGATACGAAAATAAGGGTGGAAAACAAACCCGGAAGGAGAGAAAGAAACAAGAGAGGGAGGAGGAGGGGAGGGGATGGATGGAGGGGGAGGTGGTCAATGGGGAAGAAAGGAGGGAAAATGTGAGAAACCAAAGGATAGACACAAGCAGAGGGACAAGAGATGGAAACACCGGAATGGGGAAGGGTAAAGAAAGAGAGTCCAGGCCAGTCAAATGGTCCAGTTTGCCCGACTGAGTGGTAGCGCGCGTCAGCTCCAGTCGACAAGTGAAGAAGTGACAAAACTTCCCGACAACTACTCTGTACTAACTGCTTGGAACTAGTCAGTCGGAAGGAAGGACTGACTGACCAGGACGGGATGATTAAAGGGGGGTGGAAGAGAGAGAGAGGGGGGGAGGGGAGAGAAAGGTGGTGTTCGGGTGAGTGGGTTTTGGAGTGGAGAGAGGAGACCGCAGTAGATACTACTAGTCAGTATCGAGTGGAGGGGGGAAGGGAGAAGAGTGGAGGGAGAGAGAGAGAGAGAGAGAAGGAGAAGGACAAGAAGGAGGCGGCAACATACCAAGAGGAGAAGCTGATGAAGAATCAGATAGTAAAGTAGATAGCCGATCGTGAAAGGTGGGAAAGGCAAGTATGAGAGTCGCGCAATTTCATACAAAGTATATACTAATAATAATAATAATGGGAGAGTCCGGGCAACGGAGACAGGAATGAGGAGCACCAAACAACAACAACAACAACAACAAATTCAAAGAAGTTACGAAGTAGAATCTGGAATCTTCAAGAGCCACTTAGCTCACTTGGGGGGAATTGATGGTCAAGTCATATTTGACCGACTTTAGAAGCGAAAGATTTGAATTTCAACAAGTAATTCAAATTCAGGCCGGAATTGGCAAAAAAGCTGGGGTTGGCCCCGGTAAGGATTCGAGAAGACCGAAGCAGATTGGAGGTGGCATCGGCTGCATGAAGACTCCTCTCACACCAACTGTTTGAGATTTGAACTAGTCCCGAGGCACGCTTAAATTGCTGCCCCATAGTTGGTAGTCAGTGACTATCTACACACAGCATTACACAGTCCACCTGTTGTAGCCATACACCTGGAACTAAGACTAATCTACTGTGCCTAGAAGATACCATACTACCACACTGATTCGTCTTCAACAACATCATCATCATCATCATCATCTTCTTCTTCTTCTTCTTGCCAAAGTCGTATCAGCATCGACACTCGCACATTTTTCCCTATTTCATGTATCCTCAATCACTACTAGTGCTTTCCCAGGGGTTAGGGTGTCCGACCTGCATACAATCCCAGACAGGAGGAGAGCATCATATACCACCTGGCAGGTACCAACACCCGCGACACCATGTCTCTAACTATTCCCAAGTAGATGGTTGTTCCTCTTTAGTCGCGATATCGACCCCATCGGAGCCCTGGGCACGGCGCCTTCATTGGTCGGGGAAGTGACAGAAGTGGGTGTCCGCCAGTTTCAGGGCTGTGGTGGTGGACGATGATGGAATGATCCAAGCCACCGACGAGCTGGATCCTTATGACAAAAATCTAGTACTTCGAGTTTTAGCATGTAATTGTTATTTCCCACGATGATGACAATTACGGAGGTTTGGGGGGTGATGATCCCAAGTTGCAGGATACATTTCACTAGCTCGTAGGATGTTGGAGAGGACCGGCTGGGAGGTACCTTGCCGCCCCCTCCTGCATCGGAATTAAAGGTACTGGTTCCCGCCAACTCGGTCAGGCACAGGGTGTAAGTTACATCCTGCTCTCCCCTTGCCTAGGAGTGACAGCCTCTATCCCGGTGGTTGGGTCAGTGGGATGTGCATAATTCGTACTTTGATAAATCTCTCTCTTTTGGATACAGCAAAAGTAAATGAACACCCCTTCTTGCCCCGGTTGATCGTTATCGCTTTGTAGGACAGGGTGAGCTGCCCGAGTCAAGTGTTTGCCCCACCCAAGGTGCTCGCGCCATCAAGACTTATCATCCTGGTTGATTCTGTGCTCTTATTTTCTGTTTCTTTTCGGTTCGATAGCTGTTTCAGCAGCCACTGCACATTGTGACTATGGGACTGGAGGTCTAACTGGCATTACTTCATCAGCATGAAGGTGGGTCTTAATACTAAGTCGTATACTATATATTATCTCGCATATCGTCCAAACGATGTTTAGGTGTAAAGAGAGTAAGGACGAATTTCTTGAGCATGGCCGAAAGTCAAAGAAATCGATCATCGCATGCAGACACGGTATCTTCACTAGGACAAAGCAATATCCTGTTCAAGAATCTCTAGGTTAGTTGGAGCATAAAAGCGATGTGACTGACTCATTATAAAGATGTGCTACCTAACTAAATATCTAGTATGACCAACCGTTAGAAGAGACTGCTTTCCGCCTGGAATATCAAACATTCAATTAAAGCTTGAATGCAAAAGAACAAACTGGTATTTTAGAAGAGCAGGGGCATAATTTCAACGAGTGCGCCTAGTAGTTGTGGCTAGTAAAGAGAGACCGTAGTAGCCTTATGACAAGATTAGTGCTAGCTAAACCGCTTAGTAGTATATAATCAACATAGTACGCAACAGTATACAGTCTAGTAGTAGACTGTCAATCATGACCGTGTGAATTATCATAGATCTCA
Organism: Aspergillus welwitschiae; assembly: GCF_003344945.1. Taxonomy (NCBI): domain Eukaryota; kingdom Fungi; phylum Ascomycota; class Eurotiomycetes; order Eurotiales; family Aspergillaceae; genus Aspergillus; species Aspergillus welwitschiae. The sequence continues at coordinate 2,030,275 of NW_020798695.1, forward strand.
ACCCACAGCAGCATCGGAGATAAAGCAGACGGGCCCAACAAGGTTACTGAGTTGTCTTTATGAGAGCATGTGGACAGGAACGGTTCGATCAACTGCTTGGATGGTAGAGGGTTTCATAATGGCTGGAGGTACAGACTGCGACGAAGAGCTACTAAGTAGAAAGGACTGTGGATCGCCTAAGAGCAAGCCAGGATGATTGCTAATGCAACATATATATAGATTTGTTACCTTCTCTCAAATAGTACCTGGTATATGAGCTGCCCACCTTTCTGAACTAGAAGTGGTGGTGCCGATGTTGGGCCGGAAGATACGATGAGGGGAGATTCTCGAGAGTTTAGACATCTGACCTATTCGGCATCAGACTTATGACCCATAAATTGCCGTTATGAAGAAGTTCACAATAGCTTAGGTAAACAGAGATCAAAAGCTGAGATTATCATGAACTATGCTCTGATAGTATGGATGGAGGTGTAACTGCTGGGAGAAGTGAGAGTTCTCCCCGGTCAGGTAAACAATACCCGTCACGCCATGATTGCTTTGTGTATTATTGATGCTCCACTCTCCGCGGTGTCAGTTACTCCCTCCAAAACGTCACTTCACCAGCTTCCCACCCCAACCACTCTGCCTCATCCATCAACCCGCCATGCCTTGCTAGTTTTCCATTTTTTCTTCTTCTCGGCCTTAATTCAATCTGGTCGCTATTGTCCTTCTTTATGTGGTTGTGCCAATAGCCATCTCTGTCTAACCCCATAGAAGGAAAGGGTGGTGTCCAGCTCACCTCTTTGCTTCTCACTGTCCTAGGAGCCCTAGCCACCACAAGCCTTGCTTCCTTGCCGGAGCACCTAGGCCCATCCTATCCTTGTCGCCCTTTTGTCTGAACGGAAAGGCCTCAAGGAGGCTAGAGAAACTGAGCTAGGCAAATTTCCCAGCGAACCCATGGCGAGGGACACCGCGCAAACTCCGATCATCCCTCGTCCCCGGCTGCTTCAGGGCGCCGCCAGTTATCCCTCCGATCTCACCGCCCCCTCGCTGTCTGCGCCCTTCAAGCTCGACGAGGGTTATTCCGATGAAACGAGAAGCCAGCCCGACAAGGAGTTTTTGAATTCGCCCCCCGATGATGTGATGCCGCTCCCCGACTGGGTTAATGCTTATAGTGAGGCCGAGCGAGCCGGTGAGTTCAGCCCCCCTTCCTTTGGTCCCGTCCGGCGCAAGGCTCCTCTTCTGTTTGGCTTCTTTAGCGCGATCATCATCGTACTGACAGGCTGTGGTGTTTCATGTAGAGCTCGCCTACAAGCTTCTACGCACCTTGCGTGCTTCCACTGTCGCCTCGGTGGTTGAAAAGCTAGCGCCTCTATTGCACATGGATCCCGTGCTGAAGTTACCTCCGGAGATCACCGCCGAGATCTTTTCCTACCTCGACCCTCAAACGTTGGTAACAGCTTCCTTGGCATCTCGCTCCTGGCGTAGTCGCATTTTTGACACCCGCCTTTGGAGAGACTTATATATCAGCGAAGGCTGGCGGGTCGACATTGACGCCGTGCATACGTACGAACAGGAACACTCGGGATTGGAATCCCCCCAGCTCCGAAAATCTCGGTTGAGGCATATAGACCCGGATCTCGGTGAACCGAAACAGAAGAAGCGCGTACCCCCCAGCTGGCTAGACTCTCGCGCAGCAGGATCACTGGATAACAATGAGGCCGTGCAAGGAAATGGGCTGCAGCCCTCCGCAGCGGCGGATATTGAAGGCGATCATCCCATGAGTGATGCGTCAAACGATCGAGGACTGGCGAACGCAGCTGGGCAACAATCATCTAGCGCCCGCCATGAGTCGTCAGGAACTGCCCAATCGAAGTCACATTTGCAGCAAATTTCTACGAACTCTAGCCCCCCCAAGTCGCCACTATTAATTCGAATGCCCAATGGTGCTGCAAAGATGAATTGGCCGCATCTGTATCGGGTACGGAGGCGGCTGGAAGAGAACTGGACCAAGGGCCGTTTCACGAACTTTCAACTGCCCCATCCGAATCACATGGAAGAATCTCACCAAGAGTGTGTATATGCGATCCAGTTTACCGAGAAATGGTTGGTCAGTGGTAGTCGGGATAAGACTGTTCGAGTATGGGACCTGGACACGAAGCGACTATGGCATCCGCCTCTCCAAGGCCACTCAAAGTCGGTTCTCTGTCTTCAGTTCGACCCCCGCCCATCTGAAGATATCATTGTGTCGGGAAGCAGCGACAAGAATGTGATAATTTGGCGCTTTTCCACTGGAGAGAAGCTTCACGAAATTGCGCCAGCTCATGATGACTCTGTCCTGAATCTCCGATTCGACGAACGCTATATAGTAACTTGCTCCAAGGACAAGCTTATCAAGGTCTGGAACAGGCGTCATCTCACTCCGTTGGACAAGGACTACCCCTCTGTTTTTCAGGGCTCGGGCGTCTCCTATCCGTCGTATATTGTCAACACAAGCGACGTCCCCGCTTTCGTACTTGAAGCCGAAATCGCCAAGAATCACATCAGAACTTTAGCCCCATACTCATTGCTGATGATCCTTGACGGACATACAGCCGCAGTGAATGCTATTCAGCTCAACGAGGATGAGATCGTGTCCGCCTCGGGCGATCGCTTGATCAAGGTCTGGAACCTGCGCAACGGCGCTTGTAGAAAGACAATGATAGGCCACGAAAAAGGCATTGCGTGCGTGCAGTTCGACAGCAAACGTATAATCAGCGGAAGCAACGATGATACAGTTCGCATTTTCGACCACGCCTCCGGTGCCGAAGTGGCCTGCCTGCACGGACATGCCAACCTCGTTCGAACAGTTCAAGCTGGTTTCGGAGACCCACCGGGAGCCGAGGAGGCCTTACGACTGGAAGCTCTGGCTGTCGACAACGAGTTCCGTGACGCCCAGCGCACCAATGCAAACGTTGATCTTGGCCCTAGTGCCCTTCGGCGCGCAGGATATCAGCAGAACACCAACGGGTCTCGGAACCCCAGAGACATCAAAGCACTGGGCGCCAAAATCCCTCCAGGGGGAGGCGGAAGCCAATGGGGACGAATCGTCTCCGGCTCATACGACGAGACCATCATCATCTGGAAAAAGGATAATGAAGGCCGCTGGGTTGTAGGCCAGAGACTCCGACAGGCAGACGCCGCTGCGAATGCCTCATACAGCCACTTAGATTCCGCTGCACGCCAGACAATCGCACGAGCCAACGCCTTTGCTCAAGCGCACCAGGCGCAACAAGCCCAAGCTACCATGGCAGCCGCCGCGATATCAGCAGGCGGTGGAGCACCACAGCAAGGCCAGAACCAGCAGCATCAAACACAACCACCACGATTGCCTACAACCAACTCCAACACCCACGACCTCTCATCACATAATGCACCCTGGCCCGCGCACCTAGCCTTGAACCCGGCCCTCCTCATCTCCAACAACCTTCCCCCCACCGTCCAGCAAAACACATCTCAAGCTCAAGCTCAAGCTCCAGCTCCCCCGCCCATCATGCATGCCGGCGCTCCAATGAGACCACCACCACTACCACCGCATGCTCAGCAACAACAACACCCCCGAGTGAGAGCCTTCCCTGCCGCCCCCCATCAACCACCTACCTCGAGGATCTTCAAGCTCCAATTCGACGCGCACAAGATAATCTGCGCAAGCCAGGACCCGAGAATAGTAGGGTGGGATTTTACTGCTGATGATGAGGAACTCAAAGAAGCGTGTCAGTTCTTTACGGGGCTGTGACCGTCGTATATAACTATCGTCAACGTTGGGGAAAGATGATGTGGTATAATATTCGGTCTAAGTTATATTCAGTCCTATGTGGCTCATGAAGATATTCTTTTCGTTTTCTTCTTATCATTTCATTTTCCAAAATATCTCCTTTTCATTTCTCTTGTGCATTAGGAGCCTGTTCTATGTTTCTTTTTGTCTCTTTTCTTTTATCATTGCCCCATGGGTGATCTGTCTATATTGCATGAGAATCATCTCGTTTATTCGCCTCTTCTTGTGGAGAATTTATCTATGTGTGTGGGTAGGCCTTGACAGGCCTTGTTGTGTTCTGTTCATATCTCTTATCTTTAGAGCATTTCGGCATCGGAGCGATGGAGTCGGTTGGTTCATGTCAGCAGAGACGAAATGACTACAGCTTGTTGTTCGCTTATGACATTGATAATGACTTTGCCAATGATGAAGACTTGAAGTATGCAGTCACATTTCTACAGGCTAGCGCTAGTAATTCGAACAATTGAGACAAGACCCCTGGATGGATGCGCGCCTTGCATATGTGCCATTCGATGAGCGTTGGAAAACGGAGAAAGGTTCAAATGTATCTGGCGCATCCCACTCCAATAAATGAGCTAATGAAAGAACAGTCGTCACAAGTATGCAGGTTATGGTCCAAGCAATCATTGGTATATGAATCAGGCCGACATCGGGCTTGTGGCTGGAGAGCTGCGAAAAGGAAACGTTTGGAGCGACCTCCAAGCTCCAGAGAACCACTTTTGTAGGCTCTGTGCGTGATCTCGAGGGGCATTGGGGTGCGAGTGTTCAGCTGCATTAGATGAAAGGTGGCTCCTCGCGGTGGCGTATGTGTCATTGGAAGTCGTGTTGGAGTGAATGGCGGCGTTTTGCTCATCACGAGCCCCCATGCAGCAGGACAACCAAAAACTGACGCCACGCAGCGATCGTAGCCAAGGACCCGAGTTAATGTTGGTGGACTCACTTTCTTCCTGTGCCGTAAAGACGGGTGGTGACTCCGTGGGCGCAAGGTAGCATGCCGCAGAATCTCCCACGATCTCAGTGCCTTGGGCATCGAGGCTTCCCATGTGCCTGGGTATGCCAGGCATTTGCGAACGAGAAGCACAGGTGTAAAATGAGTCAACCCTACATGTAGGAAGAGAACCATTTGCCGAGGCCGGCCGTTGAGAAGGGTTTGCGAGAACTGGGTGAGGCAACGGTAATAAGCTATTTAGGCCTATCTGCGGGCGATGTCTCTGCATGCGACTGCCTGTGCCTGTGTTTACAGAATCAATGCTGTCGGCCTGATCTTGTTTCGTGTCTGGGAGCCCTCTGTTGATTTGTCCGTCTTGTGTAGCACTGCTATCAATCTCTAAACCATCTTCGCAAGTAGCTGAAATGGCAGTTCGGTGAAATGGATGGTCTTCCAATCGCCTAGCCAAATTCATCCCATGACCACTCTGTCTATAAGGGAAGCGGCCTTGAACCGCAGTACCATCTTCGGCTCTTGCCACGGTATATGTCTGTCGCCTAGGCTGTGGCGGGGGAGACGATGAGAAGCTGAGTAGCCGCCGTAGCATCCCCCCGTAGGATGCAGTTCTAGAGCCATCAGCAACACGCCTGCCCGCACGCCTAGGCGGGCTTGTACTGGACTGCTGCGCTCGCCCACTGGTGGTAGCAGAGCGGACGGGGAACTGAGCAGTATAGTAGACAGCTTCTCGAGTCCCGAATGAAGGAAGCCCAGGGGGCGTGGGCGCTCTTACTGGTGGAGGATAAGTGGGAAGTGCAGGGCTGACCGGCGAGTCAAGACTACCGGGCCACTTGAACGTTCTCGAAGTATCATCTGCATCGTTGAGACTAACTGCCTTCCTAAGGTGCAACGCGTCGAGCAGGTTCTGCTTCAACGATTCGTCTGGAGGTGAGGCTACAACCGCCTTCCCTTCATCTGTAGATAGCACACGGTTGTCCAAGGATAACTGAGGATGCCAACCAGGGGGTTGAGTGGTTTGTTCTGGGCAGTATTTTGGCTCACGGTTCGCCCGCTGGGAAGGGACCATTGCTTCTGGCGCAAGGGGCACAAACATGGCCATATTGGCAACTATCCTGCTATCCAAGTTGCCACGAGATTGACATGCTGAGCCAAACTTCGAGCCGAGGTCTTCAGTGCCAGAGTCTGTCCTTAGGGCGTTGAAGATGGAGCTCTCCTCGCTCATCACAGATTCTGACAAGGTCGCTTTGCCTAGTGGTGTAGCTTCTCCCAAAGGTTCCACCTCCGTTGCCGAGAGTTCATCTTCGTCGGACGAGCCATGTTGAGCGACTGGGGCGTTCTGACACTGCGTATCCATGATTTCCATACAAGCGGGTTGCTTTGTGTATTAGGCTCGCATCGACAGGAAAGGGATATGAGGTTGAACTAGAGAACATGCCACAAGGACTCGAGAGTCCTTGGAAAGAGTATCTGTCCATTGCACCTTCCCTAGATTGTGCAGTCCTGGAGGAAAGTGCACAGCAGAATGGAGAAGGCATGATCTTGTGTATAGTACCTAGACGATCATGGGAGAAGCTTGACCGATTGAGTGACAGAATCAAAAGCATGTGGTGCCACTGATGGGGCGCAGATGTTTGGAAGATTCTCCGAGAGAGGAATGTGATGAAGCTGAGGTGAAAAGGGAAAACGGGGATGGATAGGATTGTCGCCTCTGCTCCCCCAGTTTGTCCTCACCTCAACTCACGTCAACTTCCTGGAATTGCTTCTCTACAAAGTTGCATCCATATTGAGCCATTGTCATGACAGTCGATGGACGAAACCACTGTACTGGCTGTGGGAACGTGCGTGAGCGATGAGATTAGAAGATTATGATTAGATCCGAGCGCCAACCCCGGAATTGGAGTGAAACATCAACGGGGCTGCTCCACTCCAGCTCAATCCTACGAACCACTTGGGGATCTTATGCGGTCGGATATCAAAACTACCCACTAGCTTGGTAATAGATGATCATGATCTGTCAGTGCAGAGGGACTATACCAACGCAAAATATAGCCTGTTGTCCCTATTCTCCTCTCACTTCTGGGATGGCTTGGTTGATCTGATATCGGGCGGAGGTGCGACTTCTTCCCCCACCGCATGTGTCGATTTGGTCGCGTTGACTATGGTTGTTGCAATGGGAAGTTTGGCTAAAGCAAGATTCATCTCGCAGTTGACAAATGAAGAATGTGCAATATCACGCAGCTCTCCGGCAATGCATTCACTTCAGCTGCCAACAATGACACCCCCTGACCAAGGTTGGGGTTCAGCCGAGGTCGGATCGTCGAGACCAGAACACGATGAAACCGGCCATCATGAGACAATTCGACCTCCTTCCCAAAAATGAAGGAGCAGTGCAACCCAACCTCGGACCGCTTCACAAATCGTCTTATCTATGGACGCCATCGTGTCTCGGCAAGAGGCTAGGATAATACTAAAGCCACGGCGCGATCCGTTCGTTGGTTGCGGTGAAATTGATTTAATTACCTTTCCCCTCATTTAATGCTCCGCTCCTCGCCAGCTGGTCACGCAACCCACCGGCTGCTTGTTGTCTCTCATGGACTCCAGAGCACCCCAGGATTCAGCAGGCATGCATCATGGCTCTGCCACTGCAGCGCCAGCAGAGCTGCCTCCGTCGGGCCCTGTCTACAAGGTCTACAAGCGGCGGTTCTGGGGATTGGCCCAGTTGGTGCTGTTGAACATTGTCGTTAGTTGGGATGTAGGTTTCCTCTCTGCCGCCTCTAAGAATGTGCACTCTTCTGATACCAGCCATCGTCTAGTGGTTAACATTTTCCTCGATATCGACTACTGCGGCTGAGCATTTCCGCGTTTCTGAGAGCGCCATCAATTGGATGAGCACTGGTTACCTCTTCGCTTTTTGTGTTGCCAGCCCGTGAGTTTAGCCCTGAATATTTCCAACTGTCTGCGGTGCTTGGAAGCGACTGGAATTCACGCTCATTCTTGCTCTCAGCGTAGTGATCTTCACTCTCAATAAAGGTGGCCCTAAGCCCGCCATCATCACCACCTCAACCCTCCTCCTCGTCGGCAACTGGATTCGATATGCAGGAACCAAAGCGAAAGGAGGCATCTTCGGTGTTGCCATGTTCGGACAGATCCTCATCGGACTGGCGCAGCCATTCTGTTTGAGCGCTCCAACGCGATACAGCGACCTCTGGTTCTCTGACCAGGGCCGGACCAGCGCAACGGCCGTAGCCACCCTTGCCAATCCGTTGGGTGCAGCATTGGGAGAGCTGATCGACTCTTTCTGGGCGACCAAGCCAAGCGAAGTCCCGAACATGGTTCTGTATATCTCTGTCATCGTAAGCCTTCCTTAGATCCCTCCACACATAGATAGACTAAGCCAAGCCGGCCACAACCTGTCCCACTCACCAACTAACAACCCAAAAGGCAACGATAGCAGCACTCCCTTCATTTTTCATTCCCTCCAAGCCCCCAACGCCTCCAAGCGCTTCTTCTGCGAGCACCAACGCCTCCACACCTCTCCTCCCGGCCATAACCCAACTCCTCAGAACCCTCGAGTTCTACCTGATCCTGATTCCTTTTTCCATATACGTTGGTTTCTTTAACAGCATCTCCTCGCTGCTCAACCAAATCCTCGAACCCTACTCATACACCGAAACCGAAGCCGGCATTGCAGGAGGCCTTCTGATCATTGTTGGGCTCATAGCCTCAGCCATCATCTCTCCCCTCACAGACCGCTATAAGCACTACCTCGCCACCATCCGCACACTTGTCCCTATCGTAGCAATCACCTACATTGCCCTGATATTTGCCCCGCCCAGCTCCGCCGGCATCGCACCATCGTATGTCGTGTGCTCCCTCCTCGGAGCTTCCTCCTTCGCCCTCCTTCCTGTCGTTCTGGAGTACCTGGTCGAAATCACGTATCCCTTCTCCCCGGAGATTGGAAGCACTATCTGCTGGACGGGTGGGCAGTTGCTGGGCGCCATATTCATTCTAGTTCAGGATGCATTGAAGGCCGGAGAGGACGCTAACCCGCCGGCCAATATGCAGAACGCGTTGATTTTCTCTGCTGTCGTGGCGGCTGTCGCGGCGCCGTGGCCGTTGTGTATTGGCTGTTTTGGACGCGATGTAAGGAGACGGAGATTGGATGTTGATCGAGGCGTGGAGCTGGGCCAGGAGGAGGCGGGTGAGGAACAGGGCGATGAGGAACGTAGAGCTGGAGTTGGAGAGGATGACAAAAAAGGATTCTTTGGGTTGAGTGTGGCGTGGAGGAAGAGATCTGGAGATACCTGAAGTCAGTGTGTACAGGAATGTGATACCCGGGGTATTGGAAACCATGTCCATCGAATTTGTCTATAGCAGGACCTCTGTTGTGCCTAACCTGTGATGTGTAAATAAAGATCATATGATGCCCGAGACAAAAAGAAAATACCGAGCAGAGTCTAGGACAAAATGACATTCATCTAAAAACAAAAGGAAATAAAAAATAATAATAAAAGCACAAGTTTCAAACAAGGCAGAGACCAGCTATCTGTACATACACAGTTGAAGGCGACCGCCCCCCTTCTTAACCATTTCCATATTCCATGCCATCCATCTTTCATAGAGATAAAGTAACAACAGCATGCATCATCACCGACTCGCAACCCGTATCGTCGAGGGCGGGCAGCGGCCGAGACAACACTGGATGTTCCTTTCTTTTTTGATCTTCATCAACGGCAGGCCCGCATGGCCATCATTATAAATCAAATCAAGGGGATCGATCGTAATACGCCTTTCTGGTCTTCCTTCGTCGCGGGTGAGGATCCATTCTAGCTTATCATGCTTGGTCGAGCAAAAAGGGAAACGCGACTCGCGGAGTAGGGTGGAGGAAGTAAGGGAAAAAAACGTCTTTATCTATCGATCGATCGAGAGTGATTTGATTCGTTTATTTGAGGGCCTTCCAGAGCTTGGGGGCGGCGCACTGGGTAGCGCAGTGGGTGAGGTGGAAGACTAAGAGGAATGGTGTGTTAGTTTATCGATTTCGTTATCAATTGTATGATTGCGATATCGTGTCGTGTCGAGAATGAAAATGTCATGGTGTGCTGGTGAACTTACACTCCTCAACGCAGTCCTCCTTGGGGCCCTTGTAGTCGGGGTCCTCCTGCTGCTGGGTTACGCGCTCGACGCACTCATCGAAGTGGTGCTTGTAGGGGGCGCACTGGGAAGAGTTGGCGCACTCTGAAAGAAATAATTGATCAGTGAATGTTCGAATTGATGAGTTTGTTTGCCATGGGATGAGTTGTTCAGAGTCAATGGCTCAGAATCGCATGACGTGAGGGTCGGTCAGCGTGCATCCTTCTGACCGACTACCCATCATGTTGTCACATTGTCCGTCTGGAAGGAACTTTCCCCCAAGGAAAGTGCACTGAACAAGTGAGATATGAGACTGGCAGTAAACTTACCCTCCTCAAGCTGGGGCTTGATGTCCTCAGGCTCCTCCTCCTCCTCTTCCTCTTCCTCTTCCTCCTCTTCTTCCTCCTCCTCAGCGGGCTCCTCCTCGGCGGACTCCTCCTCAGCGGGGGTCTCCTCAGCAGACTCCTCGGTGCTCTCCTCAGCGGCAGGAGCGGCCTCCTCCTCGTTGTTCACGGCGGGCTTCTCCTCAGCCTCGGTCTCCTGGCTGGGGGTGGTGGTGGTGGTCTCCTCGGCGGGAGCCTCAGCCTGAGCCTCGGGGAAGCCGAAGGAGGACATAACGTCGGAGAAGAAGTCGGAGAGACCCATCTTGTCTTTGAAAGTGGTTTCAATTGGGAGAAGAGGGCGAGAGGGGGGTGTGGGCGGTGGATGTCGCGGTAATTGAGGATGGGGTTGGTTTTAACGAACTCGAAGCTTTGGCGTTGCTGGTTTCTGCCGGCCCTGGAAAATCGGAACACCCCGGCCGCCGGGCGATGGTCGCAATTATCGTACACGTGATTGGCCGCTCGGGTCGGCCGTGACTAATGCGGTAATATCTCGTTTTCTTACTCTATCAAATTAATTAATTAATTAATGATCGTGCCGTTCCGTTGTTGTTATTCTGAACTATGGGTTTTACTATTTGTGATGCACTGCATTTCAATAATAGAATTTCAAGTAGTATACAGGAGAAATATTAAAAAGGCCGCTTGGGCTTGAAGCTCTCGCTGGAATATGTGTGGAAGGAAATTGGAGACTATCTAGTCATGGAAGAAAGCATGGAAGAACGCACCAGCCCTGGCTTTAATTGCCTAGACGCAGTCTCTCTTCGAATGCATCCACCACACTTTGCTGCTGCACCTCTTCATAATCCGGTGGGGGCTCCATTGGCTCCGAACCCGCCTCTGGCCCTGTGTGATGAGACTGTGAACTCACAGGTTCCTGTGCAGTGCTGTGGACAGCCCCAGATGTGCCACCCGATGGCCCGGTGTACGCAGGTAGCTCGTCGAGATGGATTGCAGACATGTCAACATTTTGGGCACCTCGACTGCTCGCCTGCGTATTCTCGACAGCCTGTTGTAGACGCTCCTTGATTCTTTCAAAATTGTTATGAAAATCGAACGCCCCTCCTTCTTTGAATGTCACCTTGAGCTGCACAGCAGGCAAAGACGCAGGGATGCCTCCTCCAGATACCGGCTGGACCAGAGCAATCCATGCATTGGGCCCAAAGAAGGGTGCAGTGACATGGGCGTCATGGACATTAAGTAATGGTGCGGAAAACGATTGAAACTCTTTCGTTTGTTGCGCGGGAATGTAAACGATCTGACATTCTTATGTTAACGAGAATTTGTCAGATGATAGGGTCCAGAAGCAAGACAGTACCCTCTGATTTGTCAGGTAGACTCGGCCAGCATTGCTTTGCTTGGAAAAGGAATCCTTGCTGGCGGTAGAGCCTAGGGGCTGCAGAGACAGAGTGGTCCGCGGAGGAGAGGCGAACAAATGATGCTCATTGGGTAGTCGAACAAAGCCTTCGGGGCCTTGCAGCATCACCCAGCTGTTATGTTGGGTATTATAATTAGCATGAATTTCTCAGCGAACTACCACCATTTTGGCTTGAAAGAAGTATACATCGCAGGTGTTCTGACTGAGAAGTGCGCATGCAAGGGTGTCATGGGATGATGCAAGAGAGTCAAGGGAGAAGGAAGCTAATCCTTCTGACACAGCATAACAGAGGTAATAAATCAGAGGTGATGAAGTGATGAAGTAAAAAAGATCAATACTAGACGCATGCAGAACAATAATCAAAGTAGCTCAACTGGGCATGGTGGGGAACATCTACATACTTGATCGACATGTTGTCAAAGCCACAATAGAGAACGTGGTCTGTGTGGCTGAGTGCAGACTGCGCCGGGATGCAGGCTAAATATCGTGGAATCCAGATATTATATCGTTCGAGGTTGAGTTACTGGAGGGATGAATTCAAAGTGCAGGATGAAGACAGGATAACATTGGCTGAAACAATCCACCAATGGGTAGTACCAAGGTCCAGTTTCAGGTGAGACGATCCAGGACTGCTTGGCAGAACGGAGATGATGAAGATTCTCCAAGGGTTGGTGAATGTTTTCCGATCGTTGATAGAGAGATACCAGGCAAAAAGATTGGCAGATGTGGTATTCAAGATCACAGTTCGTTGATGGCGAAGCACCCGAAAGTGGCACTGACGGGAAATGAGGCGATAGCTAGTAGCTGCAGCGGACCACTTCCGTAAACGACAAATAAGTTGAGTGTTATCTTTTCTTCTATTTGTGTGGTAATAATATTCGATGAGAAAACAGACCTCCTAGGGGTTTTCAACGATGCCCAGGGATTCCTGAAGGGAAAGCGAGCCAGTGAAGCCCGAAGGCGGGAGACGCAGCAGTCCGCGGGGCGGCCGTCAGGCGGGGAAGCTTTTCCAACTCTCCAACTTCTAACAATCAAGGTGTCTCGGTTCGAACGGCTGGCCAGCTTGGGATTTTCCTCAACATGCCGGACATGCAGTCGCCATCATCTCGGCCCCGAATCTATCAGGGAAGATTGGGAAAACAGGAGAATCCGAATATCCAAATTGCGATCATTATCAGGCCAGATTGGGCTTCCGTCTTCCCGGCCTTATCTTATTCTAACCATGGATGGACTAACTAGGGACTACTGCGCCCGCTACTCGCATACTTCCTGTACCCCCTCGTTCGGAAATCCAATCGTTCTCGCATGCGATATAGTGCCTATATTGCGATTGGATGAATTGCAGAGTGGATGTCAGTCTAGGAATTAGCACCCAACAGGATGATTAAGCTAATAAATATCCCATTTCTGTGGATGGAAGCCCGCATACTCTATCCTCGTGCCGACGTCCACGGACCTCGACTGTCGATGGTTTGCAGCAATATTCAAGCACAATCATGCAGCATTCAGGGATATGGACATGGATTTTTGAATCAAAGTGTTATTAGGGAGCGCGTTTCTGGGCAGATAACACGGACCTCTCGTGCTTTCAGAGGCGGAAGACTATTCGGTGGTTGGACGCATGGGCACTATCGGCACCGTCAGATATAGTTACTACCTGAATATCTACTAGCTAGCTAAATCTTCGGAGATACTGTTTTTTGGATTAAGTAGCTTAACAGTTCTGCACCAACTCTTTGTGTCTTTCCAGGTATAGACCTATGCTTCCAACGTACTTATAAGCCACAACTATTCGCGAACAATCCTATCGGGCAACATAGAATGACTCGACATTCAATGGAAGCCCCATACTAAGTTCGATCATATGGGAGAGCTTGACTGACTCCTTGCATCAAAATGGTAACAGTTAGAGATGAGATTGGGTGACGCTAATGTACAAAGCTAATCTTGTTCTGAGAGATGTCCTCAAACAGACGGTGATAAGGACGAGAGCCACCCATGCCTGCTGCCAAAGTTACTTAGATCTGGCCAGAATCATCGGGATACACTTTCTGTCCTGATATCTGCCAACGTGGCTGTCATGCAAGATCACAAAGCGATGGCGGCTGCTCGGTTTAATCAAAAGCTTGTCAGCTGACAAGGCAAAGTGGCTGCATGTGGCCCAGGAGAATCTTCCCCGCGTGTCGCTGTGAAGTTTCAGCACCGTTTCTCTACAAAGGCTTCTCAGATGACTTTTCTTTCTGACCGTTCGGGAGGTCAGGATGGCCGTTGAGGCAGCAAAAGGCATCCTCAGGCATGGCCGGGCCAGGCTGGGGGGCCTCGAAGGCGCGGTTACGTTGAGCGCTGTTATTGGGTATTTAGTATTTACACGTGGAGAAAACCGTCCGATCAAAGTCACGGCCGACCCACCCCGTCTTCCATCCAGGTTACGTTTCCCCCTTCTGCGCTATTTCCTTTGCCTCTTCGCTCGTTGTCACCGCTTTCTGCGACTTCAATTACCTCTTGGACCATTTTGCGGTGTTCTGTCGCTCCTTGAGGGTCCGCCGAAACCGACGATCCCCGTTACCCCCGGGAGACGATCCAACGCGAATAAAAAAAGAACAGTGTAGCCTGATGAGCACGGCCCTACCGGGCACATCCCCAAGCTTACATTACCCTCACTATACCTCTGGTGGCCGTCATCTCTTTCATATCTGCTCTCCAGTTTGCTAGGGTGCGGCTGCTTGAGCTCACTTGTCAGGATATCGAGATACTGCCTGGTGCATCGCCCCTGCACTACACGGACACCCCCCGTCTTGCATCGTGAAACGTCCTCCGCATCTTTCGCAGCCTTCCACAATTCAGCCCTTTTCGAGTCGGAAAAGCTTGTCATACTTTGAAATATACGCATAATCAGCCAAAATGTCGACATCGATACACTTGTCGAGGTTCCGGAAATGGCTCCTTGCTTCGCCGCCAATCGAGTTTGCCATTGGCCAACTCCGGGACCTCTTGGTTGGAGCAATCCGTCAGGGTCCAGTTCCACAACATATTGCCTTTGTCATGGATGGTAACCGGAGATTTGCCCGAACGCACGGGATTGAAACCGTAGAAGGACACAACATGGGGTTTGAGGCTTTGGCAAGGGTGAGTCCGATGGAGTTCGGTTCATGGATAACTTTTGCCTTCCGCCAATATCAGCTGCTGACTTATACCGATGATTTAGATTCTCGAAGTCTGTTACAAGAGTGGCGTCAAAGTGGTTACAATCTACGCCTTCAGCATCGAAAACTTCAAACGCTCCAAATTCGAGGTGGATGCATTGATGGAGATGGCCAGGGTGAAGTTGTCGCAGATGGCTCAGCACGGTGAGATTCTGGATCGCTACGGGGCCAAGGTGCGGATATTGGGTCGGCTGGACTTGCTCAGGCCGGATGTTCTTGCTGCAGTGAACCGGGCCGTCGAAATGACCAGTAACAACGGTGACTGCGTATTGAACATCTGTTTCCCGTACACATCGCGCGATGAGATTACCACGGCTGTTCGAGATACCGTGGCTGAGTACAGCCAGCCTCTTCCGTCGACTCGTCCGTCGTCCATCTCCTCGAGGACGCCCTTCTCAGAATCCCACATTACACAAAACATCCGAGCACAGGCGCAGGTTTCGAAAGGAGAAGAGGTACCGAGTGACTCGGAGGCGGCATCAGAGTCATCAGGAGACGGCGAAACGACGAAGCACAAGACACCGAACGGAGTCTATGAAAATGGATCTTCGTTCTCTTCCTCGTCGACTCTCCATCTCGCCGGTCAACAAGATGCTGCCAGTGGGAAAGCCCCAGCAACGGAGCCCGCCGTCGGGAAAGAGAGTCTCGTCTTTATGTCCCCCGAGACGATCACGCGTCAGACGTTGTCAGAACATCTATTCACCCATGACAATCCCCCTTTAGATCTGCTGGTCCGGACATCTGGAGTTGAGCGCTTGAGTGACTTCATGCTTTGGCAATGCCACGAGGATACGGAGATCGTCTTCCTTGATGTCCTGTGGCCGGACTTTGACCTTTGGCAGTTCCTGCCCGTGATGCTGAGATGGCAGCGTCGAATCTCCAAGTCAAAGAAGAACCCGGATGCAGAGGGGAACTTCGACGGCGAAACATCTGACTCTGCGGAGGAAACTAATGGCAAGGTTAAAGATCTGTAGATGGTTGTGTTCCCTTAATTCTTTTCTCTATTGTATACATGGACTGGGTTACCAGTCTGGCATCCATCATTGGGAGTTTTGGAGTCATCCTTGGGTGCATCGACGAATATTCCCCCATTTGTCATCTAGAATTTATGCCAATGAGCTGAAAGGTGAAAAGAAGAGGGTTTCCATGAGCTTATATAGATGCAGGCAGCGCACATAATTATATGGGACAGCATCTCCACCTCGAGGAATCACGGATCATGTAAAATAATCAGATAAAATAGAGTGTCCGCTATCGCAGCCTCCGATACCGCATCCGACCAAGTGGGCAGCCCCACGTGACTCACACTGGCGGGGGAATCGAAGCAACCACTCGCAACACTGACTCAACTCATTTCCTCTCCTGATATTGTTTTCTTCCTATTTTCCCAATTTAATACCCTGATATCTTCTCAATTGTCATCATGCCTGTCGCCGGTTCCAAGGTTCTCCTGTTGGGCTCGGGCTTCGGTATGTCCCCCATCTCTTCTTCCCCCCGGACCCCGCATTGAGGGTCATTGATGGATTCCATTCCACTGACAATGTCTCGATAGTCACGAAGCCCACCGTTGAGGTTCTCAGCAAGGCTGACGTTAACGTCACCGTTGGTATGTGCAGCTCAATTGATTGATTTTCTCCCCTTATCCTATACTATCCGGTTAGCACCCAACATTAGCTGACCATCGTCCACTATACTCCCAACAGCTTGCAGAACCCTCGAGAGTGCTCAGAAGCTCTGCGAGGGCTTCAAGAACACTAAGGCCATCTCCCTTGATGTCACCGATGATGCTGCTCTTGACAAGGCCCTGGAGCAGGTCGATCTCGCCATCTCCCTGATCCCCTACACCTTCCACGCCAATGTCATCAAGTCCGCCATCCGCACCAAGAAGCACGTCGTCACCACCTCCTACGTCTCCCCCGCCATGATGGAGCTGGATGAGGAGTGCAAGAAGGCCGGCATCACCGTCATGAACGAGATCGGTCTGGACCCTGTATGTCTACCTATACTAATCATAATCCTTACTCAATAGTGAACTAACCCAGCTTTCAAATAGGGCATTGACCACCTCTACGCCGTCAAGACCATCTCCGAGGTAAGTCCAAACTTACCCATACCACTGCTACCACTTAACCCATCCCTAACCCACCCCTTAGGTCCACGCCGAAGGCGGCAAGATCACCTCTTTCCTCAGCTACTGCGGTGGCCTCCGTAAGTCAACCAACTCCCCAACCTCATAATCCACACAATCCTAACCCCCCTCAACCAGCCGCCCCCGAATGCTCCAACAACCCTCTGGGCTACAAGTTCAGCTGGTCCAGCCGCGGTGTCCTCCTTGCTCTCCGCAACGCCGCCAAGTTCTACAAGGACGGCCAAGAATTCAGCGTCGCCGGCCCCGACCTGATGGCCACGGCCAAGCCCTACTTCATCTACCCGGGCTTTGCCTTCGTCGCCTACCCCAACCGCGACTCCTGCCCCTACCGGGAGCGCTACAACATCCCCGAAGCCCAGACCGTCGTCCGCGGCACCCTCCGTTACCAGGGCTTCCCTGAGATGATCAAGGTTCTGGTTGACATCGGCTTCCTGTCCGACGAGGGCCGCGAGTACCTCAACACCCCTATTGCCTGGAAGGAGGCCACGAAGCAGATCCTCGGCGCCACTTCTTCCGCTGAGAAGGACCTCGAGTGGGCCATCGCCTCCAAGACGGCCTTCGCTAACAACGATGACCGCGACCGCATCATCTCCGGTCTCCGCTGGATCGGCCTCTTCAGTGACGAGCAGATCACTCCCCGTGGTAACCCGCTCGATACTCTGTGCGCTACTCTCGAGAAGAAGATGCAGTATGAGGAGGGTGAGCGTGATCTGGTCATGCTGCAGCACAAGTTCGAGATTGAGCACAAGGATGGCCAGAAGGAGACTCGTACTAGCACTCTCTGCGAGTATGGTGTCCCCGGTGGGTACTCTGCTATGGCTAAGACTGTTGGTGTGCCTTGTGGTGTTGCTGTTAAGTTGGTGTTGGATGGTACTATTAACCAGAAGGTATGCTCCCATTCTCTTTGTCTTTTGGAGCTGTTTCTGTTCCGTATCGGGCAGCTTTGCTAACGGTAATTGCTACTCTAGGGTGTTGTTGCTCCCATGACCATGGACATCTGTGCTCCTCTGATCAAGACCCTCAAGGAGGATTACGGCATTGAGATGATCGAGAAGACTCTTTAAAGAGGGGTCCTTCTCTTATGATTCTCTTCTATGATGATATATTAACGACTTGGGAGACGGGTGTTAGAGAAAACAAAATAGGGTAGATCAAAATTCAGATCGGTTTTGAAGCAGTATTTCTTGCAAGAACAATGGAGGTAATATATGTAACAGGTACCAGAAGTGTAGAAGTTCAAAGATTTATATCTTCTTCCTATCGTGATTGTCTCATCTACTAATATGTTCATGGTCTGTCTATCGTGCATTCGTTGGACGCATACCCCCAATTGCTTGGAGGGGAGGAGTTTTATATCAGGTCAGGTGAGAGGTAAGGATGAGTCGGCGCAAGATGCCTGTTCCCAGAAACACAGTTTGTACGAATCCAAAAAGCAGTTCGCTACCCCCGTCTTCTACAGGACGCGTGGATGCAAACAGGATCCTTTGTCGCCCTCATACCCCCCAAGTGCTGAATTTAGATCATGATATGGTCATGGTTTCGCGGATGCGCTCAGAGAATAGTGCCAAACCTATACCAAGAAGAAGAAAAACAACCATCAGCAACTGTCTCCAAGAATAAGAAGATCTGACAAGCCATTGTGAGGAAGCAATTGGCTAAATGGCAAAACAAGGGATTAGAACATACCCGAAAGTCTGCTTGATGCTGCGGACGTAGTACACATCCCAGTTCTGCTTGGTGACATCCTCCTGGCCGACAGGAACGCCGGTCCAGGTCACGCGCATCTGAGTGACGCCGTCGACATCGTTCTGGTCGAACTTGATCTCCAGCGTGCTGAAGTGACCGGCGGGCCACTGGGCCAGACGCCACTTCTGCTGGATCAAGGTAGGGGCCTCGAGCTTGATGTACTCGCCGGTGACGTTGCCGTCGAAGATGGCGAACTTTCCGCCCACCTGAGCGCCCTCAAACTGGCGAGGGGGGCCGCGAGTGAAAGCAGCAATGCGCTGGGGGTCGGTGAATGTGTTGTACAGCTCCTCAGCCGTGGTGCGGAACTCGTCCGAGGCGGTCACGGTGGTAGTGTTGACCGAAACCTTCTCCGCGGTAGTAGTGGTGGTGGTCGTAGGAGCAGAGGATTCCTTCTTGGAAGTCTGAGGGTGGTACTTGGGAGCAGCGAACCCGCTGGAAGGGTTGACACCAGGAGCGTGTTGAAGGTCCTTGCCGTGTTCAGCAATGAGGGCGGGACCAAGCTTGGCCAAAGCCTGTCTGAGCTGAGGAACGAGCTTGGAGCGAACCAGATCCTTCACGGCCTGCTTGGAAGGAGAATCCGAGTAGTTCTCAATCTCGAACTAAAGAGCCATGGGGTTAATTGGCTGGACAGCTATGGGAATACGAGGGGCTAAAGGGAACATACGACGTACTCATCTTCCTCGGTGTCATGGGCAACCTCGGGGATGGAAATCTTTCCACTAACGGACTCGTCGTCCGTAGTCTTACCTGTCAAAGGTCTTAGTGGTGTGCCCTGAACAGAGAGAAACACTATCATTGCTTAATTACGAACCTTCATACTCGAGTTGTACTTTGACATCGAACAAGGTGATGACCTTGCCCTTTCTCTGACTGACGTCTACATCGCCATCCATGCTCAGCAGGTTGGAGATCTTGGCAGAGACTCCGTTCTCCTCCACGGAGAGGACGGAGAGGTTCTCCTTAAGGTAGTCCTTGGCCCAGCCGGAGGCATCCTTGTTCACCCAGTGCCAGTTGTTGGGGTTGTGAAGAACCATGATGGTGGTAGTTTATTTTATTATCAATTGGTCTAACGATCTCGATGGAAAGAAAAGCTGCTCTATTGCGGGGCTGAACTTCGCTAGTGGGTCAATTTGCTTAGCGAGTCCGAGTCTTTCTTCTTCCTTCTTTCGCCAAAAAAAGCTGTTGTTCTGTACCATCGCACACACAATATTAGCATTCATTCGTAGCCATAAAACGTAGTGCGATAATGTTCAAGTAGGAGTGGAGGAATCGTTTCAGGATCCGGATAGCGTTTCCCGGACCGCAAGCTACTCAGCATGGAAGATGAATTCGTAAAAACATCCCCGTCTGACTGGTGCCAGCTATGAGTTCTCATCATTCGATGGGATGGCCCTCTCCAAGACAGTGTCCCCTCATTGTAGAAGGGCAACCTGGTCAGGATTGGGAAGGAGAAGAGTGTGCAAGAATGGGTAGAAGAAAATTCAGAGGCAACTTACAGTCTCAGAAAAAAACGTCTCACTTCAAAGACGCTGGAGCAAAGACAGATCAATCAAGTCCCAGGTGGCAATGGGAGAGTAGGAGCAAAGAGGGATGGTACCGTGGAAGAGGGGGAGGGGGGAAGGTCCGTATTAAATAAGACTACGAGTGGTTTAGTGAAGGAAAAGGCAAAAGGGGAAAAAGTTCGAGGATTCGGAAGGAAACCTCTAGAAGCCGCAACGGTCACGTGGCTACCCGTCCGGTCATCGGCGCGGAGGAACAATCTTACCAGGTTATCTCCATTTATTCCAATCATTCAATCAATCATCAAGTGGATTCGCAGCTGCAAACGAATGTGGGTATCTTCTAGCGACACAGCAATCAAATCAATCAATCAATCCATCAACCAGGAAACAGCATAGAACAACATTGCAGAAATAACCTCTTGATAGCCCCCTCGTCAGTCATCACTCGTTAACAAACAACAACTTTGCTTCATTTATGCCTGCTCCAATTGCTCCAGATCCTCCCATCCATCTTCCACCATTAGCTGCTCTTTCACTCGCTCGCGTAGGCGCTGAATCCCACTTCCCAGGGCCTCTGCCCACTGGCCCTCCACGGTAGCAACCTTGTCTTTTAGATCGCTTGTCAATGTGCGCTCTTCGTCCGTACGGGTCTCCTGCATTTCCTGCTGCACCTTGCCCTCGGACTCGCCCAGGCGGATTCGCTCTGCCTCCATGAGGTTGCAACTGGCCCTCATAACAGCGGACTTAACCTCGTGTAGTAGGCAAAAAAGGTTAATTTGCGACTCAATATACTGGTAACTGGATTTTTCCGCGTGAGATACCAGCGTATACAGGTACTGCAGCGGATGTGCCCGGTAACTCGGGTTCTCCTCGTATTCGTTGGCCGGAATCTGGACCGTAAATCCACGGAGTTTCTCAGGGATCTGTTGCACCAACTCTGACAGAGACGGCGCAATGTCCCAGAATGCTGACAACTGTATCTCCACCCCACGCGCTACATTTCCCTCGATCACATCTAGGAAGGATTCGAGACGTGCTAAAGCATTGGCCTCGTAGTCCACCCGGCGATCCAAGGCATCTTTGACAAAGAACTCATTGGTCTCGCGTACTTTGTCCTCATTGGAGGCTTGCTTATAGGGTAGTAGGACCACGGCTCTATACTTCTCGTCGCGATCGCTGATTAGATCAAATACCTCGCGGTGTAATTGCTCACGCGCTTCAAATAACCATTTGAGTTGTGTGAGCTTCTCCAGGAGCTCTGGCTTCTCATCCCCTTCCTCCTGTGTTTGGTCAGGGGTCTCGGATCGTGCGTCGTCAAACAGCCTGCCACGTAGCTCGTCAATGCACGCCGTAGCCCTGTCAATCCTGTCTGCAAGAATCGCACGCATCGGCTTGAATACTGATTCTTGGTATGTGTCCAGCCCTCCCTTTATCAGATCTCTTTCAAGCCGGTTTTCCTCCACAATCAATGCAGCCTCTGCTTCTGCCGCCTCCGCAAAGGTGATACTGCCTTGTTGGATTTGACTCTGGATGTTGGCCTTGAATTGCCGACGTCCCTCTCGGACTCGTGCTTGGTGATCTTGGAACAGCCCATCCATTTCCGTTTGGTGTCGCTGCCTGGCGGTCTTGATCTCCGATAAGTCTGTAATTGATCGCACCAATGTGCGATAAGTAACGAGGTCAGGATGGCTGTTGTTGACCGCAGGATAGTGTCGGGGATACGGTGGTGGCAAGGTGATCAGTCTCGAGACATCCATCCTCTGCACTTCTTCAAACCGCCTACTAGATCCGAGGCGGACATTGTTGGAGTAGTCTTCCAGGGCAGGCTCCTCGTGCCACCCAACCTTTTCGGGAGGGTATTCATCGGGACCATATGCAGCGTACTGATTACCCCCATTCGATGTGCCGGCATTCCCTGTGTCAGACGAGCCCTGACTTTCCTCCCATAGCAGAGCCCCGCGTGATAATCCCATATATTTGGTCTCCCTCTTTGACCTCTGCACTCTTCGCTCCCCCCCTTCACTGCTAGAACCAGTCTTTGACTCCCACCATCGACTAGGCGCCCGTCCCCTCGAGCTCATCTCGTCATTACTCAGCCCAAGACTTGCGATTGGTGAGAGGCACGGCTGATAATTGTTCCACCAGGCCGATTCTGGACGTACCTGGGGTATGTCCAGCTTAGGCGCCGTAGGGTTGGACGCCCTTCTAGAAGATGGACCGGGTACTACCTGGCTGGTCTGTGGCACCGGCGCTGGTTTGGGAGGGGAGACAAACAATTTACGGCGTACACTTTCAACATCAAAAGAATCCAGGTCCCATACTTTAGCATACCTCTCACGCCGGATCTGGGACTCTGAGATGATGAAGTCGGCAAACAACCGCAATGCTTCTTTCTCATCCACCGTGCCGGCCTCCTTCTCAATGAACTCACGATGTCTCTGTATAGCGTTCCGGACATAATCGTCATCGCGTTTAATGACAGAATCGAGAGAGGGATTTTGCTGGGCCGACACGCGACGTGGGGCTAAGGGGGAGACTGTAGTCACAGGCTCGTTTGGAAGGTGTAGTATATGTGAGACTGGTCGTTCTTCTTTGGACCCAGGCCGAGACGGTGTAGTTTCTGAACCAGATTGCAGAGGGGGCGTCGGTAGGGCTTTGGGAGGTAGTGCTGGCGATGTACGTTTGGGGAATGCAGACGACCTTTCTGTGCCCGGTGAAAATGGCGGCGTCTGCGCAAACCGCGAAGTTGAGGTCGGTGCTTGAGGACTCGGCTCAGGCTTGGGGGTGGAACAGGACCGGTTTGAAAATAGACCTCCAGAAGACGCCCTAGATCGTGATGTGATTTGTGGGCCATCAGAAGAAATGCTACGAGTGCTAAGAGGTGCAGCTTTGGCCGAAGTCGGGTTTCGGCCGTTATCCGTGTCCACGCTCGATTCTCCCAAGACTAGGTTGGAGGGTTTTAGTTGTTCGAGAGCTTCAGCCCAGGGGTTGCTGCTCATGGAGACAGCACTGAGGCTATCAAGCACCTGGCTTTGCCTGTTCCGGCGTTCAATCCTCCTTTCTCGGATGCCTTTAGCATTTGGGTCTTTGATAGCTGGGCTCCGAAACAGACCACCACTATTGGGATTATGACTTCCGCGAGACGACTCTAGAGATTCCGGCCCGTTCGTATTGGATGTAGTTGCCGTGTCAATGGTTAGTGGTTGCCTCTCTGTCCTGGGTTTAACATCGATTGTTTCATCGACCCATCCAGCTGGTGTTGGTGGAATGCTATCCAAACTTGTGCCTAAAACCGGAGGCGGCCGTGCCCTGCCACCCCTAACAGGACCTTGCGAGTTCCGGGATGACGACGAGTCAGAGAGACCATTCACGCTCTGTGACCTTGTGGCCGGCGGCGGTCCTGGTGGGGGTGGAGGAAGGGGCATTCCCGGTTCCCAACTAGTTCCCGGAGGGGATCGTGCTCCAGACTGACTATGAGCTCTTGATGAACTCGCACTGTTGACGGCTGGCCCAGCAGATACGGCCCTTCTTGCAGCTGGGGGCCGATCCGTATCAAAGGGTTGAGTAGGCTCAAGCATGTTGCTATCGTCGCTCAATTGTGTCGAGTGGAGATTATCAGGCGAGACGACAATGTGCGGCCCTGGCCCTGCCATAACTGACGCAGGTTCTCTATAAGTCTCTGACCTATTCTGGGATGAAGACCTAGATGAAAGGCCTGGTGGCAGCGGCGGAGGCGGTGGTAGTGAAACTCGTCGATTATGGCTCGACTCACTTCCCACGAACATCGACAGAGGGCGAGTACGGGGAAGACGGCGTTGTCGATACTCTGAGGGAGCATCCGCACCTGCACGCACCGCCCCATTATATGAAGAGCTAATGCTGGGTGACGTAGAGCCCATTGATGATGTATTCTGACTGACAGTTTCTCTCTGATGTTGCTGGCTTGGCGGAGAGTATGGTGGTGGAGGCGGCGACAAAGATACATCTACAAGGTCACATTAGGTTCGATTGCCTGGTCACCGAGAATATGCAGCAAGCTAGAAATTCCAAGACTACAAAGGGCAAAGGAGTACAGGAGTATGAGGCAGTCAGAGAAGTAGGGACAGAAGAAAAAACAAAGACAGACCTGAGTGAGGACCGGTTGACCGTGGCTGAGAGACGATCCGCAACATGTTATTTGGTGGCGTATATGTAGCTTGGCCAGCATTCATTGAGCCACTGCCCACTGGACCCCAATCCTGAGGATTGTAAGGTACATTGTATTGTCTAGAAGCCATTGGTGATGATCCGATTGCCGCCCCTCCAGGCGAGCCTACGGCGGGAGACTGGCCTTGTGTGAAAGGACTAGACAATGAGGTCGACGAGAGAGGGGTGGAACTGTAGCCTGAACCCAGCGCGAGCCCAAGCCCTTGGAATTGATGACCACCCAGCGATGTTGTCAGAGGAGGGGGCTGTACAGCATGCTCTCGACGACTAGGAGACGGCTGGTTACTGGAGGTAAGAGGTGTCGGCCAGCCGCTGTAAGAATAAGGACCAGACGGCGGCTCGTCGCCAGCATTGCCCGACGATCGCCAGCTATAAAGAGGCCGAGGATCAGTACCTTGCAGCGTCGCGAGACAGACACGAGAACAAGTCGAGGACCACAGCGTGTGAGAAAAGCTGGGCGCACCTATTCATACTAACGGAAGGATGCAGGGCCAACCGAACACGGAGCCATGGCTGAGGGCTGAGGGCTGAAAGGCAGAAGGGAGATTAGATTGTGCCAACACGACGAGCGATTGAGAAGGAGCCAGAGAGGGCTGAAGCGCAGACCGATTTCTATTCTTTGCAACAGCCTCTGGTCCAACCAGGTGTGGAGGAGGCTTGCAGGCGCAGACGGGCCAGTCGGTACGTATCAACGGTTCGACGAGCATCGTGGGTTTCGATCGACTGACCAGGGAGGCCAGCAAGATGCGTGCTAGAGTCCCTCTAAATTTTTAAAAATAGCACAAGAGCCAACAAGCAGCGGGCGGGGATAAGAAATGGAGGTGCAGGTCTTGACTCTTCAGAGAACTAGTGCATCCCGCGAGATGCAGCCCGGCCGGTTTGATCACAGGCGGCGTGGATGCTGGCGCTTAACTTGCCCGTCCGCGCCCTCTCACAGGCCCGTCGCCCTCCATGCTCCCCCTCGCCCAGACCCTGCTCCAACAAACCAGCATCGCTATCACATCGGCCTATGACCAAGATGGTCAAGACTAGTTAGGCCTGGCAGTAGTCCAGACATCTCACAGGGTCCGCGATAGGGCGAAAGGTTTGTCCGTTGGCGAATCGGGCTCGCCATGACAGGGGCACGGGACGGCATTTCGCCTCAGGCCATGAGCGCCTACGCAGAATAACAGGACATTACAGGGTTATCGATGGAGACAGATGCAAGTACAACCAGGGATTGATTCTTATTATAGTAGCTATAGACTTGGACTACTGCAGGCCTAAGATCCCGGCGGAAAGAACATGCCAGCATGTTGTACGACTCCTGCCCGCATGGACAGGATCGTTGCCCCAATACAATTGGAGCATGTCGATCAAAGATTTAAGACCTAGAAAATTACTGAAGTCATGTCAGCCAAGACTCCACACATTATGTGCAACGAAAACAATCATAATGAGAAAGGTGCATGTCAGATCCAATGCCCTGTCACAGGCGGTGGTCATCAAGGTTAAATATTTATGTTGACCGTCGTGATTATAATAGTAGTAAATCATCATGTAAACGAGGGGAAAGGGAGTTGCAAAAGAGTAGGTGTGTACTCACGTTTTACGTATAAGTTTGCAAGCTGTTGGCTGGCGATGAAACTACTGATAACTACCACGCTGGTCAGTCACCATAGACGCGTGAGGTTGAAGATGACGTAGTGACAACATGTTGACTGATCAGTCATGACGATTGTCGTCCCGGTCGGCAAAGCCAACTTGGACATATGCTTGTCTTTATTTTGTGTCGTTTCATCATTGTGCGATGTGGGCTAGGCGGAGAATAGAGGTGGTAACATACAGATACCTGACTGTCAGACTTATACTGGGGATAGGTTGTCCCAATAAAAGTTCATTGTACTGCATATGAGTTAGCTTTGGTCTGAGCCAACTGATGCAACGTTCTATTTGAGAACAAGTATTTCAGAAATGCATGAATGGTATAAAAAAGATGTTGTCTGCATCGATAACTCGAATAAGACTCGTCATCTAGGGAATCATCCTCTTGTGATGGGGAATCGCAGGAACGGGGCTTGAAGTTTACCTTTTAGTAGGTGCCGTAGGGAGAAGATCATAGCAAACTGTCTGCCACTTTAATTACCAGTTAGCTTCAAGCCAAGAGGTCGTATTGTGTGAATCTCAATGATCGAGAGTGTATCTCAGTGGGCGAGGTTTTCTAGGCCTGCCGCAAAAAGGGCATATCCATCAAGACCGGACGTTATGTCTGACGCCGTCGGAGCCCAGTGCCGTTTCATCTTCGAAGGGATGGAGACGAAGGAGACAGTGAGATTAAAGCTTACCCTTCGCCAATCAGATGTGGAGATAGAGTCTGTGAGATCTGTATATATTCTTGTAACCGTCAGCATATGCGAGCAAAATTGATGACAGTGAAAACAATGGGCAGTTTGTATGACTGATCAGAAATAGCCAATTTTTATCGTCGATGACCCGAAGGTCTCAGTCGGTAATTTCCAGCGTATATATTGTAAAAGAAGCATCATGCAAGTCATGGGAGGAAAGAAAGGAGGGTATGCGGAAAGCTTACCATTGAATCAGACAGACTCGCACATTGTGCTAGGAGCTAGATGAGAGTATTAGTGTCCTATTGACCGTTAGCATCCTGCTTCGATCAATGCCTGAAAAATTGAACAAGAATGTCTTGAGCAAAAGCATCAGACTGACGTGCAAAACAATTGAGTTTTCATGCCCTGAAGGGGTCAAAGACTCTAGTTTGAAATGGTTGTAGGTATCATCATAAAGAGGGGAATGGGGAAGAAGATGAAAGCGCTGGCAATTGTGGCACTTACCAAGTGATTCCTGTGCGTCGAAGCCAGATGTGTCAGTTCAACAACAGAGGTGAGCAAAGCCACGGTCATGTGGTGATCTCTACAGATATGTGATGCATGCTTCCACGGGCATTATAGGAAGGCATCACACAGTGTGGGATGTTGTTGTGTGGGAAGAAAGCTGGAAACCCGCGTCGAAGTTTTTCAAGCATTCCGGTCGGAGCTAATTTTACCGAGAAGCTAGCCCCAATCTGGTCCGGTTATAAGTGGTTTAGGTAAGCATCTAACCGACAAGCGTTCTGCCGTGGCTTCCTTCCCTAAAAGGCGGAATGAAAGGCGGTGGAGCGTCCCCGTCTTACCTTCCGGTTTTGATTTCGGGTTCCCGATGGATGAAACTCGCATATTCTTAGCCTAACATGGGGATCATACTACTATTCATGTCCAGAGCAATAGCTCTGGTCTATTGGGCTCGACCAAAGCTTTGAGACATGCCAGTAGCCCATCCCTTGTTGATCAACGGAGGAGGTGGTACTACTCCGGCTGTTCAGGGAGGGATCCGGAATCGAATCATTAAACAGAGCGGGCGAGACTCGAATAGTTCGGCATAGTTTGACGCGGATTATCAAAATTCGCATGTCTGGTGACCATCCGAAATCCACCCGCCGCGATTAGGTACAACGGGCTGCGAGATAGGTATCCTTTCTAGCTGCGCTTATGCGACATTTTTTTTTTTCTTTAAGCCCCTTAATACGAGCCGAGGGAGTCCAATAGTCCGGGTCAAACCAGCGTGGGGTGGTTTATCGCTTTGATTACTTGTTCCTTCGAACAGAACAATGAATAAGGGAAGTGCTTCTAGATACCTGGTATATATGAAGCAAAGGAGCTTGACAGCACTACTAGAATTAAAAGTATCCTACATAGTATGCGGGATAGACTACTCCGTACTACTGGTAGAAAGAAACTCCAGATCCCAGCGCGGGGAAATTCGGGGCTAACCCGGGCGAAGGCAAGAGAAAGAGCCGGGAACCCGCCCAAACCGGGTTAGAGTGGGGGAATGACGAAAACCATCTTTCCCTTCCAGTTATTGCGTCAGGCCCAAAGGGAGAAGGGTTCTGGATGCTCTCTCCACTCTCTCTCTCTCTTTCTTTTGTAAAAGTCCGGTTTATGCTGGCTTCTGACGTTAGGTTCCTAACCCGGTAAAAGATTGGTCCTGGCTGGTCCCGACTCTCTTACTTAGATAAAGGATGCCCCTGTTCACCTGGGATGGAGGATAGATCACTTTCTTCCTGCAGCTTCTACTCATTGACAACTGTCCCTCCTCCACTTGTCCAAAGTACTTATTTACTACATCTTAACCGCTCCTTCCAGCTCATTCCCCTCCTCTGTACCCTGGTTATCTCCGCATCTTCCTGCTTTCCCCGTTGACCCGAGGTTCAAAAGCCAAAGTTCTTAAAAGGATCAAACCCCAGCGCCAGACTCGATTGTCTCCGCTTTCCACTTGTACTACTGCTTCAAGAACCCTCTCTTCACTCAGATCAGACCACACACGCTGCACAACATGTCTGCAAACGGCAATGGCGGTGCTCCTCCTGTAGGACAAGAGAAAATCAACACTGATATTGTCACCCTCACCCGCTTCCTCACAGAAGAGCAGGCCAAGGTTCCAGAAGCCACCGGTGACTTCACGTGAGTCTTCCTTCCCCCCCTCAGTCTGGCTGTTTCTCTTACTAAACGGAATTCCCCCTCTGTCCAGACTACTCTGCCACGCTCTTCAATTCGCATTCAAGTCGATTGCCTACTACATTCGTCGCGCTTCCTTGATTAACCTGACCGGTTTGGCTGGTTCCTCGAACACGACTGGCGATGATCAGAAGAAGCTTGACGTCATCGGCAATGATATTTTTATCTCCGCCATGAAGGGCTCCGGCAAGTGCCGTATCCTTGTTTCCGAGGAAGAGGAGGAGGCCATTGTCTTCGACGAGCACCCCAACGCCCGCTATGCCGTGGTCTGCGACCCTATTGACGGTTCCTCCAACCTTGACGCTGGCGTTTCGGTTGGTACCATCTTCGGAATCTTCAAGCTTCCCGATGAGGTCCTTGGTCCCAACAACAAGGTCACTGCCCAGGACCTTCTCCGCCCCGGCACGGAGATGGTGGCCTCCGGCTTCACCATGTACGGTGCCTCCGCACAGCTGGTGATCACCATGCGCAACGGTGGTGTCAACGGCTTCACCATGGAGAACTCTCTGGGTGAGTTCATCCTGACACACCCCAACATGCAGCTTCCTGCCAAGCGGGCCATCTACTCGGTCAACGAGGGTAACAGCATGTACTGGGATGACTGGGTGAACAAGTACCTCCACTCGCTGAAGTACCCCGGCGAGGGCCAGAAGCCCTACAGCGCGCGTTATATTGGTAGCATGGTGGCCGATGCCTACCGGACTCTCCTCTACGGCGGTATTTTCGCCTACCCGGCTGATTCCAAGAGCCGCAAGGGCAAGCTGCGTATCCTCTACGAGTGTGCTCCCATGGCTATGCTCTTTGAGAACGCAGGCGGTCTGGCAGTGAACTCCCAGATGGAGCGTCTTCTGGAGGTGGTTCCGGAACACATTCACGACCGGAGCGGTGTCTTCCTGGGCTCGAAGGACGAGGTACAGAAGATCATCGACACGTACAACCAGCACCACAAATGAATTCATGGCACATAGGAACAGCACTAGGGTGGAGTTTAATGGTTTCATGTTACTTAATGCGAGTCTGCCAGTGCGTACAGCAGGTACCCGGTGACACCTTTGCACTGGCATGTCCTTTATGATCCACAGACATTCAAATATTTCGAAATACAAATAAAAAAAATTCTATAATTATACATGTTGACTCACAACTGATAAAAACGTTTTTCTAGTCACTCGTAGGCTACAATATCGAGCCGTTAATCTTTCAGTCTCAAATTCAATCTGTTATATCTGCATTCCTCCCGCCTTGCCCCGCCCCCGCACCATTAGCCCAATCTATCTTTCTCTCTCCTACTCACAGATGATTACATCAGTAGCTATGTAATAAGAACGTGGCATTCAACGGGGTCAAAGATAGCTATGTAATTTCTGACCTGGTGTAGAATAATAAACTGATACTATAGGTCTATACTAGTATTAGTTCAGATAGGTACACCCTGCTTAGACAGCTCAGCTTGCTGATATATTTACCCAACACCTACCTAGTAGAACTGAAATACTAGTAGTACCATGCGTAACTCCTGAATTAACAGATCCAACTCATCAGGTACTTACTAGTCTGCTACTACGATTATGATCATAGGGCACCTTTAACAAACAGTCATAGAAGGTAAGTTTTACTACTATTACTATGACATTCATCACATGCTCTTCCATACATGTATCCAGCGACAAGTAATCCACCATAAAGCGAGTCATTCACGTATCTTGCTCTACTATCTATTGTTAGTGATACTCTCGCTCAACAGAACAGCAGTTTCAACACAGTCCAGAAAATATGTTCCTCTTTCTATTTACTCTGATTTAAACATAACTATGATATATCTCCACTACTATTCATGATCCAACATTACTCTCTCAACATTTGCCATATCTCACTGAAATCCTTCCACCACAATCCACAAACGAAGCTTCACCAAGTCGAAACGTTACCCCTAGTTCTAGCCAATATGCTCAAGATTTCACCCTTTCATGGATTGCAGTTATACTGTCTCTCAAAAAATACAACCAACCAATCGGAGAGTTTCGGATCACTCCTTAAACCCCCGATCTGAGCTGAGCTAACTTCCTTGGGTAGTACGTAGATAGAAAGGAAGAAAAGACTTAACTAGATACCTATGAGATGGAAGTGCCCACTATAGAAGAAAAATTGGTGTTTGGTTTGGTATAAGGGAAATTCTCTCAAGCAAGATCCAATCACAGTGCAGCGGACTCAGTAAGTAAATACTACTTCAATGTGTGCTTGAGTGATTTCATTTCTTTGATAATGGGTTGTCCATGTAGTATGGTGGAATATACTACTGATAGATAAATATATCCCAAGTGCAACTACTACTATACTAATAGCTACCAGCTGCGAGCAGCACTCGTAGAACAGTGGCTAAAGTAGCCTTCCCCATTTAATGGCTAGATATTAAATCATTCCCAAGTACGTGGAATGATCCTGTCAATCACTCCGTGGTCTAGATGCCGAAGAGATTGTGTGAAGCATACTAGTCTAGCAAAGCCCGTAATTGGTGGAATAATAAATTTCCTTCATCAATGCTGGCAGAATGCAGTGAACTCGGCAAAGATTCCATAGTTGGACACTCGTGTTCATTCAAGCAATAGATAGAAATAAACATACTATGCTACAAGTGTCAATTAATTCTGATGAGGCGTTGAAGGAATGCTCTATTTCCTAGTGGCAATCCGGGCAGGACTCCTTTCCCTTAGTACCCGCTTTCCAGTTTCGCACATAATCAAAACAGAGACGTACTGCTGATTTCTCTGAATGCGGAGTGACCATTAACTTTGGTCTACTTTCTCTGTAGGGACATGGAGTAGAATTCTACGGCATATGACATTTACTGGTATAACCTACAACTCGTTGCGTGTACAATTCGACATATATATTTCCGATCATCTAGTAGCACAGCCAAAAGAAAGACACGGATAAAGGGACAAGACGCCATGAATATCTAGATTCGATCGAATTCCCTCAGGGAATGGAATAATGTGACATCTCGATCCAAAAGTGTGAAAGGAAAGGAATATGCAACGCATGCAGTCAGAAAAAGAGAGACTAATCAACAGGATCCTCTTCGAGGAGGGTCTTGAAGCTGAACGGGGTGAAAGGTATACCTTCACCCATGAAATGCTTGCTCATGGCTTCGACCCAGTGTAGACGGAGGGAGTGGAGCATGGCACTGGTACCCTCCATGACACAGAGAATTGCAATGGTCAAGGTGAACCAGAGGTAGAAGGTGACAACGATCATGATGACCCGCATGGTGGCGGACTCTTGCTCGAAGGCGCCGCCAATGGTCATGTCCCACAGCACAATGGAAAGCTGCTGGTGGGCCAGAGACAGAGCCCACAGACGCAGGTAGGAGGCGGTGTGGGAGATACAGTTCAGACAGAACTCAATGGTGTGGATGACTTGGTGAATCATGATCTCGCCGAAGTCGAACTCCTCGTGCTCTTCGTCTCCAAGATCCTGAGCGATCATGGCAACACCTTCACCATCGCTAGCCATGCTGTCGCGATTGCCATCGGCATCGTCTTCTAACGCACTAACCCGGGATGGCTCACCAAGGCCGCGGTATCCAAGAGCGCGGGCACGGTTGTGCTCCCAACGGAGGTAGAACGGCTTGAAGAAGAGCATGATCGGCACCTGAATGACAGCAAGAAGCAAGAGCAGAACCTGAACGCTTGCCTGACCGGGGTAGAGCTGCTCCTCAACAGTTCCCGGAGAGAGGAACATGAAGATAAGCATGTTAAGAAGTCCGGGAGGAGACTGGCCTCGGGCGTTCCAATCAACGGACCACTTGTAGATGATGGTAAGAACAAGGTAACCGAAGATTGACTGGAAGAAGATCATGCCGGGAATGAAGTTACCAATAACATCAACCTTCGACTTGAAATGCCGAGCGTTGACGTATTGCAAGCAGAGAGCGTAGGTCATCTGTGAACAAGGTTAATACTTGGTTATGAGATGTGGGTGAAGAGTCTTACGTGTGCCCAACCGAGACAAATACTCATCTTCATCTTCAGACTGTTTGTGAAGAGAAGAGAGTTCTCGGCTTCGTGCCAGTTCCAGTCCAGACCAAAAGGGAAACGATAACCTGTCTTCAAAGATGCCTCGACGGTCTGTCCCTGCTTAATATCGTCGGGCCACTGCCATTGACTGGGGAAGACGGTGAAGGACTTGGAAAAGACATCGTTGTAGAGAAGACCGGTGTACATAGAGAAGATACCCATCATAAGCATGATGTAACGACCGTAGAATGCCATGTATGTCAGCTCGTCCAGCTTGGTCTTCGCCAGCTTGCGTTCCCAGAAGATCATAGCGGCGGCAGCCATGGTCATCAAGGCACCGTGGCCAAAATCACCGAACATGACGGCAAAAAGGAAGGGAAATGTGACGATGGTGTACAATCCGGGGTTGGCTTCGGAGTACTTCGAGATACCGTAGGCGTCGACGATAGTCTGGAAAGCTTGAGTGAACTTGTTCGTCCGCATGTAGGTTGGTGGGGTCTTGTTGGTCCGGATTTGATTGACAATGGTAGGCACACTCAACCCAGCACGGTCGTTGACGTCCTGCAATGTCGACTTGATCAAGCCCAGCGAATTGGTCGGACACCATGCTTCCGCGATAAGAGTCTTTCTCGCCTGATCGTAAGAGAATTTGTTCAGTGTATCATACACAGCCTTCTCCTTCTTGACAATGATCATCCAAGCTGCAAGCGAGCGGGCAATCTGCGTGAGCTCCGCGTCGAGGGTGTTCTTGGTGTTACGCAGGACATTGCCAACATCACCCAGGCGGGTGTTGACCTCATGAATCTGGTCCCGTCTCAGCTCACTGTTCTCATCGACGTTGTAGAGGGAGGCCCCAAGCGACTCAGAAATCTTCCGAATCTTAGCGATGATACTCTTTCCGTGAGCAAAAATGACGAAGACGTTCTTGTGGGACTCCTCGTTGGTGGTTGGGTCGATGATGGCCTCAGGGATTTCCGACTGGTTCATGTAAAGGTTACCACGCAGAGTACGCCACAAGATGCGCTCGAAGGCTCCGATCCTGTCCCGCGGAATCACACCGGCCACAAACCCGATGTTCATCTCAAGGAAGGACTGCTGGCCCTGCGCATCGCTGTTGGGGCCGCGGCTCTGCTGTTCGACATCGCGGAGGAGAGGGGCTTCGTCGTTATCGAAAGATTGGCGGATTTCCTCCGTGTGGCTGTGAGCGCGATCGAAGAAACCACCAGCTTCCCTCAGCACCCAGCGCCACTCAGTCAACTCCACCTCACGTTTCTTCAAGGTCTCGTAGCTATCGTTCAGCGAAGCGATCCGTTGTTCGAGGCTTTCACTGCGCTCGGCGAGCTCGTCGATTTCGGAGGCCAAGGGAGCAGCCAGGGTGTCGGAGAATTCGGACGAAGATCTCATGGGAATGCTTGCCTTGTCCATCTGAGCGTGGAAGTAGCCTGGCGTGCGAGACGGGTTAGGTCGAAGTCCATGGAAACTTTATCACTGATCATAGAACATACGCAGCTGTCTTTCCACATTGTCCAAACGACGAATCTCCTTCGTAAAAGTACGCTGGAACGCATTGGTGTCGGGGTTAAGCTAGTGACAGACGTAACAGATATCAGCCGGGTTCGTTTCGTGCATGTCAACCAAGATATCAGAGAACCAACTCACATCTCTGAATTGAACCTGACCGAGTTCTCCCAGAGCACTGACAACCTCTCTTCCGATCTCGTTGGCGATGTAGAGCTGGGTTAAGCTCATCTCCGACGAGCGGAACAAGGTGTCCCTTGGAGCCATGGTGAAAGCAAGACTGCCTTGAGCAGTACTTCTACACCACAGAGACAAAACTGCGCAGAAGCGCTGGAACCAGAGATTGAATGACTAGCTATGGGATAAAGATATGTTTCCCAAGCCGAACTGGCAAAGGATTAACTGTAAGGGAGAACTTGAAGCTGTCCAGCGCCCCTGGAGTTCGATTGATGATGCGGTTCGATGGCCGCCGAGCCGCGTGGCTGCTTCCGGCACGTGATGTTGCTCACTCCGGCTGACTAAACTTGGCCTCCATTTGATCTGCGACCACAACCAGTACACTTACTACTACTATACCAACTATACAATAGAGCTGCTGCGTAAATTGATAGTGCTAGAAGTATTACTTTGTGAGCAGGCGTCGCAATGCGAATATTGAGGTATCAAACAATATATGTCTTTTGTGGATTTAAACATGCTAAGTCCCTTCGTATACTACCCAATGCTGGCCAGCTCCCGTATCCACTCAATACTGTAACCCAGACAAGCCTATAATGATATGCAAATCTTGAACGGGTCTTGCGAATAAAAAATTGCATAACGGACTCATCCACCCATGCATGGTTATCTTCCCTCATTTTCACACTATGCGAAATAACTCTTCCAAAGAACTCCAGAAAGATCCTCAAGCTGATCCGACGTGAAAGCCTAGATAAACAAGTCAGTGACTTATTACTCATAGGCTTGATTACTCCTCTATGGTGGCTGAAACTTACCTTTGCATCAATATGCCAAGTGTCTTGCCTTGTCTTTTTGAACTCACTGATGATAGACTTGACGCTAGAACCAACAATACCTGGATCACTGGCAGCACGAACACTAAGAGTCGTCAGCGCCTCCGGCATCCAGCTCGGGGGCGGACTGTTGTATGGGAACGCTTGGATGAGCGCACCGAGACCCAGAACAGCACCGTGCCTGACTAAGATGAGTCGAGTATGTTCAGGGGTCGGTGTACCAGCCCCTGAGGAGACCGGAGTCGATAGGCCAGAGCGGAATCCCTTGGGTTTCTTCGGAAGGGGATTGTCGACCAACACCTTAGTGAACCGCTCTCTGAGTCGGATGACCATCTCTTGCCGCAGAGAAACGGGTGAACAACGGATCATGCCGGATAGTGTGGCCGATGCACCCACTCTCACTTCATGCTGAGGGTCTTCCAACATGCTCGCGACACACTCGAACAGCTTGTCTCGATCACCGTTGGAGAGCAAGAAAAGACGACGGAAATATATGATTTGGATATTGATCATAACTCGCAGGCGTTGATGCCACGAGGGGGAGGTCTGTCCGATGTGGATGAGTGTCTTGATGAACCCAGAATTGTCTTCAGCAGGATAAGGAATGTTGGGCAGATGACGGAAAACATGATATGCCAAGGACTGCAGCTCTGGGTCCTCCTTGACATCCATCATGTGCAAGAGCTGCCCCGTGAACAAATCCGGGAAGAAGGGAACCAGTTGCGTGCACTCGTGAGACGAAAGAGTCGAGTCGAGCCACAGAAGAACTGTCTTGCAGCCCGACGTGTAGGAAGAGGGCGCTTGTTGGCCAGGAGTCCTCTCATGGCGCCATTTCTCAATGCGGCCAAAGACCTCATGGACCATCTTTGTGAAATCCTCGGTCGGAAGGTAAGGGTAGGTACCCACCGATGAGGCCGACTCTTGGGCTGATAGTAGACGTTTGAGATCGGCATATGACTCGTGGTATCTGGTGCGGAATATCGTCGCGATCGTCTGGCCCATCGCTTCGCGAACGCCCTTGTAAGGATGATCAAGGTGGGCAAGGAAATCCTTGATGATCGGCTTTTCGAGTTGGAAGTGCCATCCAGCGTCGATGATAGACTGGTGTAGCAAATTGATCTTGGAGCTTTCCTTGAAAGCGGCGTTTGTACCCATGTCCAGCCGGAAACTGGCAAGCCAGTCAACCAATGGCCAAGCTCGCCGAGGATCCCGGCACTGAAGAATCATATGGAGGAAAGTCGTCCAGTAGCCAGAGTTCTCGGGAGTCAAGCCATCAGTGAAAATCTTTTGGACGATTGGGAACGCGTATTCCCAGACCATTGTGCGTTTCTCGACGCTTGTATCTGCCACAGAGCTCACCAGGGCGCCAAGAATCTCGGCGGTAGCCCTATGCTGATGTTTGTCGCTACCATCTTCAAAGACAATCTGAATTTCCTCCTGAATGTCTTGGAAAGTGGCTGCCGTGAGGCCATCTCGAAGCATCAATTCGAACGCGTAGAGAAGCATCATAGCGCAGGGCATGCGGAATTTATCCGCCGAAGGATCCCGGGGCTCCTGCTTCAAGTACATGAAGAACTTGGAGAACCAGCTTCGGTCGAACAATTTACCCATATAGGCGCGAACCTTCCACTCCACTTCGTCATATTCGATATCCCGTGCCACGTTTGACTTGTAGGCAGGCATGCTGTCTGCCCACACCAGCCAACCAGGGAAATCATGGTCAACGTAGTACTCCGCTTCGGGATTCCCAAAACTCGAAAGATATTCCTTGGTCCATCCTTCTTCGTACCGTTTGGTGGCAACCTTGATTTTAGAAGGGAAATGTTGATGTCCCAAGATGTAATTTTTGTAATCATGGCTGCAAATTGCCCGCACATCTATCATCGTGAACAATGCGATGAGCGCTTGAGAATACATGCCCCTTAGACCGGGGTGATCGTCAATTGAGCCGTGAGTCACCAACTCTATGAGGTTTTCGCTCGCAACATAATCGAACCTGAGGCCCATTGTGATGACAATAGTAGCCGCACGGCTGGCCACCTTCCAATGGGAGACCCGGGCAAGGTTGACAAGCTCTTCTGACAAGTCAGCCTTCTTCTTCTCGATAAGCACACGCTTTTTGTTGATGGTCTCCCGTTTCTCTGTGATCTCATCTGCCACGTTCTCTTGTGGGGCGATTGCCTCGACGATATCGCGATCTAAAATGGCCATTCTTTCCATGGAACGACCATAATCCATGATCTGGAACACAGCGCTAGAGCAGATCCTTTGCACAGACGGTTTGTCGACGGCGCTTGCGTCTATAAAGGTTCGGACCAAAGTAGGCGCGAACTTCCAGTGACGACCGACTGTCTTGGCGACGCTACCAAGCAATAGAGAGAACAATGCTCCTTTAATCCGTGCGTGGTCATTCTCCCTGATGCCCTTTTGGAGAGCTTTGAGAAGAGGAGGGATGACAAGAAGCCGGGAACCCCATACAGCCTTGAGGGCCGATTCACCCGCACTTTGAGCATTGCGCCGCGTTTCGGTGTAAAGCGAGACGCAGGACTCAGCAATATCTAGTAGTAAAATCTCATCCAGCTTAGACCGACGCCGAGGCGCTGCATTGTGCCTCAAGCGCTGCAGGTGGTACACATTGGCCCTGCGTACGAGCAGAGGACGAGGGTAGTCCTTACGAATACCGCTCATCTTATAAGGGTGAATATCGGCCGCAAGGAGACGTGTTACTCTGTCAAGGACATGGGCGGACCTCTCAATACCCACGTCCACAAACCATGACCGGTAAGCCGAGTAGAGGGCTGCAAAGCAAGGCACATCGTCCTCTTGCTTATCTGAGAGGAATCTGTGGACATCGTGAAGAACCCAGCCTGCCTTCTCTCGGATCTCGTGAATGGTAGTGTACATCTGGTCCGTCTCACGCAGTGGGTAATTCGTCGGGTATGAAAAAGATTCCCGGACAGCCGCTTCATCAGAGCTGTCCAGGGCCGAGTCGGCATCTTCATCGTCAACGGTGTGCGAATCTGGTTTGGCATCTGCCATTTCCACATCATTGGAGGATGTAGTAGATCTGTTGACGGTTGTTGTTGATGCTGCCTTCGGGTCAAAGAGCACTGAGATACCCGAAAGAATAAGTCGTAGTAGGACAAGATTTCTGGTTACTTCGTCTGACCAATCTTTACCACTTCCATCACGCTTGACGCTGGATGTCTCAGTGGTCAGTGCCGTCAGCTGCTTGAGAGCAGACTGAGCCTGATTCTGGAATAGCTCAACGGCAAATTCGAGCTCTTCACGCTTTGGAATATGCCACTTTACGCTCAGTTTACAAGGATCCTGTCGGTAGCTCCACAAATCAGGCTGTATACCCTTGGCAACCACATCAGGCTCATACAATGAGTAGTCCGATGTATATGTTCCCGTCAGGTTGAGAAGGAGATGGTGAATGAAATTGGAGATATGAACCGTCGGTATTCCCCTACACTTCTGCTGCATGTACACAGCTATGTCGAAGAGTTCTTTCTTATGCGCCAGAACTGCATCTCCGACGTGAACGACACACATGCTCAGCATGCTGACGTTCCATACCAGGCCACGGTCGCGAGGGAGGACATCTGTGCCTGTTGTCCTAGTTGATCCTGCGCCATTATCATCGATCTCAGTACGAATAGCCTGGGTCAACACGGGGATGAAGCGTTTCAAAGCCTTTGCAGGGCTGACTTTGCACACAGAGTTACAGATGAAGGCCATTGCATCCCGAGCTTGGTGGATAACATGGTTCGACACGAAGTCGACAACCTTCGAGAGGGCAATATCGTAGTACTCCGGAGAGAGAGATGAGAGTAACGGCATGAAGGTGGCGGGGAGAGTATTCACAATATTCTCTTCAGGAGACCCATTTCGGACTCTGGTCACGTCCGGCAGGTTCTCTAGGAGGGTGAAAACACGACCCAAAAACGATACAATGAAGTCCCCAAACCCGCACGTAGAGGACCGCAGTATCATCTCTTCCGTCTCATCGTCCAGCTCGGTGTCGTAGTTCAGCTGCACCTCGACGCCTTGCTCTTCCATGCGTTCCATCTCGCCGGTAATCCATTGCATGGCGAGCATGTTACAATTTACATCATCCCCTTCCCTCGTCAAATCGGCCATGGGAATGTTATAGCATGCGGATTGGATGAAGGACAATGCATGCAGGGATTTTTCGAGGTCATTAGCGTCGACTCCTGGTAGTGCAAGACCCAGTAAAGTAGTCATATGGCAGCGGTAGCCCTTTGTCCTGGAGATAATACGCGAGAGGACCTGCAGAGCGCGGAGCGAAGAGGTAGTACGATGTACCTCTACAAGTCCTTGAAGTGACGGGTATATCCGCTGCAGAGCTC
Organism: Aspergillus welwitschiae; assembly: GCF_003344945.1. Classification (NCBI taxonomy): domain Eukaryota; kingdom Fungi; phylum Ascomycota; class Eurotiomycetes; order Eurotiales; family Aspergillaceae; genus Aspergillus; species Aspergillus welwitschiae. The sequence continues at coordinate 2,070,181 of NW_020798695.1, forward strand.
CTGGAAGGATCAGGTGAGGCTCCAAGAATGCCAGACTCTGGAGGGTAGACAGAGAAAAGCTCATTGCGGTACCACTTTTGGCATATATACCCATGAAAATGACGTCGCGTAGACAGAGCACGAAACGGCGCTTCAAAGGCTCCGTCAGCCTCCGCTCTGGTGGTATATCCATCTCCCCACTCTGCTCGCGGTTCCAGCGCATGACGAAAAAGTCGGCTAGATAGTACACCAACTGGGACAAGGTCTTGGTCCAACTACCGGAATTGGAAGGATGGAAGAAGGTCTCTACAGCTTGTATGAGGCCCTCAAGCTGAGTAAGCACTGACTCCTCGGCTTCAAGGCAAGCGGGCGAGAGTGACATCACGATCCATCGAGCAATGTGATGAGCCACAGGGTGCTTCCGAGTGTCTCGATCCAGCATTATTCCCAGCCCAGAAGAGATGTCCACAAGAGCGCTGTAAGGCGATGTGGACTGCCCAACCGGAATTTCCAGTAATCGGAGGATAGCCGTAAAAATGAGCGATGACTGTTCCTTCGTGAACAAGCCATACTCTGAGAAGGGTATATGGCCAGCGGGCAATGAGTCTCGAGCTAGACGAGACAGATAGTCGAGGAATGTGATGTCAAATGTCTTCGAGCGGCTCACAAGTGACCAGAGATGGAAATGAGTGGGGAGATAATGATGCGGAAGGAGATCCTCTCTGGCTTCGGGCGGGGGAGAAGTGGGAAGAAGGAGATTGATCAACCCAACGACGACAAAGGCACCTTCCGAGAAGGACGTAGTGTAATGAGGAAGGAATTCTTCCAGCATGGCTGGCAGCTCACAAGGGTCAATATACAGCTGAACGAAGGCGCAGAGCTTGGTCAATGTCTTGACATTGCGCTTCAAGTTAGTTGAATGCACAAGCCCAGACTCTGTCGGTAGAACGAATGACTTTAATTCCCTGTATAGCGGTCTCCAATCTAGTGTTAAATCTTTGACTGGTCTGAGATAATGCTTGCGCCTGTAGCCAAATTTAGTTCCGATGTCTCCGAGCGACAAAAAGAACGGGCGCACTTACTTGGTAAGGAGCATGAACATGCTTGCGAACCGCTCTGAAACATTAGGATCGATCCCAGGAGCAAGTGATAGCTCATAGTACAGCTTAACAAGGTTGATCCGCTCGCTTCGAGTCGGATCAAACTTGAGTGACAGCCATCCTCTGAGCTCTCGCGTCCAGTGCACTGCACCAGGGCTAAAGTCACCAGCCTCCACCGCGATATATAGCTGTTTCAAAATCTCTCGCAGGTTGCGCTGCCTTTCCGATTCGTCTTCCGGCGTGTATGGTAGGTATTTGAAGTATGGGTATGTACGAGGCCGGACCCGTGCCTTGGGCTCGCCCTCTCCGTTTAAGGCGACAGGCTCACCTCCCGGAGAGGTAGCTCGCGATATCTCGTGAACATTTTGGAAGTTATCGGATGTTAGAATGGCCTTAGGACCTGAATGATCCATAGTCGAGCGATCAGTCCGGCGATTACTGGGGTACAAAGGTTGAGAACGTGGGAGGAGGTTCGGGGGGACTCTGAGGACCGCGGTGTGTTAGCTAGCTTTATCTTGACCGACTGAAACGGAGTATGTGGCAATGAATGGAGTCGCACCTTAAACATGAAGGTTGGAAGCAAATCCTAAGCTGCAGATATCGATGCCCAAACAGTGATCTGCTATCAGTCTTCGCATGAGCGATTTACTAAGACTTGGCTAACAGGGCGACCAGGAATGTCAGAGGCGCCAAACTGCACAAGATGAAAGACCCAAGAGTAAGGTGTCAGGTATCACTTGTATGAGATGCGATTTCGGCCAGGAAAGCTTCTTTGCACAGAATTACGCTCGGGGTCGCGATAAATTCGAGCTCAGACGTAGCAATCCGACGGTGGAGGTGTCCGTCAAGTGAATCTGGCTCAGTTTTGTAGGATCGGTGATGACATAATTCCACGTAACGGCCGCAGCCTAATTGGGCCCCGTCTCCAGAACAACCACCGAGTGGTTTGCGCCGCGGCGAGGCAAGTCCTACTCACGGTAAATCCTCTGAGATTGACTTTTCGGAGATGAATCCATTCACTGGATAGTGGGGTTTACATCCTACAACTTCGAGCGGCAAGAACAATTCTGGAAAGAGGAATAGAACCCGTGAGACTCGATGTTCGAGGCCACTTTCTCCATGGTTCGCCGCGCGTGATTACAAGAAAGACCCTTTGACCGGGGAAAGGAGAGCAGAAGCGCAGGCCGTGGTACTTTTCTTATATTATGAGTTATATTATCCTTCATATACCCTATTATAGACCTGCGATTGGATCACGCGGGCGGGAGGAAAGACCCAAACAGAATGGCCTGGATCAGTGCATAGGCTACCATGCCCCGCACAGCCACAGTAAAGGTGCGGCGGTCTTGTAGGGAAGGTCGCATTTGCCCCCAGTTGCCCGACACCAAATATACGAGGTACCAGTACCACAGTGGATATCCTGAGGATATCCTGTTGATTATCTGAACATGGTAAGAGGTAAGAGCCATCAGGGCAAGCAGTCCTTGCGGCACAGCTAGTCGGAGAAGAAGGGAGGCTGTCGTGGCTGACGACGACGCTTGGTCCACTCCGCTTAAGGCTCTCGGAAAGATAAAGGGCACTGCCACATCCAGTGCCCATAGCGACGACCGGCAAAGTATGGCCAGCATCGGCATTGCCAGGATGAAGAGTGGGATATTGGAGACGGTCCAATACCGAAGGAATCCTACATTCCTGTATTTCATTTTAGTAGTGCGTTTTGCGGTGCTTGACAGCCATCCCAACGTACCAGTAATGTCCTTGAACATAGCGATAGATACTAGGGACAAGCCATTGACACCACGGACGTGAAGCATCGTCCTCCACACAGTATGTGGAATAGGCCACGATTTGCGGAACGACAAGTCCCAGGGCAATGACACAGCCACTGATGATAATAACGGAGAGATGGGCACAAGCGTCAATTGATAACCTTTGGCACCAAACCCGCCGAAGCTGCAAAAGAGCATCATAAGCATACAGAATACCGCTTAAGATTCCATTGCTACGAACTGCAGTAGCTGCCGAGAACAAGATCGCAGCTACCAGCAGTTTCACGTCGCCGGATAGACGCTTCCCCGCCTTGTTATCGAGAAACGAGGACGAGTAGACATAGAAACCTGTGATGTTGAGGAAAGAAAACAAAGACTCCCCATACGGCGCAGAAAGAAATGCTCCTGCAGGGCAAATGACGTGCAGAACTGCTGAAAGAAAACAGATTAGTCTTTGGGTGGCCGTGTCACGGCCAAATACGTTGACGGAGAGTCTATACAAGGCTAAGACGGCAAGATAATGGGCAATATGAGACAGAGCAGTCGCCACGACAGCGGTCCTGGCCGCTCCACTAGGGCCGATTAATCGTTGCAATGCTACATCCACAATTAGTGCTCGAATGACACAGCGATACACCTTCGGTGAGGAAGACAGGTAGATCTACCAGTGGCAATATAGGCAAGGACTCTAGTGTACCCGTAGCCAAACGCCCACTCTTGCTCAAAGACATAGCCATTTTCGGCGATATGCAAGAAGTAAACGGAATCCCACCGGACGAACTTAAGCGGGATGGGAAGGTGCGCATAAGTGATGTCTTCTGAGGTGACATCAGGGCGACTGTGGCTATGGTAGAGATGGCTTGTGGAAGTGTCGTAGCCAAGGCCAGGGCAACTGATGATGACCAGATATACTAGAGCCTTCCAGAGACAGAAAGCTACCGTCAACGCCTTGATGGGCTGGCGGGGATTAAGGAGACTCGGGCGACTTGTCGCTGGGGAGCTCAAAGAGGAGCTCATGGTCACCAGGCAGTACTTGCGTGTGTAATTTTCACTAGTTCTGTGCAGCTACCAGATTTGCAAACATCGTAAGATGACTGTCAAAACCGATAATTGGTCGCCAAGGAGGTTCCCATTCGCCCATTCACCTTAGAAAGAGGGATTTTTGATCAACCCGACAAAATCATGACAAAGAAACCGAGGTAAAGCTAAAGGGGATCTGGAGAAGGCAAGACGCGTCGAAGCTCACCAGACGGGATGACGGACTGTGGATTGATCGGTCGGAATCCTCGGCACGCATAAGTCCCCCTTATTCAGCATCCACCGCTGCACAACTACGTAATGTTTGTGGACTGTGAGGGGGACCAAATGAAACCATGACGGTTTGAGTCTCCATAATTGAAGTGGCGAGTGGGTGGAAACCCAGTCGATTGGTACACTGTTCTGAAGAAGAGTTTTTACTCGATACTAGCCATATCTTTTCCAGTCGCTTTAGCTAGTACTTTACATAAGTAATACAAAATAGCTAGTTGTTTGACCCGAGTAGAGACATCCTACACTTTTTAAGATACATCATCATAACTAGTTGAAAGGGATGATGATGATGATGATGATGATGTCAGACCACTTTGCCTCTCTGCACTGGTGAAGTCGTTACTGTTCAGGTAACTACTTTTTAGGTATTATTCAGAACAGTCAGTTGACAGGGTCCAGTAGCCATCGACTGTTCTGGATTGGGTGAACAGGTCATCCAACCTTGGATCATCCCGCTAAATCCGCGGGCAGGTCAGCCCTACGGCGCGCTCGGAACTGATGGAGCCCGACTGCTTCAGTTCCAATCATCCGTATTCAAATCTGCTGCAGGTTCACATGACGGGGAATGCCCGAAGGGCTTCGGCATAGTAGGAATTAGATAAGATTATTCTCGTCGGCGCTGGAGAGAATGTCTTAGCGCCATTGTCTCAACGGCGACAAGGCAAATCTAGACGCCGACAAGCGCTAGTAGGGAAATGATCGAGACATTTAATTACATTGGGTCGAGTTAAGGAACTTCAGTGTGTGGAAAAGGGAGCACCAGCTATGCCAATTTCCAGAATGTTATGGTACTTAATAAATTGCACTCACATCAAATGATGACTGCCGCTGCTAGCCCGCTACATCAAATGGCCAGTACTAGTTGAAGTATCTACGCCCAAAGTAGTTCACAACGTACAGTTTTCTTAATTTCAAGGGGCGCTTACACAGGGCACCCACCTACTTACTGGTATCTTGTGATAGGTATAGCTAGTTATACACCTTAGGGCTCAGCTGGACGGACGAAGGAAGTATCCACCACCTACCCCCTTCAGCACTGCCCTGGGCGATATCTAAAGCGAACTCCTGCTCCCCTCTATTTCTCTGAGCTAGCTCGAGCCTCAGTCGAATGTAGTGGTCAGTAAACCATGCGGTGTTCGAAGCTTGATGAAATGAACAGCTGTGCGTTTCTTTGATATCGCCCACCTCATCATATTGCCTTGCCGCGGGAAGCCTGTGTTCTTCCGAAATATAGTTCCAATAGATTTTCGTACGATTAAGTTGAAAGACCAGCTGACCAACCAAACTTTCTCCATAACTATATCCGCTCTCAGCCTCGCCCTCAGCAGCTAGCGACCTTTTTTCCTTTCATGCAAGATAGGAGGGTCCACGATGGCATGGTTACAAGACTAAAGAGAAAAGTTTGCCATTTAGTCCCCGCCAGAACCAGACCCTCGTTTGTTAGATCGTAATGCCAAGCCCGACCCAGGAAGTCATTCGGTCGGACTGGACTGCCTCGGGGAGACAACGAGGGATTTCAGGATGGCATCCGACACTGCCAAGTAGTCTCAGGATCGGTCAATACGAAAAGTAAGCTTAGCTGGACAAGGCTTAGACGGTTACCAGATACTAGATCAGAAGATAGTATACCTATCGCTGCTGTGTTGGGCAAGGGAGCAGAAAGTCTCATGGCACCAACGATCTGATCTACCGTTTTCAGCCAGGTGAGGGGGTGAAAAAGAGAGGAGTGTGATTAGTGATTACTGTACTTTAGTCCCAATTCAGCCTTACGCTGGTCTCCGTCACCAGTGGCACTGAGTCAGCGGCGTGTCTGCCTCAAATTTGCAGACCCAGAGGTCCAAACTCTTTTTGCTTGCTGCCTCTAAAATCCGACATCCGGTCCCATGGCACGGTGCGGACCTTACCGGCATGTCGGAGCTTCCGGTTCCGTTGCAGCAAGTTGTCGAAAACCCGAAGTCCGCGGGGACACCGCGATGGAGGGGGTGTTGCTCTCCCCGAAACTAATCATCATCATACCGCGGCAGAGGAAACTTAAGATACCAGAGCCCGACTGAGCTGGGATACTTTTCTTTGTTGGTACCTGATAGGGATGTAGTCTGAGGTAAGTAAAGTAAGCAATGTGAGAGGTGCGTTGCGAGTTCCTATGGAGGTAAGGCAAGTATGAGGGTTGATAATGCTTATTACACCACAGGGGGATAATTAACCACGCTTAAGCAGAAAGTAGTATGTATGCATATAGTAGCAGCGGCATGGTCTTCCCTCTCTCCATTACCTAATCGCGATTGCATAATCCAGCTCCGATGCTCCGAAAAATGCTGTTGTCGGTCAACGGGTCGGTCAAGCTACTCATCTTCCGTTTCTTCACTGTAATACTAGATAGTTCTGCTCCATGGAAGCATTCGGATGATCTTCGTCATAATAATAGGAACAATTAATTGATTAATGAATTGATTAATTCTGCAGGGCACAGTTCATACTAACTATGTACTTACTGTGCTGTAGTAATCATCCTCGCTGAATTGATACGAGCCAAGCAATACGAGAGGATTACGATGCAGCCAATAAACCGCCGATGGAGGTTGCCATCCAATGAAGAAATGTTAGTGTCGGCGTTTGGTTAGTTCCGAAAGAAGAGGATCGTCGGCTAGCTGCTTGGGGCCATGGATGCGAGCTGCCGGCCATGGATGGTCAGGACCCAGTTCATGCAACGAGACCAGACGACCCAGCCTGTTCCTAGAAACATTAATTTTCACTTTCATTCTCACGATTTGGCTTGGCTGACTCGCTCTTGACCGTAGATTCCGATGGACATCGCTGCGGAGGAGTATACCCAGATCAGACTGGCAGAGACACTAAGGGGAAAGAACAGCCCCCCAGCGGGATCTTGACCAGATGTGACCTACTAAACCGTCATTGTCACTTCTGGTTCCATGTGGGTTCCTTTTGCTGTAATTTTTGCTTTTCCTTTTTTTTCATACCCTTTTTTTCTTTTCTTTTCTTTTTCCCACTTTGACCCTCCCCCATTTATTTAGTTCGATTCAAGAAGCATGATGGATGATTCTTATTTATGACTATTTGCCCACCAGATTCATGGTGGGATCTTGACCGCCATCTTTTCGCCCCTCTAATCGATGATCCATCGATCCCATCTGACAGGCGATTCGTATTCTCTTTCTTTCTCCTCGCACATCTGAAAGTCTGAATATTAAGGCGCTTCTGGACCCCCTAACCCACACTGTCCGGCCTCCCTTGCATACTTCCGCCCACTCTTTGCTCTTTGCTCCTCCAATGTCCACGTCGTACAACATCTGAATTTCCCCATTCATCCATCTATCCGGTTTGCCTCCTGCGCTGACCTCAATCCCCTCCTTCGCTATATTTCATCTGCAGCTTCAGCCTTATTCTGGTGGAGGGGCTGATAGTTCCCGTGCAGGTCACGCTCATTCTATCTACTTACTATATCCTCCATTCATCCTCCCCCTTCCTTGTCTCGTTATATCCTCTCTTACTACTTACTACCACTACTACTACCGCCACTCTTCCTGACCCGGGTCTTTTCCTTGTCTTTGTTCTCTTGCCTTCCATTGCTCTGAATTATTCAGCATATCTCTGGTATAACGAGGTACCAAACCAGTGAACTACGGCAACTTGTTAACTAGCTGCATCGGCTTAGGCTGACGTATTCTGTCAGCCACAGCCACCCCCGTCACTGTCATCATTGATAATCCCCGTCACTGCCACCGATCTATGCCGTCCATGTTGATCGGGGAGAATTAACAGACGTTGTCGCATCCCAAGAGATAATGCTATTCAACCTTGGCTTAACAGCGGATGCGGCAGCAGCTCACGAAAACGAATACCCCGGGTTACCATCCGAAACCCAGATCCCTAGCCCGACGCGTCATTCGTCCCCGGCAATTTCATTCGCTTCCCTGCCATCGTGGGGACTAGGCAGCATCTATAACCGGCGCAAACCCACGGAACCAGAAACGACGCAGCGTACAATGCCGCGCAAAGCTGCCATTGATACATTATCCTCGAGCGATGACGAGCGTTCGACAGTCACCCCAGTCCTAGCTCCATCAAGGATCGCCCGTTCGCAATCAGTTCGGAAACAATCGTCGCGCCCTAAAACGTCATACCAGCTAGCGCATCCCGCGGCCCACGCACGCCATAGGCGATTAAAGCTCCGGCCTAAGCTTCTCCTGCAGCTTCAACGTGTGTCGCAAACCCCACGACCTCTCCCACTTTTGGATGTGCTTCCCTCCACCGTGTTCCTGCCACCTCTAGCTCGCAAGTTCCCGACGATCTTCCGCGGTAAAAAAGGACTAGGCCCCAATGACCTCATTGTCGTAACTAGTGACCTCTATGAGCGGGCACCGGGCGATAATGGGGATAGGTCCCTAAGCTCTGATGATGAAGGCGGAGAACAACGTGAGGTGGTCGCAACGATATGCCAGCTCTTCAGGGACGATGCTCTGTCGAAAGGGAAGGCGGAGATCTGTTTGAACCATGGACCAGTTTGGGAGGCCACGCCTCTTGCCAATGGCTCCTATGAGTTTGTGGCCAATACAGATGATGGTATCCAGGTCCTGCGGTGGGTTCTGAGAGGTGGGAGGAATCGTCGCGTGTCTGCGCCCCCAGGCTTCTCGCAAGAGGACAGCAAGCGGTTTACGTTCAGCGTGATCAATCCTAGCACTCGCCGTCACCCGGTTGTTGGTACGATGACACGCAATCACCTCGAGGTGTATGATGAGTACTCGATTCCGACCACACCGGGTATTGCTGGCTCGCCAACTTCCGCCATGTCCGTGCTCAGCGACTTCTCCGAGATGGATGATCCACTGGACCGAAAGGTTCTGAAAACCGACAATGACCTTCGCATGCTGATCATTATCACCAGCATATGGGTAGCCTTTAGGGAAGGCTGGTCTCATAACTTCACTTACGACGATTCAGCCTTGGCGATCAACACTAAGACAATGTGTCCGTCGAGACACAGCTCGCCAACTGCGATTAGAAGTGAGACTGACAGATTCACCGAGAGGGAGGATGGTCATGATGATGTTCCCCCGCTAAATGGTCGAAGACATCGCCTCTCGACATCCAGCTATGTCCCTACACAATCCACGGTGTCCGACCGATCGACGACCTTTGGGAGCTTATCGAGACGGTCCAACTCAACTGGTGCGGCCTTCATTGAGCGGACTAACCGACGTGCTTCGGGTAGCAACGGTCGTCTCACCCGACACAGTACGCTCTCCAGTCCTCGCGAGCAGAGACAGGACGAAACCGTCGAAGCCAAGCCTGCCCGACAAGACTCCAAGAGCCGCAGGTTATTTTCCCATAGGAAATCCGACGTCCAAGATTTCAAGATGACAGCTTCCCCGGATCAAGCGATAGACGGGTCCAGGGGATACGAAAACAACCAGTCACGCCAAGCCGATTCTTTTCGCGACAAAGGTATTGACTCCCCGCCAGACTCGGCGCCGAGCAAGGGAAAGCGTCGGCATCGGATTAGCAGCCTCTTCGAATATATTATTCGCAAGACCGGACATCATCATTGAGCCAAGCCTGGAGCTTAAAACCACATACCCATTTCACAAATATCTCCATTCATTGTTTTATCTGCTCTGGACAGTTGTCTTCTTTTCGTATCTCCCTCTTGCAGAGGCGAGAATATCTGTCCCAGACACTACAATAGTGACACGAAAGCCTGGAGCTGCGGTTGTATTATTGTATGCAAGTGGATGGCAAGGTCTCCGTTGTAAGGCCGGAAGCTATCGCTACTTCTTATCGCACTGGGTGTCTGGCCTCTCCCATTTTTCAACTTTGCATGACACTTGTCTCTCCCACATTATCTCTCAGCTCTTTTGCACTTCCCAGCGATATGAATACCACGACATATATCTGATATAGCGCTCCTTTTCTCTTACTCTCTTATTTTCTTACCCTCCTGATTCCTCTTTCCCGTCCTCACCATCAATATTCACACCACCTTTTTGTCCGTGTATATGTACAAACTAAGCTCCGCAGCATTGATTGTTTTGGGGAGATATACCTGGTATTTTGTAGAGTACGTACAAATAGCTTGAAAAATACATATAACTGGCACATACGACACATTATTGTTTGAACTCATAGTATATGCAGGGAATAGGATAAGAAGGCATTTTCCAGCCAGAAACGTAGTGGGTTTAGTTTCCGAGGGATCGCATACTTACTACAATTGGTTTGTGGGGTTTGTTGTAACCGATCGTCATAAATGAGGGGGAACAAGCCTTAGTTCATAGATCCAGCCGATCGCAAATATGTTCATTCAAGCGCATGAAGACCACGAGTTCTTTCGTCCTTTATGTCATTGCAATTGGATTATATGAATGGTAGCTCATTTGTGTGACTGAACAGATTGATTTTACTGTGTATATAGTGACATTGATTAGATGATCATATTCTAACCTTTACCGGTCCAGAGCAGTGATAGCCTTAGGGATGTAAGGCTCCTCCAGGTACTTAATCTCCTCATCAGTCAACTTGACCTTGGTAGCGGCAACAGCCTCGTCAATGCGCTCCTTGCTGTTGAGGCCAAGAATCGGGTTCTCATTGGGATGGCTCAGCGACCAAGCGATGGCCACCTGGGCCATGCTGATACCCCTCTTCTTAGCGATCTCTTCGACACGGTCGACGATAGCCTTGTCTGACTCCGTCTCGCGGCTGCGGATGAGGAACTTGAGTGCCCCGTCTGTCGCCTCACGCACAGTAGAACGAGAGCCCCACGGGCGGGTCAGCACACCACGAGCCATGGGCGACCAGGGGATCAGGCCCACGCCGGTGTCACGGCAGTACGGGATCATCTCGCGCTCTTCTTCTCTGGCGATTAGGTTGTGGTAGTTTTGCATGGAGATGAACTGGTGCCAGCCATTGCGGGCGGCGATGTTCTGGAGGGTCTGGAATTCCCACGCAGCCATCTTGATAGGCGTAAGCATGCGTCGCTGGAGGAAAAGAGGGAAAGGAAAGACGTACCGTGCTAGCTCCGATGTATCGGACCTTGCCGCTTTCAACCACGTCGTTGAGAGCCCGCATGATTTCCTCACGGGGAGTATCGCGATCCAGCCGGTGAATCTGCAGCACGTCGATGTAGGTTCCCAGTCTCTCGACACTGGCGTCAACGGCGTCGAAGATGTGCTTGCGGGACAGGCCGACCCGGTTGACGAAATCACCGTCGTTAGCACCGGAAGCAGAAATCGGAGGGAAGTTGCCTTGGTCATCCACACCGAAGTAGCACTTGGTCAGGATGACAACCCGGTTACGGGGAATAGAGAACTTCTTCAGGGCTTTGCCAATGACCTCCTCGGAACGGCCGTGGGAGTAGACATCAGCCTGGAAGCTAGTTAGTAACGTATTGAGGCAAAAGGGAGATAGTAGTTTGAATGTACCGTATCCCATGTGTTGATTCCGCGCTTGTAAGCATGCTCAATCAAAGGGAGAGCTTCTTCCTCGTCTAGAACCCAATCTTGCCACTGTTTGGCGCCATAGGACATGGCGCCTAAAATGATTTTGGAGATCTTCAGTCCCGAGTTTCCCAGGCTAACATGCCAATTCCGTCAGCTAAGTCAGAGTCCATGAGATGAGTCACAATCACAATTTACATACCGGACGTATTCCATGTCGTTGTTGGTGGCCATGATGGATCAGTTTGAATGACTGTAACGCCATGTTAGTCACTTCCACAAGCACGCGGAAAGATGCGGGGAGGTTATGAGATGTGAAATTCACGTACAAATAAGGCTCTAAGTGACCAATTGCTGGAGCGAAGTAATGTAGAAGAGTTTACGAGAAAATCCAGTACCTTGATGGGACTGCAAGCAGCTTATCAATACTTCGTAGCAACCACTGACTGAAGTCCAAAATAAAGGAGCGGGGCTAGCTAGTCAGACTCAATTGAGTTGCCGAAGCATAAATGAGCCATGAGCCAGCTGGTTGACCCCATTATTAAGCTCCCCACCGAATTGCCGAAAGTGCGAAGCGATGAGTTGCCAGAGCCGATGAGTTACCGACAGCCTTTCTCGGGTTGAGCTGCGCTTGGCCCATCGGTCAAGAGGGTCGGGAAGCTTATGCGGGGTTCATCATGAAGATCATCCATTCCTACGGCACAATGTGTGTCTATGGAAGACAATAGAGGGCTTTCACGATGCAAATATACAGCACACTGGGGACCGATGGAGAGGAATGGCTTCTTAATACTAATAGACAAGAAAAAGAAAGGAGGGGCAGCCAAGGAGGGAATCCCGTGATCCGCAGCTTTGCTTGTTTGCTGCTGCTGCTTCTTCTTCTTCTTCTTCTTCTTCTTCTTCTTCTTCTCTCTCTCTCACTTTCTAGATAATCCTATTCGGTTCAATCTTCTTTGCTTTTCACCTCAGTCACACCACTACCTCTACTCTCTTCTGATAGAATGAATGTACCGCTGCTGCACGTGCCTTGTGGAAATCATCATCGCCGTCTCGTCTAAGTAAGTAGGCAGCGATCTCCTGATAGGATAACCTGCTAGAGTTATACCTGGGCACACTCCAACCCCTGCGGAAGCCACAACAAAGTCACGGTGGTTCTTCGCTCGGAAAGCAGAGGAATAAGACGCCGGGGTAGGATCCCGTTCGAGCAAGGCGACCCCGCCAATGAACGGTGCTGGTGGCGGTGGCGCCAGCCACTGCTTCATGATTCACTGGTTTTCTGGGGAAAGACTGGTCCGATGTAACCATCAGGCGACTGAAGGCTGCATAGCGACAATAGCTGGGGCACCCTCAGCTTTGCGCAACAGTCAATGAGCTATTCTGCACGTGGTGCAGGTATTGCAGAGTATCCGACTTGGCCACAGACCTGGCTAAGCTGCCTCTTCCGTACGAAAAACCGGACAGACGTCTGTAGCATCAAGGGCTGGCTGAACTGTTACGTCGTGGGGCTATGCGCTCTGAATCCAAGCTCTGTATGTCATGGCTGAACAGTCCGGACATCCCGGCAGGTCCGAAGGAAATCTGGTAAAAATTCCCGAGCTGGATCTGATCGCAGCCTGTCGAACGTTGACTCTACTCATGTCACTGCTCGTCAGTGGTTCACGCGGCTTCCTGCAGAATACTGGCTGCATGAACTTTTCCAGCACCCAGATCAGTTCCCAATATCACCAATCGGTGGATTTGGCAGTTCTGAGAGGACTCGATGACATTCCCACCCAGTGCAGCCTGACGTTTAGGGACAATAAACGGTCTTGAATCGACAGACATCTAGGTAGTATTCATATACATCTAGAAAGCTATGAGGAGAAGACCGCCGTTCACCGCTGACTCGTCGGGTGAGCATCGTTCCTCTTACTGAGAAATTCTTTTGCATGTATGTGGCTACTAAGATGCGCAAACTGCCATGGATATGTATACCTGATTATGTCTTCGATAATTCTGATTGGAGATGCGTTATTTCATGTCCTTCGACAGACACCGTTGAGAGAATCTCACTGGACAGTCTATATCCAAGCCAGGTACAGACTAGACCGTCTGTCCATCAGATTCCAGCACGGCGTTGTGATCCTTCGTCAAAACAAACGAGTGCGTCTATATGGCTAGCAGCTTTGCTTCATGTAAGAACTTATCGTTCTCTGTAGGTCTGACTATGTACAGACATCTAGCCGCATATGAACCACCAATGATGACCAGTAGCCAAAATAGCCGATGAGAAACGGGATTTATGGGAAGAGTAGTGCCTGCTCCTGTATTGGCTGAGAGCCAATAGCTTCATGCCAATGCCTATAACTTCTCACCTTGGAGATGAGAATGTGGCTAGCTGGACTGTATACTCCAAGGTCATGCTTTCGAAGATGGAGACACCCATCGCAAGCAGCGTCGCAGCGCATAGCCGAATTCATGCCCAACGAAGACATCAGACTTGCTATCGTGAGATCCGAGTGCTCAAGGACAGCTGAAATGTGATTCATCGTGCAGATGGAAGTTCGTAGCGAAGTTTCCACTCGACATCCAGGTCCGAGACAGGCGTGCCTCGAGGTGTTTACTCGAAGTGACTCTACCAGTCGCGAATTCGCATCGCTCAAAGCATCTGGACAGAAGTCGGAGCTGAATGTCAAATCTTAGTCTCCTCTCAGTCTCAAAACCTATATAAGGAAGGCAGATTCTCCTCCATTCCTTCTTCCCAGCATCATCACCAACAGAGCTCGCAAAGCAAGCAACAGTACACAAGAATAACCTCTGACTCTACTCTTTTCAATCCAAGAAATCAAATTTTTGCAATGTCTACCGTTGTGACCACTGCTCCTCCTGTGCAGACCATGTCTCTCCAGGCAGTTTCGCACTCGGGCTCTTCGGACGAGGAGCTCTTGCAGCTTTTTCGCCGAGTGACCATCAGCAGTTCTGATGGCCACGATGTGTCTGAGATACAAATCAAGAAGGCCTTCCAGCAGGAGATCAGCCGGCCCCTGGGTCGACAGATGCTGGAGGCATCCTTGGCGCATGCGAATGGCTGCTCTTGCTATCACTGGAACTACCATGACCGGATCAGCGGCAAAGTCAACATCTCTCGGGTTGACTTGACTTTTGACCTGACTTCAAAGAGCATGGGACAGGCCGTGAAGGGTGAAGCTGCTGGATTCTACAGGCCCAACAGTGCTTTTATCAAGTAAGTCTTGCCCTTTCTTCATACAAATCATCACATTCTAATAGCCAGCAGTGCAACCGTCTACTATGACGACCAACAATATCTCCAGGGCAACCAGAGCGTCCAGATCTACATGGATGGAAGCGTATGCACTCCCATTTCCATTTTTCAGGACAATAGTAAGGCATGCTGCTAACCCGCAATCCAGAAATTCATCATCGACTTCTTCACCACCGACCAGTCGGACAAGCCAGTCGCGCGTATCGTCCAGAACGCCTCATCCTTCACCTTCCAGGGCACTGACACTGGTGACGCTACCTGGGGTACTAGCTAGTGACTGAGTCGATGGCCGCTGGAAGAAGCCCTTTGGGGTTCCCTGATGACAATACTCATCTATGGCAATCAATTTGGAGATGACGGGGTGATGCGGATCACGATGGAGATGATGACGATGATTATGTCTCGGGCTTTGTCTTGTTATTTGTTGCTTTTCAGTCGATCCTTACTTATCAGTTTTGTTTAGTCTTGCTTGCTAGGAAGAATAAGAATTGATCCGCATAGAACTGTGTTGCACCGTAAAACCGAGGAAACCTTCACCGTAGCAAAGCACTTCATTAGACACTACACCCGCTGCGTGGGCCCCTTCCTGATCTTCCTGGATTCGAAGGTCTAGAATGACACCAAGGGATCTCTGACATTTTGCTGTTTGGACAGAGAGGCTCATAATTTTCAGTAACGAAATAATGTATTGATCAAATAAGATACTTGACTACGTATTCATAGAAACATCTGAACTCGTCCATCATCCATTGATGAAATAGGGAAATCCTTTACCTCTAAACCAACCCACCCACCTCATATACAGTCCTTTCTATACATTTCTTTTCAACTTCCCCATCAAGTCATACAAGAACTTTTATGTCACCCAAGAAAGGAAAAAAAGGTCATAACCTCATACAATGTGCCACACAAATTAAGCAACCCACGTAACCCCAAAGCGAAAACCCATGTAGCAAAGCACGCTAGACAGTGACAAACTTATATGTATAAACTTAAGAGGAACCACCACGACCACCAACGTTCGACAAGGCCTTCTTCTGGTCCTCGCTCAGCTGGGTCGTAGGCAGAGGCCGAGCTGCGGTCGAAGCGGCAGACGGGGGAGGAAGGAATCCAGTTTGAACGAGGTAAGAGGCGTACAGACCGACTAGCTCCTCGGTGACACCGGCGCCGGCGGAGGCGTCGATGCCGGACCAGGCGGCGTCGGCACGGAGAGAGGCGGCGGCGTTGACGTCGTCCAGTTCGGGGGCCTTGGTATTGGAGGGGAGGTCGGAGGTAACGAAGTGGTAGAGGGGCATACTGGGACGGGATGTTAGTATCGTGATGGGGTATAACGTGGGATTATTGGGGTAGGGTTAAAGCTTACAGTGCGTGCTGAGACTCGGGGTCGTCGTGCTGTCCGTCATTGACGTACTGTTCCAGGGACTTGGACCAGGGGACGTAGTCAACCTGCGGGACGTCGTATCCGTACAGTTGGAGAGCACCCAAGAACTGGTTGAAGCGGAGACGCGGGTGTCCAGTGACCTGGGCGACGCCGATGGGAGTGCAGGGAGGCTGGAATGCGGCAGCGATGACCACACGGGCAACGTGGTCCACAGGAACCATGTTGACGGTGTTGTTAATGTTGGGGCGGGAAGACAGCTGGATGCATCCCTTGATCATACGGATGAGGAAGTCATCGGTGTTGGTAGCTAGAGTTTACATGTTAGCATGATCTGGGTATCAATATGTTAGAGGTTCGCTTACTTCCGGTCTTGGAGTCACCAAGAACGTAACCAGGACGAACGACGGTTCCCTTCAGGCCCCTGCGACCTGCCTCACGGACCAGGTACTCTCCAGCCCACTTGCTCTGGCCGTATCCGGTTCCAAGCCCGACGGCACTGCCCTCGAGATCGTCCTCCTCGCTGATACCCGCTCCACCGGCTGCAACGATGCGCTCGGATTCAGAGACATAGTGGTCGCTGTCGAGAACACTGGTGGAACTGACAAAAGAGAACTGCTTGGGCTTTCCACTAGCGCAAAGCTTCAGCGCATCGATGGTGCCCTGGACATTGGCTGGCTTAAGGGTAGAATAAGGGTAGACCCAGTGGACAAGAGCGCCGTTGTGAATAACGGCATCCACACGCTTGGTCAAGTCGTCCCAGAGAGCATCCGAGAACCCGAAGCGTGGCTCACCCAGGTTACCGCAAACACACTGCAGTCTGCTGGTCCAGGCCTCATCCCAGAAGCCGTAGGCGCGGCAGGTGGAGCGGATACGTTCAAGCGCCTGCTCATCGGTCTTACCACGAACCAGGGTCACAACCTTGGCCATGGGTGACTTGCGAGTGAGAAGGTCACGAAGGATGTGCGCACCCAAGAAGCCAGTGGCACCAGTCAGGAAGATGGTTGGCTCACTGGACAGGAGAGGCTCGGTACGCGTGGGGAAAGAGGCGGGCAAGGAAGTCTCTGCCAGCTTCCGGGCATCCTTCGAGTACTCATCATCAAGCTCGTCAGGAGTAGCCGAGGCATCTGCCTTAGCAGCGGTCTTGTCATCATTGCTGGCGAAAGACTCGAAGTTCTGCAGACGGTCAATCTCGGCGGCGAATCCCCTGAGGGTTGGGCTACGGAAGATGGCGTTCATGCTAACGTCAATTCCGCGCCACTTGCGGCGAATGTCGAAGAACATCTGCTGGGCAAGGATACTGTGCCCTCCAAGGTCGAAGAAGGAGTCATCAGGACCGATCATGCGAGCAGTAAGGTTGGGGATGCGTGAGGCCCAGATTGAAGCCAGCGCCTGCTCGGTTTCAGATAGAGCCTGGACCACAGATGACTTGCGACGAGGAGCTGCGGCACTAAGCTCTGCAGTATCGGGGAAGGGCAACGCAGGCTTGTCGATCTTGCCGTTAGGGTTGAGAGGCATGCGCTTGAGGGGGATGAACACCGTCGGCACGGCGTAGGAGGCGAGCTTGGTCCGCAGCAAGTCACGAATGTCGTCACGAAGAGGACGGAACCGTCTAAGCATGCCGACCATTCCTTCAGCAGAGTCATCATCCTCGAGACCCTTCTCTTGCAGCCAAGCAGCCCACTTGCTCATGTCCGGCACGAAATAACTGACCAGAGTCCGCTCCTCAAACTTGTCACGACGCACCAGGGTGACGTTCTCTCTCACCAGGGGATGGCGAGACAGATGGGTATCGATCTCACCAAGCTCGATACGGAACCCACGGATCTTGACCTGATCATCTGCACGTCCGGAACACTCGACATCTCCCGAAGGAGTGTACCGGCCAAGGTCACCACTGCGGTACAAGCGATCTCTAGGACCTTGGTAGAACTGCCTCCAGGGCTCGTTCGCGCTGTCTGCCTTGGCCTGGTCTTTCTGAACCCAGGTCTGGTTATCAACAAACCAGTTGTTGAGGAACTTCTTTTGGTTCAATTCAGGCGAACCCAGGTAGCCTTCGGCAAGACCACCGGCACGGACGTAGATTTCGCCAACTTCACCGATGGCGCAAATGCGGCTGGGCTCGAAGCGGTTGACAACCAGCATTTGAACGTCAAGCATTCCCCGACCTGCCGGAATGACGTCCTTCATAGTATCCAGGTAGCCCTCGTCGCTCGAGTAGCTCGGGATTTCGAAGTAACTGACCGCACGCTGTGTCTCAGTCGTTCCGTACATGTTAACGATGTTGACATTGGGAGCCAAGCCCTGCAGAGAGCGGCAGTCTCTCTTAATCAGGATATCACCGACGAAGAAGGCATGGTGAAGCGAGGGGAACTGTGCCGAAGCACCGCCGACGAGAATCTGACCCATGGCAGGGGTAAGGTGAGTGACAGTAGCTCCATACTCGCGCATCCACTCGGCAAGCTTTTCGTTCTGAATATCCTCCCGGGCAGGAACCAGCAGCTGAGCTCCCAGGAAAAGAGGGGTGAAAATATCTCTTTGGATCGGGTCGTGAGCGATACCGCTGAGCATAGTAAACCGATCGTTGGGCGTAAGCTTGAAAGTCTCGGACATCCATGGGAAGTAGTATGCGAGAGAAAAGTGACGACCCTTGACACCCTTGGGCCTGCCCTCCGAGCCAGAAGTGAAGGACAAAGTCGGGGTGGAGTCTGGACCGACAACGACGCCAACAGACTTGGCTTTCAGAGGAACTTGGTTGGCCAAGACATCCTGGCCGTTGATCGATCCTCCGACGAGGGAGCCGTCGTCGCGAAGGGCCAGGGCAGGGACTTCCGTGCGCAGCTCCAGGTTCTCGTTAATGAATGAGCGGACCACATCGGAGAGCTCGCCGGCATCCTTTGTGGCCTTCTCAATGTTGATCAGTGCCCGAGGGCGAGCCACATCCAGATAGATGCACTGTCTTTCCGGGGGGTAGGCTGGATCGATGACGGAGAAGGTCGCGCCAGCCTTCAGGATACCCATAACGGCCACCACCAGGTCGACACCACGGTAAGCGTACACCATGACGACCTCTCCTCTCTCCACGCCCGATTGGACCAGATGATGACCCAAGATATTCGAAGCCTCATTGATTTGCTTGTACGTGAACTCCCGGTGAGGAGACCGCTCGGACTTGGTCTCCACTACACAGAGTCTCTCGGGGTGCTTCTCAGCGTTAGCGGCGAAGATATCGTGGATAGCACCGCGGAAATTGGACCAGTTCAGATCGGAGGTCGGGTCCGGAAGAAGGGCCAATTGATCTTCAGTCATGAAGTCAATGCGGCCAATTGCTTGTTCCGGGTTGCTGGTCGCATTTTCAACCAAACGGGCAAGCTGCTTGAGGATGGTGGAAATTCTCGAGCTAGAGAAGAGTCTTTGGTTGTAGTAAGCTCCCAATTCCGCCTGGTTTGTGGAGCCATCCGATGCACTGATCGGGGCAATGTTGACAACCAGATCTGTTGTCTCGAAAGTGTTGGCAGGGTAATCCTGAGAGGCAGCAGGGGCATCGTAGGCAGCAAAGCGGAAGAGGACGGGGGAGCGTTCAGACTGGGACTTTTCTTGGATATAGGATCGTAGACTGCCCAGAGGTACGATCTCGGCCGAGCCTTGCTCGAATGCCTGAACAAAGGTTAGATGAGCGACTATGATAACATACGCTACCTTAATTTTTTTTTTTTTTCCTAGTCATACCTTCTGGACCTTGGCATACAGCTGTAGGAAGGTTTCAGATGCCTCAATTGGGACCCTCAGGACGAAAGGACGACCATCGTCGCTGGAGCTGGTTCCGACGGCAATATCCTCGTCACCGGTGAGCCGTGCAACGAGCACGATGAACGCTGTCAGGAAGACAGTAAATCCGGACGAAGAGCCTGAGATCTTCTGCAAGTCCGATTGCGTCTCCTTGGACAGCTGAATGGACTCGAAGGCTTCAATTGCCCTCTTGGGAAGCTCCTGCTTCTGGTTGTCGGGATAGTCTCGGGTGAGGGGAGACACTGTGAGGTTTTGGAGTCTCTGAGCCCATCGCTCGAGGCGCTCCTGCAAGGAGACTGATTCGACAGCCATTGTTACAGTTGCGATGCCCTTGTAAGTGGGGGGAGATGAGGGACGTCAACTGCACTTGGCGGAATATGAAAGGTCAGTAGGGAATTAATGAATTAGTTGGAATTAAAGATGGGAAGAGCAGCGATCAGCGATGAGTCAAGAGGGGCACGCGAGAAAAAGTGCCGATGTCGGCTGCAGCCCACCAGACAGTACTAGCCTGAGGTTTCCTTTTCCTCCCCACAATTTGGGAGGATCATTTCGATGGCGGTGATCTCACCGCCTCTGGGGTACATCCAGCAGAATCCCGAAATCTCTCCGGCTGTAATAATACACTGACCGCTTTCTCCATTTGCACCGCCACATGCGGCGGTGGCTTACCACACATCCTGTACAAACAACTGGGACTCTTTATCCACTTGGATGGAGACACCGTCGTATCGCTGACTTACCCGCTTGGGTCTAGGCTTCTGAACCCCTTCCAGGCACTTCCGCATTGGGTTGTTCAGGAACAAAGTGCAACGCTGCCTCACAGTCTATGCTTCCAATCCTGCTGAGGTGCTTTGGATTGTCACTTCGTACTCTCGCTTGCCATGGGTTAATAGACGTGTCTCTGACGTCTCTTTCACACCTCGCTTTTCTTCCCGTTATCATATTACTCCCTCGTTCAACAACCTTCGCTCCTTCAGTTCCATCCCCTAACCCCCTTAAGGACTTTGACCGTAATACCTAGTTTATTACTTACCGTTCGTTTCCCACCCGCATCGGGACAGGCAGAAGCCTCACAGAAGAACATCCGGTCACTTTCTCACTTTTGACTTGGACGGACGGAACTTCCACTCGGCAGATTTCCCCTGATTGATTCAGGCCTGATCCAGGCCGTGCATCCTAGATCAAAATGATCCCTCATCGGAGCACGGCTCTCATTACCATCATCGTCTTTGTTGCCCTTGTCTTGGTCATCTTCTCTTCCTCCCCGACGACCGACCCTTCGACTGGTGAGGAAGTCTCCGGCCCGGCCAAATATGTCCCTCACCCGAAACTTCCTTCGTTAAATAACCTGCATCTGCCATCGTTTCACCCGACAGTGCATACACCTCCGGAACCGCAACCTAATAGCACCAGCGGCGAGTCCAAGTGGTTCAGCGATTGGTCGTGGATCAACCCTTTCTCGTCATCGATCACCCTCGATGAGAACCGTTCCGTCCTCCCCCCTCTCAGAAATCGCCCATTCATCTACACGTACTACGAGCCCAACAAAGGAAACGATCGGGAGGAGGATAATGCGGACGCGCAGCTGCTTCTCGCCTGGCGCAGAGCTTGGTTTGCGCAAGGATTCCGCCCCGTCATTCTTGGCCCTGGTGAAGCCATGAACAACCAGCTTTACGAGCTTGTTCAGCCCTTGAATCTTAAGCCGGAGCTTGAAAGTGAGCTGTTCAGGTGGCTAGCTTGGGGCCATATGGGTGATGGTATGCTTGCGGATTGGCACTGCTTTCCCATGGCCCGGTACGATAACGCTCTTCTCACTTATCTGCGTCGAGGCACCGATCCTGCCCTTATCACCCGCTTCGATGGCTTTGGGAATGCTCTATTTGCTGGCGAGAAATCACGTATCAATGATGCAATCAAGGAGGCTATGAACAAGGTGGATGACAAGTCCACCTCTTTGATAGATTTGCTTCCAGCCGAATTCTTCAAGGTGGAAGAGCCTAACGCTCTGGCTCTTTACGACTCGACTGCCATTACCAGTCACTACCCTACAGTTGCCGAAAAAATTGTCTCTTCGCCTACCGCTGGACGACTGGCCTTGGCTGAATTGATCAATGCCCACCTGCACAACACTTTCCAGAACTCCTTCCCTGCAGGCGTTGCTGTATTGAAACCATTCCCTGAGCATACTACGGCTCTGGTGGAACCGGCCCTACGGCTTGCCAAAGCCCTGGTTCAATGTCCTGGTTCTCCCGTTCCCCGCTCGTGCCCTCCGAACTTGCCGAAATGTCACCCCTGCGATGCTGAAAAGCCCATGCAGGTTAGCCAGCCAGCGACGTACAGGAATACGACCCAGGTCTTCACGATCGGGACTCTGCCTCATCCTTTTACGCTCATCAGTCTGCAGCAGGATTCTACCGAGGTTACAACGCGGCACATTCGCCGCGAGACAGACCGTGATGTATGGTTGGCTGAAGTGACCAAAGAGCACCTTGGCACGGATATCGGTGGTTCTGCGAGAGCTGTTGTTTTTAAGAGAGCTGTTGCCGATGACGCCGTCGTAGGCACCTCCCTGTGGATGACTGTTGAGTCACTACCCCCTCAGGCCGGACAGTCCCTGCCTTCCGAGCTCTTAGACGAGTTTGAGTGGCAGTTTGGATTCAAGATCCCGCGTGATGGCAAGGTTGATGCAAAGAATGAAGAAGAGAAGAAGGAATCCATCCAACAGGCCAACCCGAGTGAGCAGGGTGTCGAGAAGGAGTATGGTATCCTGAAACAGGCACGGGAATTTCTGAAGGGCAAAGGTACCAACCGAATTGGTATCACCGATGTGGCAGAGGCTTGGAACTTGGCGGACACGGAAGTCTGGCGATTCGTGAGAGCATACCGGTATGTACACCGACACAGGACTACAAATTCTTTCCTAGCGTTCCCGTCTTTCTCCTTATTACGGAACCGAAAGGAAAGGATTAAAGATTGAATAACATGAGCTAACAAGTTATCGTTCACAGTGCGCGCAGCGTCGTGGAACGCAAGAAATGGGAAGAAGAAGAAAAGGACTTCATTGGAGCCAAGCCAAAAGTATAATTAGTGTCTTTCTTTTTCTCTTATACTCATAGACATGTTATTGCTAGTACTTGTTGGTGTACATTGCTTCTCTTCGCTTGAACTGTTTACTATTTATCTTGGCCCGGGTGGCTTCGGCCAAAGCATTGGGAACGGCGTTGATCGATACTCATTATTCTTTCTTGCTGTTGGTACTAGGCCCGTGATCTCTTACTATATAATTTCATGCTTTGCTGTTTCCTTATTTACTTACCAAGAGTCCAACTATTGAGACTACTAACTTCTCTTTAGAGTACTTCCTAGTACTACTAGTTTGCTCACCGGGCACCAGTGAGAGTCGCTAGATTAGTGATCAGATGACATCTGCCGTAAGTTACCGCCCATCGGACAGTGGCGATCGCCGCCGGGCGGGCCAGCGATAGCCAGCGATAACCGCAGTGGGGAGGCAACGATAAGCTTGTGCATGACTTTACATTTCCTTGGTTAGCTCATGCCGGGGAGGGACTTCCCCCCTTTCTTCATCATCTTGCCACCATAAGTTTTATTGTATATCCTTCTATGTTCTGAAATACTTCGGCTTTGAATACCTTCATGGATCCTATCCTAATACAACTCTGAACCAACTTGATTATTTCTTACACCGGCCGGTCTTGGCGTCCGCTCATCTCGGCGGGGAAATCGACTTTCCGCATTTGAGTTCCAGGAAACAAGATGGCCCCAGGCATTTTAGAATCACCAAAGCCAACGGTGGCTGCCAGTAAGGCTGTCACCTTGGCTCAGCTCACGGAGGACTGGGATGACACTATTCGCTTCTATCTCAACGGCACAAAAGTAGTCCTCGACTCGATCAATCCGGAAGTCACGCTATTGGAGTATCTGCGGGGTATCGGTCTGACAGGCACGAAGCTGGGCTGTGCGGAAGGTGGCTGTGGTGCTTGCACAGTGGTATGTATCCAGGTCATTTCATCAGCATTTAGATTCATGTTGACGTGAACCAGGTTGTATCGCATTTCAATACGACGACAAAGAAGCTTTATCATGCTTCAGTCAACGCTTGCCTCGCACCCTTAATCAGTGTAGACGGGAAACATGTTATAACGGTGGAAGGTATCGGCGATGTGAAGAATCCCCATGCTGTCCAACAGCGACTTGCGGTTGGTAATGGAAGCCAGTGCGGTTTCTGTACGCCAGGAATTGTCATGGTATGCTCTTCGAAGTATGGTGAATGGCGGGACTAAGCTGACAGATCTACAGAGCCTCTATGCCCTCCTACGCAATAACTCTGCGCCGACCGAACACGACGCTGAAGAAGCATTTGACGGGAATCTTTGTCGTTGCACCGGGTACAGGCCCATATTGGATGCTGCCCAGAGCTTCACAGCTCCCAAGGGCTGCGGGAAATCCCTGGCCAACGGAGGAACAGGTTGTTGCATGGATAAACAGAACGGCGCTGGGGGTTGCTGCAAGCAGTCATCGGCAGACACAACAGATGGAGATGGTCCGAAATTCACGCCGCCAGAGTTCATAGAGTACACTCCGGGCACGGAGCTGATTTTCCCGCCTCAGCTCCACAAGCACGAATTCCGCCCTTTGGTCCTTGGTAACAAGAAAAAGAAGTGGTACCGTCCGGTCACTCTCGAACAATTATTGGAGATCAAGGCTGTACATCCTGATGCTAAGATCATTGGAGGGAGCACGGAGACACAGATTGAGGTCAAATTCAAGGCTATGAGGTACAGCGCCTCTGTCTACGTCGGTGATATTCCGGAACTCCGTCAGTATTCGCTCAAGGATGACCATTTGGAGATTGGGGCCAATGTCTCCTTGACCGATCTCGAATCAATCTGTGATGAAGCCCTCGAACGCTATGGGCCTTTGCGAGGCCAGCCATTTAACGCCATCAAGAAGCAACTCCGCTATTTTGCTGGAAGACAAATTCGCAACGTCGCGTCACCAGCAGGAAATCTGGCTACAGCATCTCCAATCTCTGACCTAAATCCAGTCTTTGTGGCTACCAACACTGTCCTTGTAGCCATGTCGTTGGGTGAAGTTATCGAAATCCCTATGAGCCAGTTCTTCAAGGGCTATCGATCCACTGCGCTCCCGCCTGACGCTATTATCGCTTGTTTACGGATCCCGGTTGCGTCCGAGAAGGGGGAATATCTGCGTGCCTACAAGCAGTCAAAGAGAAAGGATGATGACATCGCGATCGTGAACGCAGCTTTGCGGGTCTCACTTTCTCCTTCCCACGATGTGCAGAGCGTAAACTTGGTCTTTGGAGGGCTGGCCCCAATGACCGTGTCCGCACGCAATGCAGAGGCCTATTTGGCTGGCAAGAAGTTCACCAACCCTGCTACCCTTGAGGGTACCATGGGTGCCTTAGAGCAGGACTTTGACTTGAAGTTTGGTGTCCCTGGAGGAATGGCGACTTACAGAAAGTCTCTCGCCTTGGGATTCTTCTACCGGTTCTACCACGATGTACTGTCCTCCATCCAGGTCACGGACGCAGATGTTGATGAAGATGTCATTGCCGAGATTGAAAGAGCCATTTCCTCTGGAGAGAAAGATCACGAGGCTTCTGCAGCATATCAACAGAAGATTCTCGGAAAGGCTAGTCCTCATGTTTCTGCACTGAAGCAAGCTACTGGAGAAGCACAGTACACCGATGACATGCCGATGATGAAAAACGAGCTTTACGGCTGCATGGTTCTTTCGACCAAGGCGCATGCTCGGATACTTAGCGTGGATACTTCGGCCGCTCTCGATATTCCTGGCGTTGCTCATTATGTGGATCATACCGATCTCCCTAACCCCAAGGCCAATTGGTGGGGAGCTCCGAACTGCGATGAAGTTTTCTTCGCGGTCGATGAAGTCACAACTGCTGGCCAACCCATTGGTATGATTCTCGCAACATCGGCCAAGATTGCGGAGGAGGGTGCAAGAGCGGTCAAGGTAGAATATGAGGAGCTGCCGGCAATCTTGAGTATGGAAGAAGCCATTGAGGCCGAGTCGTTCTTTGAACACTCCCGCTTTATCAAGTGTGGGGACCCAGAGAGTGCCTTCAAAGAAGCAGACTATGTCTTTACCGGACAGTCAAGAATGGGTGGTCAGGAACACTTTTACCTGGAAACTCAGGCTTGTGTTGCTATCCCCAAGCTTGAGGATGGAGAGATGGAGATCTGGAGTGGGACACAAAACCCAACGGAAACGTGAGTCATGACATCTACCCCAAGAAAGGCTATACTGATTCTTTCTAGGCAAACTTACGTTGCACAAGTAACTGGTGTAGCTGCCAACAAGATTGTGTCTCGGGTAAAGCGCCTTGGAGGCGGCTTTGGTGGCAAAGAGACGCGTTCGGTCCAGCTGGCTGGTATTTGTGCTACAGCTGCTGCGAAGGCGAAGCTACCCGTGCGGTGCATGCTCAATCGCGATGAGGATATTGCTACTTCGGGCCAGCGCCATCCATTCTTCTGCCGCTGGAAGGTGGGAGTGACAAAAGAAGGTAAACTGCTTGCATTTGATGCGGATATATACGCCAACGGTGGCCACACCCAAGATCTGTCTGGTGCAGTAGTTGAAAGAGCGCTTTCACACATTGATGGAGTTTACAACATACCGAACATGCACGTCCGTGGTCGTATCTGCAAGACGAACACCGTTTCAAACACCGCGTTCCGTGGCTTCGGCGGCCCTCAGGGCATGTTCTTCGCCGAGTGCATGGTATCGGAGGTTGCGGATCATCTTCAGATACCGGTCGAACAACTCCGCTGGCAGAACATGTACAAGCCTGGAGACAAGACCCACTACAACCAGGAGCTTAAGGACTGGCATGTGCCGTTGATGTATAAGCAGGTTATGGATGAGAGCTCGTACGAGGAGCGACGGAAGGCCGTGGAGGAATATAATAAGAAGCACAAGTGGTCCAAGCGCGGAATGGCTCTCATTCCTACCAAGTTTGGTATCTCTTTCACAGCCCTATTTCTGAACCAGGCTGGCGCACTGGTGCATATTTATCACGACGGAAGTGTTCTTGTGGCTCACGGTGGAGTGGAGATGGGCCAAGGACTACACACCAAGATGACTATGATCGCTGCCGAAGCTTTAGGTGTTCCCCAATCCAACGTCTTCATCTCGGAGACTGCCACGAATACTGTGGCCAACACATCATCCACGGCTGCGTCGGCCAGTTCTGATCTCAATGGCTACGCCATCTACAACGCTTGTGAGCAGCTGAATGAACGTCTTAAGCCGTACCGGGAGAAAATGCCGGGAGCCACTATGAAAGACCTCGCTCACGCAGCCTACTTTGACCGGGTCAACCTCTCCGCGCAGGGATACTACCGTACCCCGGACATTGGCTACGTGTGGGGCGAAAACAAGGGCCAGATGTTTTTCTACTTCACACAGGGTGTAACGGCCGCCGAAGTACAGATTGACACTCTCACAGGCGACTGGACTCCTTTGCGTGCTGACATCAAGATGGATGTTGGTCGTACCATCAACCCATCGATCGACTACGGACAGATCGAAGGCGCTTTCATCCAAGGCCAGGGTCTTTTCACCACCGAAGAGAGTCTATGGCACCGGGCGTCGGGACAGATCTTCACCAAGGGCCCCGGAAACTACAAGATCCCTGGATTCCGAGATATCCCTCAGATCTTCAACGTCAGTCTACTGAAGGACGTGGAGTGGGAGAACCTGCGGACTATCCAGCGATCCCGTGGTGTTGGCGAACCGCCGCTGTTCATGGGCAGCGCTGTCTTCTTTGCTATCCGCGATGCGCTCAAGGCGGCGCGCCAGCAATGGAACGTCAAGGAAGTATTGCGGCTAGAGAGTCCAGCGACTCCGGAGCGGATCCGGGTCAGCTGTGCTGATCCGATTATTGAACGGGCACGCGTGGTGCCGAAGGAGGGCGAGAAGAGTTTCTTTGTAGCGATATAAGCAGCATGATACGATACCATTATCAGTTAGTTCACTGAATATAACGACCGACCAGTTACATGTAATTCTCGTTTCATCTTATCTTGATCTCATATTTTTTTTTTTCTTGGGGGGTGGATAAACATGAGTAGTACTTCCCACAGAACAGGTCACTCACTATATACTATTATATAGTATATCAAGTCATCATGTTCTCTCCTGTCCTAGACTTGGGTTATAGTATATTCATGTCCATTAATGCAAAGTCATACACTTATTCTGCATGCGAATAAGCATTGAACCGTGCAGAGTCTATCTTTGCTTATAGCCTAGAGTCTTCCTTGTAGCATTCAATGTGTGCAGATGGCTGGGTCTAATTCTTCCCGCTCGGCAACATCAAGCCATGCGACTTGCATAAACCGACTCTAATGTATATTGCTTTCATCTTGAGCTGTCGTACATGGAGGGAGAGTCATGTATGCTATATGTTTAACTTATATGGATGTATTCTTCTTCACGGTGGTGCTTCGTGGAGATGGTTTTGGTCTTGGGATGGAGATAGTTATATTATTTCAAGTTACTGGTTGGAGGTTAGAGCAACTACCAGATACTAGTATGCAATTGGGAAGAGAGGCTACTTGTTGACAGGTTGGCTGACTGTAGCATGATGCTAGTGGTATCCATGATGGACTTGTAGTAATCACTATATCATTCTGAAAATTATTAGCCTAGCAAATACATTTCCGCCGCAAATGAAATAGAGAAACAATCGATCCATGAATACTTTGGCCTTTGGCGGAGTATCACGGGAACTAATGAGTTCAACTAGAGACTCTGGCGTCTTCAGACCTTTGGCATCTCTCTACCTCTTTATGCCACTCCAAAATATATTCACTGGTTGAAACACCGCCTTTTCTCTCTTCCTTGGTTGGAATATGTTGGTTATTGTCATTCCAGTGATCATCCTCTTCACCAACTTTAATAGACGTGTCAGAATCAATCAATGGGCCCGAAACCCATGGATGTGCTTGCAAGCAACGAACGGTTTCAGGACTCATGGTTCCATCATCAAGCGAAATGCCGCCATCGTATTCTCGATGCCAATTGAACATTCGTCTTGTTGCAGAACATGAAATTTCGTCCACGGCCTCTCTTAACTTGATTGGGAATCTTCAAACACATCAGCAAGTGCATTGGCGCCGAGAAGTTATCATACTTACTCTTCGTCAAAGTTGTAGTCAGCAACATCCTTCTCCATTCGAGCTTCTACAAGTTCAAGTACATATTGTGCGGTCGCCGGTTTCTTCGCCCCAGATTTAGTTGTCCAGTACATTTGCCACGACCTAGTCATATGTCCATGTGCCATGTGTGTTTCAACCTCACGGCTGACGTTGTTCAAGATCGTTTCACCGAATGGAGGAGCAGGTGTCTCTGGGACGGGTATACTAGGTTGGCAGAAGTAAGCGATTTGGAACTCTCGGGCACGAAGTAATTTTGCTTCTGGCTCTGCTGGTTCGTCGGACCGATATGCCACCTGGAGGAATGACTGCATTGTGCCCGTCCAGAGGGCGGCAGGCAGGCAAATAGGTGGCAAACAATCGAGGACTTCATACGAAAGAGTATCTGGATCCATGCATATCTCAGCAGCCCACAACGGGCTCAAACGTGGCCTCCGGTTGGTGATTGCATGTAACGCTCGCTGAGGGTCAAACTTATCTGCAGAGGAAAGCGCCTCTCTTGTACCGGAAAAGAAGGCTCCCAGAAGATCACAAGGAACAGACGAATCAAAGAAAGCGCTACGGATCAATGATTCAATAGCAGCTCTCGTGGAACTGAGATACATGGCCTTGTCAAGACAACCCCAGAGCTTGTAAAGGGCATGACTTCTAGCAGAGCGAGTGGAAGCTGGGGTCATGGGGGTTTTGGGGATAGAAGTCGGCGGACTCAGCCATGGCCGTTCATTTCGTGATAGGAGCATCAGAACCGAAGCCAGTCCAGTAAGAAGCTCAGCCTCAAGACCTTCTGAAATGCAGGATCCCAGGAGCATCTCAAAGGCCGACAATGAGGCAGACGATCGAGCCCAACTGCCAGTGTCATACACAGCGTGTTAGCCGAATCCGACGATCCAAGACGGAAGCCTACCGTACCACTTCTGAAGCTTCAGGTTCCTGCTACTTTCTATTAACATCCATGGTGAATAATGTGTACCCTTCGCGATCTTTACGCTAGCCTGCCAGCGACCTTGGGTAACTAACTTCCAGAAGCTATCGGCGATCTGCAAACCTCTCTCATGCTGAATGGAAGCGTTCCATCCAGCCTCTTGTAGGATCTCGACCCATCGACACGAAAGGATGTACGACCAAGCCAATATAATACTAGTTAGATGGCCACGTTTTAGGGGTGCTGAGGTGAGAGAGATCTCTTGCTGTTGCATTGCGGTTATCTCGTAAGACTTAGGTACTGGGACCCCGAGGCATTGAACAACATCAAACCATTTATAGTGCTGCGTACAATCCATATCTTCTGTGGTTCGCATGCGGAGGGATGGCTGCACAGTCAAACGTGTGCCTGACGTTCCGAAAACTTCAACGTTTTTGGGCGGATGATAGAGAAAACGGGGAACATTTTCGAGCATCCTCACAAAGGCCCGGGTAATACGGGTAATGAGAAGGCCATCGTCTGGCCGTGGGGACGATGCTGCATGGGCCCAAAGCTGATAGCTGGCTCGACAGCAGGCCAGGAACTCTGAAGTTGGTGGACAGATCCCATCGCCAGGGAACCACGTCTTTTCGGTGTCGCTTTCGCCACATTGGTGATCTGAGTCTTCTGGATTGCTCGACCAACCCTGAATCTTGCAAGAGCGGTGGGCGTCCTCCTGGCTCATCATGAACCAAGTGTCACCTAACTGTTATTCGGTATACAAAAGGCCGTAGTTTGGTAGACGGTGGGGCGCAGGCATTAGTAGCGGCCATTTGGTGCAAATCGAAAACCTTATTTCTAAGTTCCTTCAGGGAGAAGGTAAACAACTCCCGTGCCTGGTCTGGTATACAGCGCATGGACTGACCTGAGATGATTCTAGATATTGTACGGGCTGGATTAAAGAGTGTATTGAGTTAGAATTATGGTCTATGGGTATATGGTAGATGCTCAAGGAAAGTGCGAGGGAGTCCTAGCTGGCTAAGAAACAAAAAGTTGGTAGGACGGCGAGTTCGAATCACATGAATAGGCCAGCAGATCAATACTTCTCCATTCCATACTCCACGTAGCTGCTCCCGCGTAGATCCGACACCCCGTCCACTCGAAGAGCATTGCGCTGGCCTGCGAACCCGACTTTCTCGTCCGGATACTCCAATTCGCTGCTCACCACGGCGGCAGAACTTCCCTGGCTGGTCGCAACTTCATATCGGGGTGCCGGCTGCGAGCGCGCAGCAGTCTCATCGGCGTCACGG
Source organism: Aspergillus welwitschiae (assembly GCF_003344945.1). NCBI lineage: Eukaryota > Fungi > Ascomycota > Eurotiomycetes > Eurotiales > Aspergillaceae > Aspergillus > Aspergillus welwitschiae. Next base: position 2,101,652 of record NW_020798695.1, read on the forward strand.
TGACTCGGAAGAGAAGTTAGGGGCACGTCGATGAAACCATGCGAGTCCGGTCCAGAGCCTGGGTTCGGTCGTGAATTGGGAGGAGCAGGTCCGCCCTCACCACGGTTCTTGTCCCGGCCCCAGAAGAGTGTTAGGGCGCGGATGATGCCAAACATGGCATTTATGACCCAGACCAGAAGGATGCATGAAGCAATGATGACTTCTATTAGGAGAGCCTTCTCGAGAGCGCTGATGACCTTGTACACAACTTCGGTGATCTTGTTGGATGTCTCGTCACCGGCGTCGGCGAGGAAGCTCTCTGATGCATCGGAACTGTTGAGACTCCCTTCTGCGCCGCGCGAAAAGGTGTCGTTGGGGAGGAGGGGGAAGTCTATGTGGGCATGATCGGAAACCCAAGTAAGGCCTTTCTGGACGCTTTCAACTTTGAGGCCAATCAAGCAGTCAAAGACGTCGAGAAGAGGCTCATAGAGTAGGGTTCCACCAAAGGTGTCATTGAGGACCCCGATTGTTTTGTTGACAAAGGTATTCAGCGTGTCATTCAAAGCGCCGGTGCTGGTGTTGACCCAACCAAACACGTGATCGTTGAGCTCATCGTCAACGTTTTGGATGACTTTGTTGGCATCGTTGGCCCATTGAGCAGATGTATTTTGTAAGACACCAACAATCTCTTCGGCAAAGTCGCCTACTTCGATGGAGAGCTCCGGCACTGTCCTCTTGACGGCGCTGAGAAGGATGAACTGACAGAGGCATGAGAGAAGGCCAGCCAGTGCGAGAAGGAGGACGAATAAGGCTGCGGGGGAGGTCGCATATGCGATCACCCAGCGCACAAGAATCTGTCTGCGGCTGTTGCTGAATCGACTGGCGGCTTTGATACCTATTGCGGCCGTGTGAGGTCTGGAGACTATGTAAACGACGTCCATGGGATCATGAGCTTCCTTGCGAACAAGTTGGGAGCGCTCCTTCATCGTGTGCCAGCGCCGAATCTCCTGCCAGGCCATGGGAACGCAAGCGATAATGGCAGCGACGACCAAAATGGCGATAAATATCTTGCGGGCAGTTAGGATTATATCAGTTGCTCCGGCAAAAAATGAGTTGATCCCATCGTTTTTATCGCAAAACGTCAGTGTCTTCTTCGCAGGGACAGGGAGTGCGGAGGCATTAAAAGTGTAATTGCCTAGTGACTCGTTGACCAGTTTTTTGACTTCATCGAAGGGAAAACGAATCACATTCTCGGTGAAGTTCATGACTTCGTTGAAATTTGGAATGGAGTCGTTAATCTTCTGGAGATCCTTATCGATGGACGAAGGCAGCTGTACATTCTCCAGTTTGTCGATTTCGCTGCTGATATTCAGGGTCGGAACTGATCCTCCGAATAAACTGGCAACCCCGTTTATCTTCGATATCAGAGTATTGTAGTCGTCCTCAAACGTCTCGGTGACCTTAGCAATATCCTTCGCCACAGTCTTGACCGTGGAATTCAGAACGTCCGTTACATCTTCGATTAAGCTGAGTCCAACATCAACCACACCATGTACGACGAGCGTGAACAAGCACAGATATGTCTGGTACATCACTTTGACGAAGAAAATCACCAACTCCTCCACACCAGTCAAGGTAAGCATGAGGAGCATTTTTAGGCCATCAATTGCCGCATTGACACCATCTGCTGTGAGCTCATTGACCCCTTCCGCCAGGTAATGGGGCATAGAGACCATGGCATCGCCCATAGATTCCACGCTTGTGCATGCCGAAAGGGCCTCGCTTTTGGCTCGATTCATGTCCGTTTTTATGCTCGAGGCAGCCATCAGCACTCGGGCAAGGACTAGCAGCAGCAAAACGGTCCAGCGGTTAAGCCATACTTGGGAAAGGCGCGCCCGCAGGCCTAGGTAAGGTGTCGAGCCGTCAGGGTGTACAGGGATGACTCGACCCTGAACGCCGTTGGGATCTTGAACCCCATAGGGTGGTAGCAGTGGAAAGATGGTCCGACCAGATTTTGAAAACAACATGTCGAAAATATGCTATATGTGTAGGGAGTGATTCGGTGGAGGAATGAATGTGTAAAATCCAAATGAGTCCAGCTGTTGAGGATCGTGCAAAGAAAGGAGGTCTATCACAGAGGGTATAGAAAGTTGGTAGACGAGATGTCAAAGAAAGAAAAATCCTGACCAGCAGTAATTATTCAAATGGACCGGACGCAATTGTTGAGAAGCCGTACTGCATGACCAAACTATAGATTAAAAGAGCTGTATGGTGGGGGTAGAAACATAACACCTAAGAACAATAGATGAAAGAAGTAGAATCAATAGCAATGTCACAATAAGGAGGATATCCCCGCCTTATTATGGGCGAGAGAGTCAACAGACCGACTTCCATTGTGACCAGGTCAATAATAGCTGAGACAAAGACAGGTTGAAGACACGGCCAACGGCAGCCAGTAAGAGCGGCCAGCGTCAACAAGGATAGCAAATAATAAGGCCAAAGGCTGCAGCTGATGGGGTCGATCTGCACGATAAGTTTCATCTAGCGCAGTGTCTGTAGGTAGAGCCTATGCCGGTGAGTTCTTCAGAGTTCTGCAGGCCAGCCAAATATAGGTACCGTGTCGGCGCTTAGGATACGGCGCTGTAGCCCAATCCGCGATCCAGCAAAGTTAGACCCCACAACATTGCAAAATGCACCAGGAGAGGCGGTTAGGTAGTTTCAAACAGTGAAGCCTGATCCTAATGGCTCTTTGCTTGATGCCCTGGGGGTTGGCGGCGCTTCCCGTTGCATGTTGCTACTAGGAAGGGGAAGATCCGTCTATTATTGAACGCTTGACTGGTTCAGAGCTGCAGATTTTGACAAAAGTCGAAGCTAATCTTTTATTTTTGACTCACATCGAGGTTCTAAATATATCCTCTGATGGACGACAGAAGGAGGGCGGTTGATGAGAAGTTCCAAGTTGGGTTGGCCGTTTGGATTCTGGATGAAATAGACGGGCACGTGATGTCCAACGCCCGCCAGCAAACCAGATGAAGGCAACTGTGTTTCTGAGCTGTTTAGACATCTTGACATTGAATGATGCTGCGGGTTCTACTCTTTTGAAGATCTGGTGTGAGTGACAGCAATGAATTAACATAGACTGGCACATCTGAATCAGGAGTGTCTCATATACCCGCCATGCCTTTCCTACTAGCACTCCTATTTGCTCCTGCAATGAGACGAGTCACTACAAGAAAGCTTGCTGTAGGCAGTACTGGTTCTGAGTGGAATGATCATATGAGAGTAGAACGAGAATCACCTGCTAGATAGAGTGATGTCTGCCCAACCCAAATGTTCTCTACCTTCCTGATCTGCGCGTCTCCCTGTATACTAAATTGTGATGTCTGAGGCATTGAAAAACATTGACCATCAATAATAGAGCAGTGTATAATATATCCCGGTCGGTTCCGCTTCGTGGTGGCATAAGTATCTTATGGTTGTGGCATTCCGCAGGCTGGTCTGCAAATTCATCGCATGTCTCCAATCTGAAGACAGTTGAGTCCTACAACCTTGTGCCAAAGTACGGAGTAAGCAAATTCCCAGATGTATTGCGGCACAGAGCTCTGTTATTATTTGTTCCCTATTAGATAGGTATTTACATAAATAGCGTTAGTAGTCATTGTCAAGGCACGCACCATGGTCACGCAGAGTAGCCTGGTAGACAGAGTCTGGCTGTACACTCACAAACGGTCTCCCATTCTGCTGGCGTTGCGTCCTCCCTCACAATCTAGCCTTATCTCTAGCGAGGGACTGTAAGTCTGACATCAAAGTCCTCTGTATGCAATATGCCAGGTCTGCTAGCCAGAAGATCCAGTGAAAGAAGTAAACCATCACTTGGAGAAACACTTCTTGAATGAATTTGCACAACTCAGACCGCCTCCATAGCTTGGAAGAGCAAACAGAACCAACAGTACAGTCGAGAAGGTGAGCATATTCACTTCACCTCGCTTGTCTGGTCACGGGAACAACAGGTAAAGATACATCCCCAACACCAACATGAACACAAATATGCACCCACGAAGCTTGGATAGTGTCCGTTCAGGTGAGCCAAGCCTGAACGCATCTATCCTTTCCTCTATCCACATACACAATGCAGGAAGACATACTGACAAGTTTCCATGATGCAGGAGAAGAAGCGAAGAGTGAGAACGAAGATAGCAACACGCGGTCCGGCGCCATAAGCCTCATACGTGCGCGGACTATTTCTCGATCATCAACACCAAGGGATACCCAGGAAGGCTGTTCTAGCGAGCAAGCTGACGACAGCCAACGGGCTGTTTCGATTCCCCGGATTGTGGTGATGGAACCTCCTGGGGATTCAAAGGCCAAAAGGAATAAGATGAAGAAGAATAAGTACAAGAAGAAGAAACTCCTGCTAGGTGACTCCGGAAGCGAGACTTCTGGGAGCCAGGGCTCTGGATTGAACGGTAAGTCTACCGCGGAATCGAATACTTCGAATGATACTTCGTCTCATATGATAGAAATAGAGGACTTGTCTCACTTTGCACGGATGCCGGCCAAAGGCCTGAACTCTGACGGCTGTGCAAATAAAGAAAAGCCCATGCCAGGCAACAAGGTGTCTCAGAGATATACAGTGGACAGTGACAAGAAGCGGGATTTGATAGACTCACTAAGCAAGTTGGACATCAAAGGCAAGCAGCGGGCCTGGCAAGTGAACGCAGTCACAGGCAACGATACATTGGAGGACTTAAATACACAGCGTGGTCCCCAACCGGTGGACAAGGCGAGAAGAACTGTGCTCGCTCCTTCATATGCCACGGTTCTTTCTGGAAAACGTGCCAGTATCGAGGGTCCATCTTCTATGCCAAACAACAGTGATTCCCTCCTACCGACGACCATGGAATTCCCCAAACTCACAGACAAGACTTCCGCCGGACAGGATAGCAAGCCTGAAGCACGCTCCGGTCATGCAAAGCTCTCGCCTATTCCGGAAATATCAGGTGAATTTGCAGGTGATAACTCCAACGACATACCGCTCAGTCAAACGGACCTAGAAACCGCAGGTTCCAGTTCACTTGACAACCCAATCTCGACCCCTGTGTCCACAGTATCCACTGGCTGGAGCAGCACAGCACTGCAAATCAGCCCACAAACGACTGAGTCGTCTTCTGAACCATCCTCGTCCAAGGCAGTCAGCCATCGCCACGCCACAAGTCTTCACCACGCCCATCCCCTACCACCCACACCCCCAAGTAGCACTCATTCCCACTCCCTGTCGACAGCCAACGCTACCATAACTAACGCCCAGGGCACCCTCTCCGCCCAGAAACCAGAGGGGTTCTTTTGGCAACTTGACAGCCACGGCTTTCCCTGTGCCAAAGCCCACTGCGAGAAACGCTGCAACCTCTGGGACGGAGCAACAGTGATCTGTCCACGATGCGGGCCCTACTCCGAAGTACGGTACTGCAGTAGAGCTCACCTACTTGAGGACATCAAACCTCACTGGCTCTACTGCGGACAGATGGTATTTCAACACCCATGTCGTGAAACCTCAATCCCAAGACGAGTCCGCGCTGGACCTCCTCTCATCCCGTGCCTGCATCACTACGACATGCCGGAGCGTCATCGCCAAGCTGTGCACTTCAATATGAATGCCAGAGAAGGCGATTACTTCATCTTCACGGACTGGCTGGATTTTGTAACCGCCGGACTACCAGGTGATAAAACGGCTATACGTTGTTCGAATAGAATAATGTACGTGGTCAAATTTGATGACGCGGCAGAGAAAGATCGATTCCGTCGTGTTCTGGCGGCTTGCCTCTTTAGTGAGATCCCTACCTTCTTCCTCTTCTCATTACAGACAACTAACCAACCCCGAAATACATAGTGACCATCGAACTCCCTGATCTGACCGACTACCTTTACCGTCTAATCCGCGACAAACTGCGCCTGGCCAACGCTCCCAACCACATTGAACCCTCCCTGCGCTACCAATTCCTGCAAGAATTTAATGTGACCATCCAAGAGCGCATCACAGGCTCTCGCCACGCCTGTGAAACAGACTGGGACGGCCGAAACCGCCGTAACTGTCAGGATCCGGTGTGTCGGGCTGAGTATCGTCGGCTGCTAGGATCCGTTGGTGGAAGAGGATACAGTCGCATGATTGAGACGCTCGAGTCAACTTATTGGATTCTGAGGGCAGCCAGGACAACGCACCCTAGTGTTAAGGATGCGATGAAACGTATGATGGGGGAGGGGTATGAGGAGGTGGCGGAGGAAGATAGACGGGCCTTTAGAAGGGGGATTGGGTGGGATGGGGCGGGTTCGGGTGATATGGAGATAGAGGGGTTTAATGAGGGGGATGAGTAGTGAGTGAGTAGGGGAGGGGAGTGTGGAAGATAGGTACTGGATTTCGTTGTTTGGCCCGAGCATGATGATGGTAGGGTGGGCAGGATGTGATGCTGACATGACGCTGGTTCGTTGGGTTGTGTCTATCTGGCTATCTGCCGTTGATTCTTTTCTTTCCTTTCTGTTTCCGGCTTTGAAATATGTTGCTCTGGAGCAGGGATTTTGAGGCAAAGGCGGGGGGAAGAAGGGGACTCGGGTTGATACGATGCATAGCCTGTGAGGTGGATTTCGTTGTGTAATATGGTTGAGATACGCTCATTTAGTTGTTGGTAATGTGACATACATGAAGAACGAATGTGCAATATCATGATAAAATAAAAAATGGAATTGACTTCTGTGCCAAACAGACTGTTTTAGTCCTCTATTCTTCCTATATAGTTTTGAATCAGCCGTTGAAGGCAAGATCAGACTCCCGCTCTATGCTAGCCCGTCATATTAATTAGACATGTTGAAACGCTCATGCAATATACTTCTTCAGACCGCGCAGTCTCTCCTTGGCAGTCTCCAGCACATCGTCATTCTTGCAGACTGCGAAGCGGAGATAGTCCTCGGCAATGTGCGCATTGGCGTCAGTGTAGAATTCGGTGGGAGGGATGGCTGCCACACCGACTTCATGGATCAGGAACCAGCACAGCTTGAAGTCACGAGGACGGCTGGCAACGTGAGGAGGGAATGGGTAGTCCTCGGGAAGCTTCACCGAAGACATATTGGCAAGAACGAAGTAGCCTCCCTCGGGGTCCGAATACTGCGAGCTGGGGTTAGTTCCGGCCTGGAAAGATTCTAGCAAGGGAATACTCACGGGAATCTTGAGCTCGTCAAAGACTTCGCAGAAACGCTCCATCTTTTTCTTCATCTCGTTCCGGCTCTCGTCCCAGAATCCGACCTTGTCGGCCTGCTCGAAAGCAACAGCGGCAGCCTCCTGAAGAGGAGACACACTGCTGTAGCAGATGCGGGTGTGCGCGCCGGCCACGTACTTGATCAAATGCTCGGGACCGACGAGGTATCCTACTCGCCAGCCAGTGGCGTAGAAGGCCTTTCCGGCAGAGCCGACGGTGAGAGTGCGCTCGTAGAGCTCAGGAGACAGGGTAGCGATTCTGGTGAAAGGGACGTAGTAGAGGCGGTCGTAGACTTCGTCGGAGAGGATGATCAGGTTATGCTTCACGCAAATTTCTCCAATGCGCTCCAGCTCAGCGCGCGAGAAGACCTTGCCAACGGGGTTGTGACTGTGCTTGGTCAGTTTGCGGCTTGAGATGGTCGCTTGTTAGGTTACTTACGGGGAGTTCAGGACCTAATGAGGATGGTTAGTACTATAGCAGTATGAAGTAGGAAGTAAGGTCAGGCTTACAATCATCTTGGTCTTGTCGTTGATGGTATTCTCCAACTCCTCAAAGTCTATCGTCCACTCGGAGGCGGGGGAAGTCCTCGTCGCGCCATCCTTGGGAGGGTGAAGAGGGACGTAGCGGATCTTTCCTCCGGGCATCTCGATGTTGCTAATGTACCTTTGGGGCCATTAGAAGGGTTCGCATGGCAAGAATAGAAGTGACTCACTGGTCGAAGAAAGGTTCAAAGATGATCACCTCGTCGCCGGGCTCGATGAAGCCCATGAACGCACTCAGCATACCTTGGACAACTCGTCAGCTACCAGTCACGCACGCAACAGAGTATGTCCCACCTTCATTTGCACCTGTGGTGATGGTAACTTCGGTGTCCGGGTTGAGAGTCCGGCCAAAGGAAGGCGAGTAGGCATCGGCGATGGCTTTCTTGAGACGCGGGCGTCCCTAATCGAAGGTGAGCAAGTGTTCCGGTATGAATATGTCGCAATCCGGTTGTACCTTGGTGGGGGAGTATTGGTTGCAGTCGACACGGTCAAGGGCCTCCTTGGCGGCATCCAGGGCGAACTTGGGAGGGTTGTAGCCACTGCGCACGTAGAAAAAAGGTCAGGAACTCCGAGTCATCCATCTTCGGCGATTTATCACTCACAAGAAACCCTGTCCCATGTTCACGATGGGCTGGACGGGGGAGGCAGCGGCGGCTTCATTGACAATGGACCTGCGATCCGGTCAGACACTGAGAAGCAGCAATGTGAACATTCATGCGCATCGCACCAGACATCTTGTCTCTGGCCAGCGACTCTGGCCGCCGGTTTGAAAGGGTCGGGACGAGCCGTGGTGGCCGACATCGCTCGGGAGAATGGCTGGCGGGGTAGTGTAGGAGTTGACGAGGGGCGCAGGGTAACGGCCAGTGAGGGCTGAATCTTGATGGCTCTGGTAGAGAAAAAAGCAGCGCGGTGGCCAGAGAACATAGAGGCAGCTGGGCCGAGGAATTGGAGGAGAGCGGGGGAGAAAAGAAGAGAAAGAGGAGAGTGGTACGAAAGGTAGCGAAAGAGAGAGTCAGATCCGGGGAGGCAGAGCGGGACTCGCTTTGGCAGCCGCCAACTATAATTGCGTGCTTTGCTGGGTCGGACAGCGCTGATAAGATGCCGTTCCGCAGTCTTGCTTAGACTTAGAGAGGCTATTTTGACACGATTACTATGTCGAATAGGAGATTTAGTACTTGAAGGACGAAAGGGCATTGATTAACTGTCCGCCATCCTCCGGCATGTGCATCCCTACCTCAAGTATAGCGGTGGTAGTGGTAATGGTAGTAGTAGGCAGAGGTGACCTCCGATGGAAGCGGATAACGGGCTGTTCCGGACGGGCTTCGGCGTTTAATGCGCAAGTATCGACTAGACGTGGTTTGAAAACTATCAACGAAGCAATTGATGCAGTATGAATGAATGCGTCCTTGCTATTGACTGTGGTTCTCGTTCAAGAAGTGAGCGAGCATCGGAGATGACGCATGAGTTCCTCAGGCAGCCAGGCACTGAGTACGACTGTTCTTAGTCAGCCCGGCTTATCGCGCGCGTCGGAAACGCGTTTCACCTGTTAATCCAAGTGATTTGATAGCTCGATTTCCATGGCCGCCACTGGGAGCTGCTCTGCACCCAGCTTGCTGGCAGCGCTTCTTCTACGATTCTAATGACTAACCGCCATCATGGTGTCTTGTCCCATCTGCAGCCAGTCCGTCTCGCCCCTAAAGATTAACGACCACATCGATTCCGACTGCCAGAACTTTATCGAAGAGCCGTCCAGCTCGGGGGAGACTCCCGCCACTCAGAAAGCTCCGGTTCCCAGCTTCTTCCAGCCAGCCTCTGCTAAGAAAGCTTCTGCTCAGTCTGCTCAGGCAAATGGACAGCGAGATCAAAATGTGACTTCCTCCCCACTGCGCAATGTCAACGGCAAACGGGCGACGCCGCACGATGCCAACTCATCGGAGGTATACGAGAGATCCGGGCCCAGCCAACCGTCGAGCGAACCAAAGAAGCCAAAAGTTAGCGCCTTGCAAAAGGCTGCGCCTTTACCGGAACGCATGCGTCCTCGGACTCTTGACGATGTCTGCGGACAAGAGCTTGTAGGGCCAAACGGAGTGCTTCGGGGCTTGATTGAGCAAGATCGGGTTCCGAGTATGATTCTTTGGGGTGGTCCAGGAACAGGGAAAACGACCATTGCTCGCGTGATTGCTTCGATGGTTGGTAGCCGCTTCGTTGAGATCAACAGTACCAGTTCGGGAGTTGCGGAGTGCAAGAAAATCTTCTCCGATGCGAAAAGTGAGCTCAGTCTGACGGGACGGAAGACCATCATTTTCTGTGACGAGATTCATCGATTCTCCAAGTCTCAACAAGATGTATTTCTGGGACCAGTAGAAAGCGGGCAGGTAACGCTTATTGGTGCTACCACGGAGAACCCTTCTTTCAAGGTGCAGAGCGCTCTGCTGTCCCGGTGTCGGACTTTTACTCTGTCCAAACTTACAGACGAAGATATCAAATCGATCCTTCATCGAGCACTACGGCTGGAGGGGCCGAACTATTCGCCTTCGGAATTGGTCGATGAGGAATTGATTGATTACTTGGCCAGGGTCGCCGATGGGGACGCGCGGACGTCCCTTAATCTTCTAGAGCTCGCCATGGATCTGTCGAAACGGCCTGGAATGACCAAGGATGAGATCAAGCGGTCATTGACTAAGACCCTTGTCTATGATCGGGCCGGGGATCAACACTACGATACCATTTCCGCTTTTCACAAATCCATCCGGGGGAGCGATCCCGATGCGGCGCTGTACTATCTTGCTCGCATGATCCAGTCGGGAGAAGACCCCCTCTATATCGCTCGACGTCTCATCGTCGTCGCATCGGAGGACATTGGGCTTGCGGACAACAGCATGCTCACGCTAGCCATCTCGACCCACGCGGCTGTGGAAAAGATCGGCCTACCGGAGGCACGGATCAATCTGGCACATGCGACCGTTGCCATGGCACTCTCAAAGAAGAGCACGCGGTCGTACCGCGGCCTGAACAATGCATTTGCTGCGCTAGCAGAGCCCGGCGTTGCTGGGCTGCCTGTTCCGATCCATCTGCGCAATGCGCCGACTCGGTTGATGAAGGAGCTCGGATACGGCAAGGAATACAAGTATAATCCTAACTATGTCGACGGGGAGGTCGTCCAGGACTATCTCCCGGAAAAGATTTTGGGGCGGAAGTTCTTGGAGGATCACGATCTAGGACATCAGGTGGACCCAGATCTCATGAGGTAGACTACTCATGTTCATGTCAATGAGGCAGTATAAACCTGCCAATGCCATTGGCTCGCCCTCGATCATCACACAAGGCCACGCAGAGCCAGCCTGTGCCTGATGGCACAAATATGCTTGCATGAAAGCACCTCGATCGCCTCCACCATTGGCAGCATGCCAATGTCAGATATGGGGCGTAAAAGACATCTGCTGGATCAGACGGAGCCCATCAAATTTGTACAGGCGCTTACCAGATAAAGCTTTTCCCCTGTCCAGGCACAGGAAACTGCGCATTGGGCGGTTGGGTAGGAGTATGACGGAGTAACCACGGAGGCCACCAGTTGCCAGGAGTACATGCCAGGGACAGCCTCACGCATACTTTCTACCGAAAGATATAGACCATGGTAGATACAATTGAATACATAGGACAGATAACTCCTTCCTACATTTTAGACTTCTAGTCTACCAATTAATCGGTACCAAGTTAGTAGGATGTTCAAAGCAAACGTGTTCCAGGTTAGACTCCGCCGCCAATCAAACAGCCGCCTCGCGTCTCCATCGCGTCTCCACCTCCATCTTTCTCTCCTCTTCCTCCTCCAGCTCTTCATCTCATCGCCTCAAAGTCTCCAGATTGTTTACCCACTGCACCACCCCCTCCCCCCCTTACGACCTGTCACTCTACTCATCGCACATCCCATCCCACTCTCCCAACTCCTTGCACCAACACCACCCCCCTCCATTGACCCTCACCCTCCACCCCCCACCGACCGACCGCGGTCGGGGTCCCTCTCACCGACCTAAAACCACACCACCTTCAACCAACACAATGGCTTCCTCACAACCCTTCGGCACGCGCTCCTACGCCTCGGGCAAACTCCCCGATCGATCTATCAACGCCAACGCCCTTCCCTTCAGCGCCTCCTCCTTCTCGCGACACCGCAGTCTCGCCGGCGCGCCCGGCGCTCCCACGGCCGGCGACTTCGCCGACCCCAAAGCCAGCCAACAGGCACCAGGTCCATCGCAAGCACCACCGCAACCACCGATGCATTCACAACCCCAACAAGACACGAATCCCTTGAACCGATTGACAGAAGAGCAACGCGAAGAGATCAACGAAGCTGTACTGCTCCCTTCTTCCCCTTCCCAACAAACATACACTGCATCTTAAAAGGCAACATACTAAACAGAGACAACTGAATAGTTCACCCTCTTCGACCTCGACCGTGACCGCCATCTCGACTACCACGAACTTCGCGTCGCCTTCCGCGCATTAGGCTTCACCCTCCCCAAACAAGAGCTCATCTCCCTCCTAACCACCTACGGCGTTCCGCGTCCCCAAGTCCAACAACAACAACAGAACCCTTCCGCAGGCGGCAACCCTCCCCCACCCCAGCAACAACAAAACCGCGCAGCAGCTACTACGAACCCTCAACACCCGAGTAATCTGCTCATGCCACTATCGGCCTTCCAGGCCGTCACGGCGCTGAAGATACTGGAGCGGGATCCACGCGACGAGATCCTGCGCGCGTTCGAACTCTTCGATGAAGGTGGAAAGGGGTACATTGATTTGGAAGATTTGAGGCGCGTGGCGAGGGAGTTGGGTGAGACGGGACTCGAGGAGGAGGAACTGAGGGCTATGATTGAGGAGTTTGATTTGGAGGGTGTCGGGGGTGTTACCAGGGAGGCGTTTGTGGGGATTTGTTGGCAGTGATTATTTTATACCTTTTTTTTTCTCTTCCACTTTTTGTGTCGATTCTTGAGGTTGGATGGTTCGTTGGGTTTATGTGGATTGGATGGGAAAAACCCTGCTTGTTTGGTTTTGGTGTGGATGATGGATGGATGGATGGTCTTGTTAACTCGTTGGTGTGTCTGTCCGTCTGCTTTGTTGATCACGTCTAATTATCTACTACGTACTGTGCATGGACTGGCGCCAATTGATTTGGGAATATTAACTATGCAATGAAAATAGGAATTATAAATATCGAATGTCTTTCTGTTTACTATGCTAAGTTGAGTGGTACCTACTATACCTACAAGCAATATATTATGAAGAGTTCATTATACACGGCAGGAATACATACATCAGACCCCGACCATACATCCCACGGCCCCGTCTAATATGGGCAAAGAAAGGGAAAGAAGACGCGAACCAACCCCCTGGGGATTGCATCCCATGGATTGTAAGTAGTGTAATTCACGAAACACCCAGACCCCGTATAGAAAAGAACAATTCAGCATCAAACCAAAACTCTAGAACACGCCTCCACTCCAAGACAAGAATGTAAGGTCAATAAAGGATCAATGAAGTAATCGTCACATTTGCAATGCTAGTGCTGCAAGAATCGTAATGCATACTATATCGCATGGAAAGAAGCACAGAAGTCTCGTCAATCACGCGTACCGCCCCTGGGGAGGCATATGTTGCGGTACTGGCTGACCAGGTCCACCTGGATACGGGGGCGGCGGCTCATTCCCTAAGCCTTGATAGCCTCGCGCCGGCCACTGGTTCATGGGCGGCGGCGGGGGAGGTCTAGCGCCGGGCCACGGGCCGTAAGGCACTGGACGCGGGACGGGTTTCGGCGCGCGAGCCCGGCGACAGCGGTTTACGATGCAGGTCATCAGGGCCAAAAGGATCAGGGCGCCTACGGCGCAGGCGACACCAATGACGATACCTTTGTGGTTCTTGATCCAGGATTCGACGTTTTGGCCCTTGCAGTCGCCGTTGCTGCAGTAGCCGCCACTACCGCAGGGAGTGCCGTCGAGGAAGTTTTGGTTGACGCTGTAGCACGTGCCGATCTTCGGGGAGGTGCAGACCAGTTCGCAGGAGGAACTGAAGGAGGAACAGGCGTAGGTGTCGTTGCTGTGGAGGAGACTACCCATCACGCTGCGGCACTGGTAGTCGCGGCTGGTGCATTGGCCACTGGCGCAGGCAAGTCCCGAGCCACTGCTGCCGCAGCTCGTGCCGTCCTTCTTGAACGAGTCGGTAGGACAAGTACTGGAGTTGCCGCTGCAGGTCTCTGCCACGTCGCAGTCGCCGCGACTGGTACGACATACCGTCCCAGCTGAGGAGAATTGGCAGCTTGAACAGCAGCTGTCGTTGGAGTCATCACACACAGCTCCCGACTTGAACTTGCATGTCTTCGCGTCGCAGCAGTTGTTGTCGCCGCAACCATCTTCCCCGCCACAATCGCAGTCTTCGCCGGACTCGACAATTCCGTTGCCGCACTGGCTGCCAGTGTAGGTGGTGACGTCGCGGTTGGCGGAGAGACAACTGGACTTAACGCTGTTGCGGCCCAGGGCTGCGCATATATTTCCGATAGTGCATTGCGAGAACGCAGTGATGTCTGTTCCAGTTGTAGGATTCATGATGTATTTCCCGTTGGCGTTGCAGGTGCTCGAGGTCAACGGACAGCACTGGGACGAGGCTTCGAGATCCTCCGCGCAGGTCTGGGAGTCACAGTCGTGGACAGCGCCAAAGGTGTGGCCAGATTCATGAGCAAAGATCTGCCAATCCGAGCCGGAAGACCGAACGACGACGTTAGTTCCACTGACCGTGCTCGAGCCATCCGAAGAAGCATCGCTATTGCAGAGTTGGCCAAGCCATGACAGTCCGACCTCGTTGCCCGTCGCGCAATCGCTCATCAGGGTCCAATAAGCATTGTCATCCGATTGCTCACCGCGCCACTTGGAAAACAGATCCAGTCGGGAGGTGAGATTGCCGCTGGAGCAGGGCATGTTCCATGCCGTGGCCGCGGGCGGGTTGTCGGGGCATGAGCTGTCGGTGATAGTCAGATTCCGCAGCCCAATCGTAATGTTGAAGGACTTTTCGTAGACATTGGACGCGCTGTTGACAGTACTGATGACCCATTCCTTGGCGGCAGTCTCGTTGTTGAATGAGCCGGTAAAGGCGCAGTCCGTTGCAACACCAATCAAAGCTACTTGCTTCGTACTCGGACAGCCCGAAGTATCACCAATGGTCGACGCCAGATTGACTCCGCCCGCATTGCCAGACACACTTCCGATATCGGATTGGCGCTTGTTGAGTCCAAACAAGGAGTTCAATGAAATTGCTCCCCACGTATCGGTCTCTGCCTGGCCATACGGTTGTAGCACAGGGTGGTTGGGGTTAGTGTTGAAGCCGAGCTGATCGGCTTGACACGAGGTCGATCCGAGCGACGACCGCTTGAGTTCCGTATGTAGACGCACCATATCCGAATCCCGGTAGAAGATCATATAGTCAGTCGCTGAGTCGGGAAGGTCGACATCCACGGGGCGTTTCTTCTCCATGTATGCCGATTTCAGCTGAACGTGATGGTTGTCGCCGTCGATACTGAAGACTCCCTCAAATAGTGGCTCTGAGCCATCCTGCTTCAAGTAGATCCGCGCCCATCCGACCGGATCCCACATGCCTTTTCCTCGCCCGAGTAGACTCCTCCCCTTGAAGACCTTATGCTCATGTCGAGCAATGGGCTCGTGCCGTCGCACGTTCCCGTCCGCGTCGAGGTACTGTACGGATGCGTCTTCCGCCAGGATGTCATGGTTGGGCTCCAGCTCCAGCTTTATCCGCTGGTGCTTGTCATGAATATTGAAGGTGATGTCAAAGTGGTCAAGGTGATCGACCCGCTGCGAGGGTGTCTTGATGGTGGGCTGGTCAAGCGTCGACACATGACGGATGGCGCTTGGAGCTTGTGATCGAGCTGTATTTGATCAAGTTAGAACAAATCTATGCGCCGGATGTCGCCGAGCTAACCTTGTACATTGACCCCAAAGAGCGAGATAGCACTTGCAATGAAGGGCAGGGAATAAGTGAGAAACCGCATTGCTGTCAGCGAGTGAAGACAGCCGATGGGAGGGGTTGAAGGTGAGTGTGGAACGAGCGTGCTGGCATCAAAACAACACCGAGAGATCCGGAGAGTCAGGGTTCAACAGAGCCCTTCGGTCCACAGCATCAGGCAGCGACGAAAAGTGCAAACGATTGAGTTCCCTTTCACTGGATGGACCCGGTCGAGATCTTGGCTCGGGAGCCGGTCATGTATGACGGATAACTCCGGAGATTAAGCTGCACTGGAGGATTTTATTCTTCTCCGGATCGTCGCAGTCTCTCACACACCCGCAGAGGAAGTATACTGGAGGTGTGGAGAGGAAAGAGAGAGAGCGCGCGCAACGACCGGAGGGAGCAGTGAGACAGACTCACTCGACGGGGAGTGAAAGGGATTCTTTCCACCTGGCGATCCAAGGAGGTTTTGGCTTGGCTGGAGGCGCAGCCGCCTTGGCGGACGGGCGGAAATCTGGAATGGACGGCGAGAATCTCCCTCCCGAAAGTAAACAAATACACGTACGGAAAACAGATGCGAATCTATATTCAACGACAGTGATTTGGATTGAGGCACTGGAAGATGATGGATGGGAAAATAAAGTGTGGAGGGGGTGGAAAAGGCGGAGGATAACGAGGGACTTGGGAGGGATTGACAGGGTCCGGTTCAGGGATTGCAAATGGACCCCCCAAACAACAACCACAACAAACCATTCGATGGACGATTCATCGCTTTCTCCGCTTTTGGTTGTCGCGGACACCCGCCAAGCCCTCCCGGCGCTTACGGATCATCGCTCATTATACAGAGTACTGCTGTCTTACTATAACTCAAGAGCAACAACCACTCCATCCTGGCGTCAATATTCTTCAACCATAGTGTTACCATTCCATCCCCCACCAAATCACGGTCAGTCTGGAACCAAATGAAATGCTTCGTGCGCGTCTCGGGCGAAATGTGGAATCATGGCGCCGCAGACGCCACATGCTACACAAGCCATGCCATCTTCTCCGTCGCTCTCTTCCCATGCAGCTTCCTCCACTTCGTTCTCAGTCATGGCTGCAGCGTCTCCAGGATGGAAGGGCTCCTGAGGGGTGACGGCCATTGTGCCGCTGTTACCCGTAGATACGTGCCCCGGCTCAGAAATGGCCAAGGCATCGTTGCGCCGCGACCCTTGGCTTTGAAACATCTTACCAATATCGCGTCCACTGCTTTGCTTCCGTTCTCCAGCGGCATCTACCAAATTTGTCACAGCGACGTTCATCAATCGCAGGTTCCACCCAGACCTCTCCGGGTGAAGCTTGCGGAACATGGACAGTAGTTGATCTTGTACCAATCGTTCAGCCAGCGCGTCCACACTCTCATCAAGATGGAAGACATATCCGGGCAGCGGCGCTGAGCGAGAGATTCTCCCCCCATGGTAAGATTGTGCACTGTCGGTGGCAGACCGGGGCCGTGTGGACAGCCGCAGGGTTCGCGGATGCGCAAGCCATCGGACTTTCGACATTGCAGATTGGTTTGCTGCTATACTGTCAGTCTCCCTGTCCTTTTCTGTCAGATCCGTCCGCATCCGACGAAGTAAGCTCCCTGTTAGCAAGACTAGCTCTTTTCGGACGCTGTCAAGGCTGTCCAGGCGACCGTAGGAATCTTCAATGCTTATCTGCGTGGGCAAATCTCCTGCCTGGACGACCTCGGTATTGTCTACGCCATGCAGCAGTCCCCAGACTCGCACCCCGATATCTCGGGGTGCCCCTGGGGCCCCTAAGATCCGACTGAGCAGGGACGGGCCCATGCCAGGCAACAATCGAATATCTCTCACAGTCACCTTGTTAGAATCGGCGGTGTTGTCGGTGGTCACCGCTGGGGCTGAGTGAGCGCCTCCATCAGCGAGATAGTGACTGAGTTTCCGCGTCAGTTTGGAGCCGATCCCAGGGATCTTCCTGATCTCGTGCGCATCAAGAAAATCCAGCACATTACTGGGCGCAGCCAGCGTCGGTGTAGTATACGGGGGAAGTAGCGTGGTCTGGTTGTTCGGTTTATGAGTGCTGCCTGCGAGCTTGGCGAGAAGCTTGGACGTAGAGATCCCCACTGTGGCAGTGTACCCTTTCTGCTGCTCCAGTTGACCGCGAAGGTAGCCTGCAAGGTGCGAGGCCACCAGCAATCGAGTGTAAAGCCAGGCTGATGTGTCCTCGTCAGCTGTCGCAGTCGTCGAGGGCGCAGCGGCAGCGATCGTATTCGCGTTAGCAGGGTAAGTGGAGCCACATAATCGGGTGGCATCATAAGTGAAACCCACGGTGGGTTCGTGCCGGTCCAGATGAAAGAATGAATGTTCCAGATCATAGCGATTCAGCAGATCGACATTGTAGTTGATCATTTCGGTGACATCCAAGAACAACTGCAGGCGGGTATTAGACGGGGTCGCGAAGAAGCTCACTGCAGCCCAGGAACCCGTGGAGAACCATCTCAACGGGCATTTCTGACCATGAAACCAAGTCTGTAGTAGAGTCGATACTAGCAATACATACCTCATCAAAGCCGAGTCTTTCGACCTTCTCCCCCCAGACGAAGGACCTAATGTAGAGGAATAGATCCTTGGATGCATCGCGAAATCTAGACAGATCTTCGCCTAAGACAATGACGACGTCCGGGCAGATCTGTTTGGCCTCTTTGATCAACTGGAGCTTGCGCAACCCGCGCCGGCGGGCCTCATAATTACAGGTGACTACGATCTGTTTCTGCTGAACCGCCAACGGCAGGGATTTCAGCACAGGCTGCTCCACCTCAAAGACCGAGGCGTAGAAACAATCATAATCCTGTGGGGATTGCAGAGAGGCAGTTAGTTAACGGCCGAATGGAGTCACGTTTCCGCAGGGTTTCGAAAACGTTATGATTATTTGAGTGCAGTATGGATCACAATGGGTAGCGTGACTGACAAAGTGGAGGATAATTCGGCGGTCGTCTCTGGATGGTAACACAGCCATGAACTATGTAGCATCGACGGAGAGAGCCAGTGGGGATCGAATTCCAGGCAGACCTCACAACGGAGAGTGGTATTCCGTCTGCTACCTTGTAGTCCCTACTTACTGTCCGGAGTAGTAGGGAGGCGAAAAGGATGTTGCGAAAACCTCCGGTGGATACTATTACCGGAATGCAGAGGGCTGGAAATGGGAGCTCAAAGAGGGAATTTGTCCGTCCGCACCTGTCATCCAAGTAGCGACAAGAGATTCGATAACTCGTTCAACCGAGATACTAGATCCATAGATAGGACAGATAGTGCGATGCAACAATCTGCTTAGTGACTACGAGACCCCCAGCTGATTGGGCAACAAACCTGCGGCTGGGATGTGGCTGGTGCTGGTCACGCTTCAGTTCATGCTGGGTGGCTGGGGTACAGCCCATTCAAAGTTTCTGGTTGGTTGGACCCTGGCTGACTCAGTAACTGCGTGATTGTGACACTAACCCAAAGGGGGTGTCACTTCCCCACAGTCACTCGTGCAGGGACTATGCCATTTTTAGAACACCGCGTCAGCTGCAGTTCTGATTGGTCTGTGCAAGATGCAACTGCCTTACGTAAGGGCGGTACTGTGACGCGCACCTTTTCCTTTTCCCTGCTCCAGTTGATTGCTATAAATAACGTCTCGCAACTCGTGCCCCCAGAATGACTAACCAGCAATTTTCCAACGTGGAAAGAATCAAAAACACAATGACTCTGATGATGTGAGTCAACACTAGGCAAATTTTCCAGCAGAGACATTGCGGAGATCAGACTGCTGGAGGGATGGATCGGCCGCGTGTCTCGCCCGGGCGTCGATGGCCAGAAGATGGCAGATGGAATGGAGCCGTTGGTAGGATCGGCCATTCTCGATCATCAGAAAACTGGGGCCCGTCGGCGGCGGCGTCAATAGTTGGGTTATAATTAGATGAGGAGCGACTAGCCGGCCGGTGGTCCAGCAGAGGAGCACTGAGACTTTGAAGACAATGCTGAATGGAGATGCTGAGGGTGCGATGGAGTCCAGCGACTCCATCCAGGCCGGGTTGGATGATAGGATGGCGAAGACTCGTAAATTTAGCACTTTTGATTAACAGTAATCTCTTAATTTCTTAATTTCTTTAATTTCCCTCCCCCGCGGCTAAGGAAATTTCATTTTCATTTAACCCAGTTTCCTCTGGACTTTACTATTCGATCTTCTATTCTCTGCCTATCCTCTGCTTATCCTCTGGTTCTACAGTTCATTTCTTCAACATTCCAGCAAACCATGAGTCGCAGATCATTCTAAAATAAGGCGACCCTCGTACAAGCGCCCACGTCTCTCGTCTGCTTGGTTCCAGTCGTTGGGATCCCACCTGGTCTTATTTCAGAACCTTATCGTCCCTGGATTTGACGCGCTTGGTGCCGGTCGTTGCACTTCTGCATCTTGAATCACACTCCGGTGCTGTTGGCAAGGCGCTACTGCTTCTGCTTCGTCTTTGCTGCTTCTTGGTGCGGGGCCTTACTGTTGCACCCCCCAAGACCTCCTCGCTTTCTGGTCTCATTTCGTTTATCCTCCTTCTTCCTCTCTTCCTCCCTCTTCTTCTTCTTCTTCCTCTTCTTCTACTGCTCCCTCCGCCGTTGTGTTTGGGGGCTTTCGCCATGCTCGCAACCCCCATGACCCCGCAAGCTTCCCACCCTTCGTCCTCCTCCAACATGGTCTGCAGTCTAGCCTCGACTGCGACCACCACTTCCTCTTCTTCCTCCTCCTCATCATCATCATCCTCCTCCTCCAGTGCCACACAACAGACTACGATATCGTCCCGACCGAAACTGACTCTCCAAACCACCTCTCTTCCCCGAACCTTTGGCACATCCTCAACGGGGTTGTCCCTCTCTATTGCAGCTGGAACGGCATCTCCCACTGTCCGCAATACCTTCAAAAATGCCTACGAGGTCACCGGCCCTTCATCTGCCACCGCCTCTCCGTCATCGAAACACCCGTCCAGCCTCCGCTTTAGCAAACCTTCCTCTCCATTCACCACACACAACCCATACCAACTCCCACTGGGGGTGAAGAGTATTTTGCGAAACTCGCCGCTCGAGTCGACCTGCCGCCGACGGGCTGGATCGGTGGCCACCACCGGGCCGAATGGTGGACCGAGCGCACGCCGCGTCTTCTTTCCCGCCAAGAAGCAGGTCAGCTATCGCAACCCTTTGGAAGAGGAAATCCAGACCGTGCACTACACGGCACGCCACTCCGATCTACACGACGACCCGGAACCCGCACTTGAGCCTCAATCACAACCCCAGCAACCAGAGGTAGCCTCATCAGACGAGGACTCGGATTCGAACGCCAGCGGGTGTCCCTCGGACACCAGCACTTCTGAAGATGAACCCGAGACCGGCTTAGGGAAGACGACATCGTCTCCCATTAAGCGGAGGAAGCGCAAGCATTCGACTGCCGAGAGGCAAGTCCGGGCGGTGGCCTTGATGGATGGAATCGCGGGACCCAGCAATCCGGGCAGCCTGACACCACAAACGCCGCGCAGGAAGCGAGCTAAACGTCGCTGCGAGTGGCGATGGACCCTGGGACCGTTAGAGAATCGTGACAAACTGCTTCACCCCGTCCAGGATGAGACGGGTCCAACATCATCCGCGTCCCAGCCTGAAACGATACCACACGAGTCCGAAACGGAGACTCCGTCCTCCGACCCTCCGCTGTCCAGCGCCAGTACCACACTCTACCACTCCAGCCCCAGTTCATCTGTCTCGTCGGATGTGGAAACGGAAAATGATGAGTGGCAGACGCACACGACCCACGAACTTGAATGCGCACATGCCGATCAATGACGATAACCCATGCTTGGTTACGAACCCCCTTGCATTGATGATCACGAATTATGCATATAGACGGCAGATGAACCACAGCATACCCTATCCTACTTCTATACATTGCTAGATAGCTATTATTGATTTGGGAAGATTCTTTCTTTTCTTTTTTCTGGTCGGGAAGCTGTACTTTGAATGTCAGGACGTTCATGCCATTTACATTCACCGACCAGTCATTTTTTTTACACTTCTGCCTACTTTCTCTATAAATATTTCTTATATCTTCTTCCAATAATATATACTTATGCATACTATGAATGCAATTCGACCAGATGATCACTTGGCTTCATTCCACTCTCTCCTATGTAATGTTTGTACTACGTGCCTGCTGTATGCTCCTGCAGCTGCATGCTTCATACAAATCATAAATACGATGGCCGATCTCTGATGCATTCCCCATCCTCTGCTTATTTTAGCAACAATTATAACATGCGGAGACCCCATGATATTAACTTTCGTGGATCTTCATTGCGTCATTATGTCCAACGAATCTCTCTAGTAATAGCTGCATCGACTTGCAGATCATTCTCTAGATAGATCTTATGATGCCAGCTAGTCAGCCAGCCAGCCCTTAGACTTTGCTAGCCTACTAAAAGGTGTGTAGTATACGTAGAGAAAAAGAAAAAAAAAAAAATAATAAAAATAAATAAATAAATAAATAAATAAAAATAAAAATAAAAAAATAAAATAAAATAAAAGTGCTCGTAGTCTATTACCAGCATGGTCAAAAACGGACTATCTGTCTTAACAGAGACAAACGTGTAATGACTGTATACCTTCTTCTCTCGCATGAGATCATGTTGAACTCCTGAAAGGTTGACAAGAAAATGCAAATAACAACGTAAGTCTATGGGGTAATAGATAAATAAAAGGCGAATCAAGGGATAGAACTGCTAACACTCCAACGAACAGGGGAATCCACGTGTAGCACCTGACCTGCTAAGCAGCAGCAGCGGGCCGCTCCAGCATCTTCCCCCTACATACTTTCTCCAGAACTTTGAACCTCCATCCCGGATTATTGAAGATCATAGCACTTTTGCAAGACTCGACTGTCCATACATTGCGATCTGCAAAACCTTTCGGAACGCATACGTTTTGGATAGACCCGTCCTGCTCGATCGAGAGGCGGATGCATGCTATCATGGATAGCGTTGGTGCGGATCTTCACAGTACGACAGGAACTGCTTCCTTCGTGCCATCAGCAAAATGCTGCGCATTTCGAGATCTACCTCGATGTCCCGCCAATTGCCCCCCGACGTAACAAAGACGCGCCATTTTACCTCACCCTCGATCGTATCTCGCATGAGGGTATCAACGCAGTCACCAGACCCGCCCTCTCTTACTAATAAAGCTTCAGGATGTGCCTTACGCCATTCATGGACCATGCTCAATGTCCGTATCAGGGTCTCCAGACTACCAAGGGTCTGTGATGCACGCATTTGAATAGCTCCTGGAGTGTTGGAGACGCCAGGCGCATCGTCATCGGCAGGGACACTTACCAACCTTGTAAGGTCGGTCCAGTTAGCAAAATCCCGGCATTCAACGGGATACATCCATTCATTGTTGAACACTGATATTCCTGGTTGAGGCCAGTACGGTACCAGATCCTCGAAAAACAACTCCTGCAGGGCCCGATTCGCCCGCAGGCGTCCCGTCACGACGTAATGACCCCAGTTCCAGAAAGCAACAGTGCCCCCCGGCCGAACTATTCGTGTCATCTCATTCCAGAGCGGTTCAGGGTCGAACCAATGCGCTGCTTGACAGGCGATTACCAGGTCAACCGTCTTCGATGCAATGAAGGGGAGAGACTCTGCATTGGACTGGCGATATTGAATATTACTGTTGTCCCATTGCTGAGCTCTTGCGGCTTCCTTCAGCATCCCCTCGGAGGAGTCAACTCCGAGGACAGATATGAAGTGCGTGGCCAGCGCGCGAGCTACAGCCCCGTGGCCAGTGCCCAGGTCGACGCATAGTTCGCGTGGAGACTGGTGGTAGGCTAAAACAGTATCGTACAGAGCCTTGGGAGGGGAGGGACGGCATGCAGCATATGCTGGACAGTCATAGCCTTCATCTCTAGTGCAGCAGTAAATGAGTATGTTGGAAATATTGATCTTTGGGGGACAACTCACGAGAAACTAGCCATTATCGGATGTGACCTACCCTTCTGCCGATTATATTATCGGACTCGAGTTCTTCCTTTGCTTTTCTTTTTGACCTCATTGCAGAGGTTCAGAGATGGTTCATATACTATACTAACTTATGACTTGAATAGTGCTCTGTCATACCCTCCTATGGCTCTTATGCATAAAGTATGCAGCACTGCGTGCAAGCCTCCTAAGATAAGATGAATGCCCCACATAAACAGTTTCCATGACAATGTTATCTTTATCGAACATATCTAGTTGGATCTGGCCCAATAAGGGTCATCATCCTGAACCAGTAGGATTCCCGAGCGATGTTGCATTTCGGCCTTTTCCGCGGAAGGGAGACTTCGCTGAATGCAACATGTAACAGCCCTACTGGAATCTATTTCCGCTTAGGAATTCCATTGATGTCACCGATCTCCGGCCAATGCTGGGGATTTTAGCCCTATATATGCTTATAATGTGGACTACGCCTTTACAATGGATATGTATTGCGACCAGTTTATATTTGGCCATTTCTATCACCTCGTCGGACTTCCGAGGCTTATCGTCAAGATGTTGCAGACCATTGGAATAGGACCAGATCCAGTGGGCAAGGATGAATCGAGAGACTCAGCGGCATGCCACCATATCATTCAGCAAACCTTGAACCATCTTAGCATGACAGGACCCCTACTAGGAGACTCCATATCGCCCAATAGGCGACGGGCGCTCTTTGAGACAACCAAGCGAGTACTTGCCAGTGCGATAAACGATGGCATAGCCTGCGCAACCCTTGAGTCATGTAACAGCCCGAGTCTGCTGTTGTGCTTACGCAGTCCCGGAGGAGCCATGGCCAGTGATGAAGACGCTTGGATCAAGTGCGGTATGCGAGCTGACGCATATGTCGAAACAGACGGCGGCAGGGTTGTTGGATTTGTGCGGGCAGACGATCTCCTTGGACCTGTGCTAACCCAAAACCTCAACGGCGAGATATCAGAGGAGCTTGACCCTGGTGTGATTTGCGGTGTTATCTACCGCTGGCGTTCTCGCCAAGATGAAAGTGACGCAGTAGAGATACTTGTAAAGGAGGTGCGGAATTCTGCGAGCAATCAAGGTGAACTAACAGCTACTTTCAATCTAACCCTTCAAAAACAAGAACTAATGTTGAGATAGAGAAGTGGCTGGAGATGGCCAGTACTCTGCCCATCCTTCATCTGAAGTCTTCACTATGTGATTGGGAGCAATCCGTCGTATCTGGACACCCTACCCATCCGGTATCACTTCTACCTTTTCTTCAATTTGCCCTATTCTACTCGCCTTTGGCTTAGTTAACCGTATCGAAGCTACACCGAACGTGCCTTGCCCAACCACCCCTAGTTCCTATCGCGCCCGATGACATCCCTTATCTACTAGAGCCCGAACTATCGTTCCTCTGCGTTCCAAAGTCAGACATGAAAGTCTTCGGACCATTCCAGTCACTTCTGGACCCACTCTTGAGATCACTCGGGATTCCTAAGCCCGATGATACAGTCAATGAGATCGTGTACCGTGTTTCAGTCGCCAGCTCCCATGTATCACCGCCATTATTCCCTAACGCACGCATTCTAGGGACTGTCCAAAACCGCTGCCGAGCACAACTCTCTATGCGGACGGTCTCTATGATGCCGGTCGTGGGCAGCTCTCCGTTACACCTAAAGCTATCGCTGAACTGCCAAATCACTTCTCGCTGAGGACCATTTCTCCCAATGCTGCAGCCTTAGCAACTGCAGTGGGGATTATCCTAAGAGATCTGCTTCCCCCGGATTTATGGATCTTCGAAGAGGCAGCTTCCATTACGGGTGCCCAGGAAGACTTTCAGAAAGCATGCCAATTAACATGTATTATCCGAAAAAGTCCAGAACTGAGAGCGGCCGACATCGGAGAGACACTCATCCCAGTTGCGGGACTAATGCAGAAGCCGTTTAACGATTATCGAACGTACATGGAGATTATGTTTGGTCTTGATAGCTTGAAGGAAAAGCAAACCTGGTTTAGAAAGTAAGTGATAATACTATACTTCATTCATATACTAGTAACCTCTATCATTACTTAACGAAACGACCTAATAAAACAAAGATACCTTATTAAATTATTCTCCCTCATTCTCCCCCCTCTAGTCCGCCACGGAATCCGCATCGAAGCTCATAGCCAGAATGTCCTCGTCCGCGTCAACGTTACTAACAAGGAGATAACCGGATTCGCTATTCGGGACTTTGACGGGATCCGAATCCATTATCCTACGTTTCTTCGCCATGCCGACAATGAGAATGCTCTCAACGACATTCCCCCCGGTGCTCGCACTCTTACTGATGATTTACATAGCATGTGGCACGCGGTACATCATTCGCTCCTTCAGGCGCATGTGGGCCACCTTTTATACATGTTGGGATTAGAATCGAAGGGTGGATGGCGTGTTGTGCGTGAAGAGCTAGAGAGGGCTCTGAACCCTTCCGGAGATCCAGATGGTCGGCTACTGTACGACTTCTGGTTGAAGGAGACGATGCTGTCCAGGTGTTTTCTGGAGATGCGGTTGCGGGATGCTTATGCGAAGGTGGGTTTGGGTTTTCTTTTCTGTGTAGTGATCTTTCGTAGGTCTTTGGGTGTTGGATAGGTCGCTGATGCTGAACAAACAGTTCTATGAGAGGGAGTTGCCGAATATCCTCCTCCGAGATGCTTGATTTCGTGTCTAGTATGACTCGAATCTGAAGTATATTTCGAGTACATACAACAAGACAATATGCATGATCAGACGCTCCATGTTAATGCTTTTCAAGAAGATCTATCTTGTCCATATTTCGATGATCCTCCCTCCTACGCGTCAGGTTTTATTCTCATCAATAACCCCCAATTGCCGAATTCTGCACTACTATTGTACTACTATGTTGATCGTTTCATATGCACACTAATTGTGACAATGCAATATAATACTAATGAAATACTAAATGAAGAGCTAAGTACTATACATACACATCCTATCATCCAATCATACACGCATACACATATGTCAGAAACCCGAAGGACCCTAATCTAAGTCCCCGTCTCCGTCTCAATATCCGGCTCCCGACCCGCCAAATCACCCGTAAACTTCCTCTTCACCTTCCTTAGCGAATACTTAGCCTCATCACGCGCAAACACTGCATTCCGAACAGGTCTCCATTGCATCTTACCGCGATGTTGACGCTCCTCGCTGCGTTTATTCGCCTTCTTCAGGGCTCCGTCATCTATGCTGTTGAGGCTGGGGGGCCCGACACTGCTGCTCCCGCCGCCAGTGGACGCTGTACTTTGTGAGACGCGTTGCTGTTGATGGGGGTAGTGATCATCGTCGTTGTCATCCTCGGTTTCGCTGGATGAGGAGGATGCCTCTTTCTCTTCTTGCTCTTGTTCTTGGGAGTTTTGGTGCTGCGCTTCTTCAGCGTGCATGGTGCCGTAGGACTGGGCAACAGTGGGCGGCGGGTTCACCGGATCGTGAGGAGGTGTCTCGCGTCCCGGTTCGGCAACTTGGTGACCGTGGTTGTTAAGGTAGGCGCCGGGGTCGTGGCCGAAAGCGCCGCTCCAATCTTGGCCTTGCTTGTCAATCCAGCGGCGGCGTTCGCGGGGCTCGGCGTGCTTGAGGATGTCGCGGCCGTCGAGGAGGGATTGTTCGTGCAATTTCTCGAGATCCTCGGGAATGTCGGAAGAGATGCGGCGTTCGCGGACACCCTGAGCAATGCAGGCTTCCCAGGTTTCGAACGTCTCGCGGGATTCGTTATCGATGACGTATTGTTCGTGGGAGTCGTCGATGCCGGGGCTGAAAAAGCCGTGGAATTGCAGGCGGCCAACCTCGTGCAGGTCCTCGAGGCCCGGGCTGCGTTTGATGTGACAGTTCTGCTCGGTGATGTAGTTTTGGGTGAGTCGTTTGCCGTTCTTGGTTACCCAGATGGGAATGTCAATGGGGGTTTCTTCGTTGTCGGCCATGTGCTGGAGCCAATAGACGGCATAAGCGGTTGTGTGATGGTGGCCTTGTTGTTGGAACTCGAAGACGACAGGTGATCGGTAGCGGTGCTTGACAGGGAGGCGAATGGCGCGCCGGAAGTCCTCGCTGGAGAGGTCGTAGGTCATGTTAGATCCTTGGACATGGCACACATGACGAGTGATCTTGCCGCTGCTGCCGCCGGTGCGAAGCCGAATCTTGCAGCGATGGTTGAAGCCCTGCACGGTGATCTTGTCGGAAACGAAATGGAAGGTACCGACATCCCAGCCGAGCATTTGCGGGGGCAGTCTGGTCTCAACGTGCCGGAAAAGAATGGAGATGCGAATACGTCCGAATCCGATGCCGCCAGTGAGAGGGTACCATCTGGTCACTTGTGAGCTGTTCTCGAGGAGCTCCGAGATCTTCAATGGTACCACGCCGAGGATAGGATCGTGCTGGCGATATCGTTGGTCGCGGACGCTAACGGTAACATAGGCGGACCGCCAATCTCGGACGAATCGTTCAGTTCCGGCATTGAAGATAGGCTTGGAGCTTAGGGCTTTGGCACGAGTACGGTAGATCTGGGAGATGTTAGGCAAGATGCAGACATAAAAGGTGTAAGTGGGGTGTATAGGGTGGCTTACTAGCTCGTCGTTGAGGATGATTTTACAGTAGCTCGTAGGCAAATTCTCTCCAACCTCCTCTTTTTGCTCGCCATACGGTTTGGCTGGCTCATAGTCTCTCCCTTTGCGGTTACCGTGGCTGCCTTTGACGTTCTCAATCTCCAGGTTCACAATCTGATGGACCACGATGCTCATAATTCCACTCGGCCATAGCGGATCTGGTGGGGTCTTGGTGATGGCATCCTCCTGGTCGTTGCTGATGACACCCTTTTCATCCTGGAACTCAGGAATGTCCTTGAAGTTCTCCGGTAGGTCCTTCTTCTTGCCGTCGGTCCTCAATTCTGCTCTCAGCTTCGGTTTGCCGAAGAACCCGACCTCCCAGTGCAGTTCTCCCGGCATTTCACTGCCCTCGTTGAGGCCCTGGAGCTTGGAAACCTGAGCATACATCTTGCCCGGATGTTGGATCATCTTCCGTATGGGCAATTCCACTTTGCCGACGATGTCATCCGCGGTGGTCCGATCCGAGTCCCAGAGTTCGACACTCAAAGCTTCGTCAGCCTTGATCAATTCCGGCGTTACAAGCAACGCCGCGGTTTCCTCCCAGACGGGGTTCAGGTCATCGGTGATTACTCGGGTGCAGTACATGGGCTTGCCGTACTTGGAGAAAGAGAGGTTGATGTAGGGGTCACTGCCGCCGCCATGACTTCCACGTCGGTCTTGTTTGCTCAACCCAATCGCACGATGAATCCGGATCCACATGATGCCCAGTGCCTGGGTCTCTTTGATGATATCGTCACCCTTGAGCATCATACTAAGATCCATAGTCATTGATTTGGGGGCCGCGAATAGACCGCTGGCAGTAGCAATAGCATAGTTGACGAAATTGGAGATTAAGGGGAGATTAAGGATGTTCACACCCCAATTGACCATTGGCATACAACCAGCCCTGATGTGAGGAAGTCCAACGAGACTGAATGTCACGTCTTTCATGAACGGGGCCTCTGGCATCATCTGGAATCTGGCACGGACAGTGCCTACCAGTTCGTTCAACTCCACGAAGACTGGGAATGGAACGCCGAAGAGGCCTTTAATTCCAAGGTAGAAAACGATTTGCATGTGCATGTTGCGCGCCTTGGACGAGGTGGTTTGTCCGCTAGGTTTCGAGTGGTAGGCAAAGGAGGCCTCGATGTTGTAGTAGCTGCCGCCCTCCTCAGCAGCTGCCGCCTCCTGGGGGTCTTTATTCTTTACATTCTCCTCGTGGATATGATCCTTGAGTTGCTGGACATGAGAATCCGGAAGTGACCGCAAGCTCAGGATCCGGATAGGATTGTTTCCCTGGTCAATTTCCGCAATCCGAACGTTCTCAACTACGCCTGGCGCAGACGCCTGCATGATGTCTTCGATGGTATCCGCAACGGGGGTCAGCATCTCCGGGTTGATGAGGCCCCAAAAGACCCCAAGGAAAGAGTTAATCCATTCGACTGACTCAGGTAGGAGGTTCGCAGTAGCCTGATAGCGTAGCATGTAAGCCTTGGTACTCTAACGGGGAGCGAAAACTTACCATCTGGCCTCTGATTTGTTCACTGCTCCATTCCATCTCCCGGCCGCTTCGAATAAGTTCTTGTATCCATAACCACACGCCACTCGCAACTCCAAATGCTAGAGGTAGTAGGCCCCAGAGTGAGCCGCCAAAAATCCGACCAGCGAAGACGATAGCAGCAACAATTCCTAGGCAGAGACCAATCCCACGGCTTTCCAGCTTGTCAAACATAGGTTTATAGGTGACAGTCGGAGTAGGATGAAAGAGGATGTTGGTTTTCTCGCCATGAATGGGAACATCTGACGTGGTGCCCTCTGCAATTGGGTCCGGGGGTGCGGTGATATCTTGGTTTTCTTTATACTGGGAAAGGCTCTGGTTGGGTTCGGTTTTGACGTCCTTCAGGGTTTCTTAGCTGACATCCAGCGTTAAATGATTAGGTTTATAGACTCACCGTTGGCTTCCCAAGATTAGCATTTGGGACAACCAGCTATAGATACCATCAGTCAGTCGCATGTCCCACCATTACCAATAGGGTCATGGATACCTTCGGATCCTTCACTGCTTCCATGGAATCCTCGTCCAGGTCCTCCACTTCAATATCCTTGCCGGTTGTTGGATCGGTCACCATGCGTGTCTTTCCCGTTGTCTTCCGGGGCTTGTGAGCCATTTCCTCTCCCTGTTCCTCCCTCTCCCGCCGCTTGGCCGCCAGGGCTTCCTCATGAGCCTTGCGCTCTTGTTTATCCACCTCGAGACGCTGTAGGAACTTGTCGATGGTCGGGACCGGATTGGCCCCGCTCCAATGCTCCCCAACACGGTGAGTCTTGGGCGACTCCCGCCCAGGTTGAGCGTGAGACATGGTTTATAAAGAGGGTAACGATCAGGTGTGCAGGAGTTATCAGCAAGAAGGTGAGTGGGTTATCATCCCTAGCTCCGTGAAGCCGGGACCGCTGTTGATATGGGAAGAAAGTAAAGAAAAATAAGAGGGAAGGAGATCTGCTTGCAAGACCTCTCTCATGCAGTGTCAGCCAAGTAAAGTGAAGTCAGAGTGAAGGTCAAGGTTGGCCCTGCCAGACTGGACTACGTCATTGTGGAGGAGGCGCTGCCAATGGAGCTCGGACGCGTCCGACCATTTGCTGGCACAGGGCTGGGGGAACATCCCGACATCCAGACCGGATCTGATGTCGGTCTATTTACTTTCTCCACATGCTGGATCTATAGCAAGTCGAGGCTGGTTGTTGAGTGGACTGCTCTTGTCCTTCCGTCATTCACGGCGGAAATCCGGGGCTTGGCGCGGATTACGGGATGGCGGACTTGAAGGTTGATGCAAAGCAAGATAAGGCTGACAGTGAAATAGCTGAGTTTTATGATCATCGGTAAGGTTTTGAGAAGCAGTCCTCATTGGTAAATTGCATGGGGATGAATGTTGATGCTCGATGCATAGGCAATTCCCCTTCAAAGTCGTGATGGGCAGATGTTCGAGGCGGAAGGATATGATGTCATGGATGATACCAACATCATGAAGGCAATTAAATCAGTCAACCAGTCCTTGTGTCTCAAATGTTGATCACAATAATAAATAGAATTGGTGATTATGATAGATTGTGCTACTATTAGTTAAGGATCTTCGATCAGATCATGCTATCCCATGAAGCAGGTGTTGTGGTGAGTCCATTCCTGACTAGAAACTACAGCATGCTGCTTGCTACCTTAACTAGCCTCTGATCACCAGAGGCACACCTGCACCTCGACTGAGCCACAATTTTATGATATAGCAATACTCACGATGTCAGTTTAACATGTATTACAGTGAGATAATCATTGCTGCAATAACATCCATCACTTGACTGCCCAGGCAACTGCTGAGATCCCAATCTTGATTTATTGCAAATACATGACTTCTGGGAACAGCGAACAACCATTGTAGATCTTGTAGCTTTACTCTTGGTCAGTTATTGCCAAATCCTAGTTCTGCAGTGATGTTGGTCTCTATTCCTCTCATTAAAAACGCGCCTTGTCCTCCCCGGACGCGTTGTTGGATCTTCGATTTTGCATCAATGCCCCATAGAATGCTCAAAATAAGATATTAATAACCAGGCTGAAAGTGAGCAAACGTGGTACAATCTGAATATACTGATCAATCACTGACGGGACAAACTTGGCGGGCTCTCAGAAGAAGGGTGGCTACCTGCTCAGCAGTATGAGGCCTCTGAAAAGAACGAGTCCTTGATGGCCGAAAACTCTTAAGGGCGCCAGTCCAGATGAGCTAGAAAAGATGAAGCAAGGTCGGCCATTTCGGAATCACGAAAGTCCTTCTACCTTAGACACATGTATCAATCCTACTAGCAATCGGTCTTGTAGTCAATGTCAAATGGTAATGCTTTTGGTTATGAATCCTTCTCATACAAGGCCAAGATATCAACAAGATCACTCATCATTGAGTTTCATACTAATCGATACACTACTATGCTTTCTATCAATACACTGGCTGTACTGCTACTCCATTTTAGATATATTCTGAGCATTTCCTATTGGTACCTCAATTCAGTAACGAACTTGATCTAGGAGGCTTGGACGGAGATTGGAGATATATTTAAGCATCCTAAGCTAGTACTTACTGACGGTAACACGGAATGCACACTCCATGGTACTACTACTACTACTATGAACCAGAATCTCTGATTCAAACCATGAACAGCTATAACATCTACACACAAGCACCCAAATGCCACCCAAACCCTTTCCCCCCACAAGTAGCACCCCATGAAGCTATACACCAGCATCACGTGACTACCACATCACCAGCGGTGCCGTCCGTTATGCGGCCACCACATCACAGATAATCACCGATCACCGCCGCCGCAACAATCTGTGGCTCAATTCACATTTACCTCCACATTCACCTCAATCCCTGGAGCGATCTCCAATCGCTCTCAAAGAGCTATTCGTCCTAACAATTTACCAGAAAGACATCCACCTTTGCTGGCGCCATAACAGCCCAAACAATTCAACCAGACCGACTGAACTTACGTCACCCAAAACATCTCACGAGAGAAGTACAGCCACACGACCAACAAACCTCACAAGAATGAAAAAAGGAGGAGAAGAGAAAAGAGGAAGAACCATGTCCTCAGCCGAAGAATCCCCCGCCCAGCGAGCAGCCCGCCTGCGCCGCGAACGCCGCGAAGCCAAAATCAAAGGCGATGGAGCAGCTCGTCTAGACAAGATTACCAGTTTGAGTGGACGGACACCTGCTAGTCGTATGTACCACACTATTCCTTTTCCTTTCTCCCTTATGCAAACTTAAGCGAAAGGAACAAAGATAATATGATAATGAAACTAACGAAATCCTTCTTGCTACGTATTAGTCCGCGAAGAAACCTCTCCCTCTCCCTCTCCTTCTCCGGCTCCGGCCGCAGCACAAGCTACCACTACAGCACTAAGCCCCAGCCCGAGCCCAAGCCCGGCCCCCGAACCCCGAACCACTCAACCTTCCTTCCCAAGCCAAGCCCCCCAGCAACAGCAAGAACTCGACCCCGAAACGCTCCAAGCGCAGCAGGAGCTCTTCCGCGCCCTACTCCGCCAGTCTGGCCAGCCTGGCGACTCACCCAGCGGAAGCCCAGGACCCCAAGCAGGAGGACCAGGAGGTATGGGAGGAATGGGAGGTCTAGGCGGCGAAGCGGACGACCCGACGCTGAAACTTCTCTCGAGCCTAATGGCCGGGGATACCAGTGCGCTGGGCGAGGGCTCACTGCCTGGAGGACAATCGCCCGCGGACTTACTAACGGGGTTGGGAGTTCCGCCATTTGTGGCGAGTATGTTGGGAGAGGCGACGCGGAAGAAGAGTGATGAAGAGAAGCGGGAGATTCTGGTGTGGAAGGTGCTGCATGTGGTGTTTTCTGTGTTGATTGGGGTGTATTTGTTGGTGTTAATTGGTTCGTCGGTGGCGACGTTTGGGAGTCAGCCGCCGCCGCCGGCGACGGCGAGGAATCCGTTCTTGTTCTTTACGACGGGGGAGGTGGTGCTTACTGGGGCGAGGATTATGATGAAGAGGGGGGGAGGGGGTTTAGGGTTGTGGGTGCAGTTGGTTAGAGATATTGCGAGGGATGGGAGTATTGTGTTGTTTTTGTTTGGGATGGCGAATTGGTGGCATCGGGAGTGGACGGCTAATTAGATAGGGAGTACGGAGTACTCTGTAGTGATCAGGGGACTGGGTTTGGTCGTGGGTATCTTTCCTTCTCTTGTGGATTATGGCATAGTTGTTTCCTGCTGTGCTTATGAATACATTTTGCAGTTCTTGCATATTGCATGTGAAAATTGTTGACATAACATATGATCGTCTGATGCTTGCTGGGGCGGTTCTTTTGCCATCGACTATACTAAGCGGCATAAGTGCAGTCGCAGCTCCCACGTGCTTGAATGCAAATGTCCAAAAGTACGGTGGGCTAGGGGACACACTTACGTGCGAGATATATTGGTCCCCCCTTACAACCCTGTACTATCATAGTAGGAACTTGGTTCTGGCCCGGTTGATTTCTCCTCCGGACTCCGACTGGCCTGTGCGCTCGCTCCCAGAAACGAGGTTGATATTAGCTGTGAGAAGTGAAAACTTCTCGCAGCCATCACCAATGTCTCACCGAACTTGGCCACAGCACAACGCGTACTGATCCATCGGGTGAACTAAGGAAATTAATAACGGGCAGGGCCAAGACGTTATTAATTTGCACTTGCAGGGGGGCCTATTGGGACGGACTTTCCTACCGCCGTGTTTAGTTGATGCAGGACGGGCCAGAAATCCGCCGTCTCTAACCATCCGAGCCTACACCGGTTGGCTCAGCAAAGTGGCCACTAAAGACTGGCGGCGGGCTCAGACGTCGAAATGGTAGAAGCGGACCGAGAAGCTTAGTGCGGCCGGGACTAAACTATAGCGCAGGCGGGAAAGGCCACGGCCTCTGGGTCCTGGTTGAGAAAGGTAGGGCTCAAGCAGGACGACAACGGGTCTTTCTGAGTATTGAGAGAAGGCGCATTCTCTCACCGGTTTGGGTACGTAACCCGGTGTACATCTCGAATGCAGTGTCCAGGTAATAACCACGCAGGCAATTATACAAATGCAATATCTTGTAGATACGCCACACCGTGCAGGGGGCTACCGAGATAACTGATTGACAATGATAAGCGGAAACGGGGGGTATGGTGGGCTTGACACCGTATCGGGAGGCTCCCTAGAGGCTGGGATAAGAGAAGTGGCCGAGCCACCGGCGACCATTGAGGACGTTGATTTGCTAACAGATGGAGGGTCTCGATTAGCATGAGGGCTCTGTAGTCGGCAGTGTGGGTAGGGACTAAACGGGACACCCGGGACCCGAACGCACTCACCTTATTACCACACACGGACGCGAAGGAGTAAGGATTGAAGATCACTCACGGGAGAGAAGCGACGAAAGGGACGATGTATCCTTGATTAGTATTGGGCAAGAGTATGGTTCCCTTACCGGACCGATGCTACATGTTAGAGGGAGCAAGCCGAGTATCGATGGGGGCCTGCGCAAGTTGAACGGAATTCTGCCGGACGGCCTCCACAATATTAATGCTCCTAGTCCTGATGGTGGAAGTTGCTCCGTAAT
Organism: Aspergillus welwitschiae; assembly: GCF_003344945.1. Classification (NCBI taxonomy): domain Eukaryota; kingdom Fungi; phylum Ascomycota; class Eurotiomycetes; order Eurotiales; family Aspergillaceae; genus Aspergillus; species Aspergillus welwitschiae. The sequence goes on from NW_020798695.1 coordinate 2,137,216, forward strand.
GGCATTATGAACATGAACAAACCGTTCTTGTCGGATCGATGGTCTAATCCACATCCAATCAAGGCTGCCACACCCACAAAGCTCCCCACAAATTGAGGGAACTGTGGTACTTTGGCCTTAGTTGTGGTGGGGGGGTTGTGTTTGTAGGCTCTCTTAGGGAGTTTTGACTCTGCTCTCGTTGCGAGATCAGTCCTAAGTCGATCTCACCCCATGAAAGATGTGCCATAGCAGACAATGCCATTTCCAGAATTTTGAGTTCTGAATATTCGGCTGTTCGAAGGTACAAGATGTAAGAGCTTCCAGTTCTCCGTGCAGGGAAGCTGGAGAGAGTCAAAAGCCTAGGTCCGAGAGATGTCCGCGGGAACGGGGAGAAGGAGCAAAGAGCCAGGCAGCGATAGCCGAACCCCAGCAAGCAGTACCACGGTTATCCCGATTGTCCCTCGACCCGCGTGTCGAGGAAAGTGTTTCGTCCCAGCCCAGCTGATCAGTTTGTCTTTACCGAGAGGGCAAAAATAGCAGACAATCCCCTTTTCGGCATTGTTGAGAGATGGGCAAGTCACGGGCAGCTTCATTGGCGTAATGGGTCACAGTCTTCCTCGTTAGGGAAAGTACTGCCGTAACGTTCCGTAGCCTGAATTTATTCCTTCTACGGATTATACTGGGTGAAGATCGGAAATGGATATTACTTTCAGGACACATGAAAGATAAATCAGAGGCATAGATTCATCTTCCTTATCCACTCAATATGCACCTTCGTGGAATGTGATGATCATTATGTACAGTGTCAGGTCAGGGGGGAGGCATTTTGTTTCGTTGACGGATATCTGTACTAAGGCACCTCTCTGCGGATATGGCGGATGAACAACAGCAATAACTATCAAGCACTCTTCCCAACTTGACTTGCTACTGACTATAATATACTCACTCATGCCTGTGATAGCCGTAACCTGGGTGTGCCTGCAAAGTACATCCATTCGAATCAGGCCTCGGCTCTGCAAGGCCATCTTTTTCCACGTTCTGTTCACCGGCAATATCTCACTAATGCAAGATGACCTCCCATTTACCTATCTCCCTCGTAATTAGTATTTTGAACTACTGCATCTTCCTGGTCAGCCCTCCAGGCACTGGCTGCGGGCCATACAGGGGGTCCCTAATCCGGCTTGAGTGAAACTTCCGCGAACAGCACCACATCCAGTGATCTAGGCGTCTCATTGGACCGCCCACCGAGGTCGAGGTAGTATCTTGGTCCAGGGGATGCTCACAGCGATCTATCTCTGAGGTGCATGTGGTTTGTGTAGCTAAATGATGATTAGCTTGACTACTATCTACTTCACCTCCCCATATTGCTCTCTGAGAAATCAGACTGCTCCAAGAGTACTAGATCCGCTCACTCTCTTTCCCTCTCATCCAAGGTCCTGCCAAATCTTACTCTGAGCAGTTCCATTCAAAGGGCACGACTAAGGTTTTGGTTCCCCCGCACGGTTCAAGCCTCGCAGTAAGAATGGACACGTTCCAGTGCTAATTGACCCCTCCGATCGGGGTGCTTGGCGAGTGTTCTTGTGATACCGTCCCGCCATCCCCCGGAAACCCAAAAGTTTCAACCCCCCGTCTGCTTGTGAACGAATCTGGGGCAGAGCCCGATGAAGATGATGTTGGTCGGCTGGACGCCACAGGATCACGCCGCTAATATATCCCTGTGCTATGTCATGCCATGGCGTACCATGGTTACGAATGAGCACAGTGCTGTCGGACGTGACCACCTGGATTAATAACTTGCCTCTGCTGGGAGAATTACCTTAGTGGGCAATTGACGATAAGTCTGCTGTCCAATGATGGACAAGAACCGAGTCGACTACAGTCCTAAGGTCACAATCAGCACCTGGCAGACGGGAGCGTCGCAATAGTGTACCGGAGTGAATAGGAGTCCCCGTGTAGTGGGAGGAGGGGGGAAGGGAAATAACAAGATGGTTGTTCGCTAGTTGATCATCGACTGCCTTCCCCGGAGCAACGGAAACGAGAGCCTGTCAAGCCCCGCATGGCCGAGCCCAACCTTTGGCGGCGCGTTTGAACTACGCTGAACTAGTCTTGGATAGTGCGAGCGAATGCGACAGACTGAGATTGCAGCCGCCAATGCAGGAGGTCGTCCATCCAGTGACATTGCGAGGGCCTGCCGGGAAAAGACTGTCCCTCCATTTAGTATCAATGACCCGCATCCAGAACAGTCCTTCCCCCCCCCTCCCTCCTCCCACCCTGTTCATTTATTATAAGTATTATAGGATTTTTTTCGTTTCTTTGTTTTTTCTGAAATTATTATATGCTACAGTAGTCGTGGCTTTCCCGATAGTGGAGAAGCGCTTAGAGCGACAGGCATGACTAGTCAGGTATGTAAGAAGTATGGATTGTCCATGGTGGGAAGTAGACCAGCGCCTCCAAACGCATCATGATCTCAACCCAATGAGGGAGGGGAACAATTGGGAGGAGGGGGGAAACTGCTGCTCTGGAACTCACACCCGGTAAGATCTAGGTTAACCTGCATAGCCGATCCAGTAAAGTAAGGATTGGGATTGAACCCTGGACCGACAAGGTTAATCATACTTACGCGGTCGCGCGGAAGGGAAAGAAAGGTAGACTTGGGGTAGGATGGACGGATGGATAAGGGGATTACGGTAAGTAAGTAGTAAGTAGGAGTAGTAACCAAGTAGTACTGGGGAGGTACCTTAGCAGCCCGGGAGCAGTACAACCTTGCCCAAATTGAAGCTACGACGGTACCAAGCCTGAACCAAGCCTGAAGTAGCAACGCCTCCACCCGGACACCGGGGGAGCGGGACTCTCAACAATTAAAATCATAAATGTCTCTCTTTCTCAAAGGGACATCTCTCTTTTTAGTTCGGGCATTGGGTTCAATAAATAACTGTCTCTCTTCCCCATCCTGGGCACCAGTTGCTTTCTTTTCCCCCCTCTCTTCCTCTTTCTTCCTAATCTTTCTAGTCTCTTTCCTCTCTACTCCTCTCTCTCTCCCTCCTCTCTTACTCCCTCCTACACTTCTCCCTCTCTTTCCCCCCCCTCGCGAAAGTTTGCCTGAACCCCACCAACCAGCACTGCTGCAATTCTTTTGACAAGTGAGCTTAATCCCCCGCGCCCGCAAACTCACGTGCGCTCCGGCGCTACGAATGGAATTTCTCGTCTTTTTGCCCAACAGAACGAGAGTTACCTTTCAATTGGAGTGTCTCATCAATTCTAACATTGCACAGTTCAAACACACAGTTTCGTTGGGACACAACAAAACATGGCCGACGGCAGTGTTATGCCCCCCAAGTCCTCTGTGGTAAGAAATCGCGCGTGTTTGGCCGAGTTATCGCCGGTTCCCCGTGCTAATCCCGTCGGTTTCAGGTGGTCGAGGCCCACGAAGTCGACACCTTCCATGTCCCCGAAGCATTCCACCAGAAGCACCCGACAGGTACCCACTTGAAAGACCTTGACGAGTACAAGAAGCTCTATGAGGAGTCCATCCGCAGCCCAGACACTTTCTGGGCTCGCATGGCCCGCGAACTTCTTCACTTCGACCAAGACTTCCAGACCACCCACAGTGGGTCGCTGGAGAATGGCGACAATGCCTGGTTTGTCGAGGGTCGTCTGAACGCCTCCTACAACTGCGTCGATCGCCATGCCTTCAAGAACCCCGACAAGGTCGCCATTATCTACGAGGCCGATGAGCCCAGCGAGGGCCGCACAATCACCTACGGTGAGCTCCTGCGCGAGGTGTCTCGTGTGGCCTGGGTTCTCCGCCAGCAGGGTGTGAAGAAGGGTGACACCGTTGCTATCTACCTTCCCATGATTCCGGAGGCCATTGTCGCTTTCTTGGCTTGCTCTCGTATCGGTGCCGTCCACTCCGTTGTTTTCGCCGGTTTCTCGTCCGACTCTCTCCGGGACCGTGTCCTGGACGCTGGCTCCAAGGTCGTCATCACGACCGATGAGGGCAAGCGTGGAGGAAAGGTCATTGGCACCAAGCGCATTGTCGATGAAGCCCTGAAGCAGTGCCCCGATGTCACTAGCGTCTTGGTCTACAAGCGCACCGGCGCGGAGGTCCCCTGGACCAAGGGCCGTGATGTCTGGTGGCACGAGGAGGTCGAGAAGTACCCCAACTACCTTGCTCCTGAGCCGGTGAACTCGGAAGATCCCCTCTTCCTGCTCTACACCTCTGGTTCTACCGGAAAGCCCAAGGGTGTCATGCACACCACGGCTGGTTACCTCCTGGGTGCTGCCATGACCGGCAAGTATGTCTTTGATATCCACGACGATGACCGCTACTTCTGTGGTGGTGATGTTGGCTGGATCACCGGCCACACGTACGTCGTGTATGCACCCTTGCTGCTCGGATGCTCTACCGTGGTCTTCGAGAGTACCCCGGCTTACCCCAACTTCTCCCGTTACTGGGACGTGATCGAGAAGCACAAGGTGACCCAATTTTACGTCGCCCCCACTGCCCTGCGACTTCTGAAGCGGGCTGGCGACGAGCACATTCACCACAAGATGGCACACCTGCGTGTACTGGGCTCTGTCGGTGAGCCTATTGCTGCCGAGGTCTGGAAATGGTACTTCGAGGTGGTCGGAAAGGAAGAAGCCCACATCTGTGATGTAAGTGACTTGTTGGATTTTTCTTGACTTGGAATGATAGTCTAATGCGCTTCCACAGACCTACTGGCAGACTGAGACGGGTTCGAATGTCATCACTCCCCTGGGTGGTATTACCCCGACGAAACCCGGAAGCGCGTCGCTTCCCTTCTTTGGCATTGAGCCCGCCATCATTGACCCGGTCTCTGGTGAGGAGATCACTGGCAACGATGTGGAGGGTGTGCTTGCCTTCAAGCAACCCTGGCCGAGCATGGCCCGTACCGTGTGGGGCGCCCACAAGCGCTACATGGATACCTACTTGAACGTTTACAAGGGCTACTACGTAAGCGACATTCAAAACAAATGCTCAATGGACAGTTGCTGACTGATGGGCGCTTATAGTTCACTGGAGATGGTGCAGGCCGCGATCACGACGGATACTACTGGATCCGGGGTCGTGTTGACGATGTGGTCAACGTTTCCGGACACCGTCTGTCCACGGCTGAGATTGAAGCCGCCCTCATTGAGCACCGTAAGTTACCGCAATGATCATCCATATATATATATATATATATATATATATATATAATAACAACTAATCGGTTATGATAGACATGGTGGCTGAGGCTGCTGTCGTTGGTATTGCCGACGAACTTACCGGTCAGGCCGTCAACGCATTCGTGGCCCTGAAAGAGGGCAACGAGACCAGCGACCAGGTCCGCAAGGACCTGATCATGCAGGTTCGTCGGTCCATCGGACCTTTCGCTGCCCCCAAGGCCGTCTACGTTGTCGAGGATCTCCCCAAGACCCGTAGCGGTAAGATCATGCGCCGTATTCTCCGGAAGATCCTGAGCGGCGAGGAGGACAGCCTGGGTGACACTTCTACTGTAAGATTACAACTACTCTTGCCTATGCTGGGTATGCAGAAACTAACTAAATATCTTACAGCTGTCGGACCCTTCGGTTGTTGACAAGATCATTGCCACGGTGCACGCTGCCCGTGGCAAATAAGATCTTCAAATGAACCGAATCCAAGACGAGCGATATTCACAGCCATGAAATGAAAGCGATTAATCAGGATGTTATGATGAGTTGATTAGCATTATTGGGTGGACACAATTGTCCGGAGGCGCAGTCATATTCCTATAAACCCCGTTTCGTGATTCCCAACGTGTTTGAGAGATGAACATTATGGGTGGTCGCTGATCACCTTTTCAATATACATAAGTTCTATTCTTCATAGTAATGTTCTTTTGTTCTTAAATGTAGTATGGGCTGTTCCTTTACATGACAGCGGTTGTCGGGGTCCCTTTCCACTACTAGATTGGGAACGTCCGGGGTGACACCTTGGGAACAGTCCCTCATTGGACCGATACACTGATCCGGGGTTCGGGCTCCTCAAGCATACACCGGGGAGCTAACATAATGTATAATGTAGCCAGGCTGCATATGTGGTGGAATCTTGCCACAGCTATGATTATCGGGATGCAGACATCCCAGTGTTAGTATTCTTTTGGCTACCCGGTCGGGCTCCCGATTCAGTCTCCGTCGCATCACGTGCCATTGTGGTAATGTAACGGTATCAACACCAGACCATTCGGTCCCATTCCCCACTTCACTGAGCACACCGCCCCGTCACACCGTGACCGTGACCGTACCATACCTGACATGGCCGACCTTTCCCATAGTTAAGCGACAGCAACGAGCCAGTCAGGCAGGAAGGGAACCTGCCGTCGCTCTCCCTCTCTCTCTTCTCTTCCTTGGCTCTCGCAGCTTCTTCCCTCGACCACCGTCGCGCGTCCTCCTCCCTCTACTTCACCTCGTCATTATTTCCCCGACTGTCACTCAAGTCGATTCCCTTCAGACTTGCTCACCTACTAGCTCCGACGGTACTTTTCCGTCTGTAGCTAGTGTGGCCTTTTCTTGTCACTTTTACCCTTTTACCTTTTTTTTCTTCTTTTCTTCCCTTCTCAAAACAAACACCTGTGCTCACCTGCGCGTCGACATCGTCCTTCCAATTCTACGCAACGTTGTCGCTTTCTACTAGGCTTGCGCGCTGCAGTTCTCTTCTTCGCGAAATCTTCATTCACACGGAGCTCTAATTATCGTCGTTCTTACGATCTTCTTCCGAGCCTTCCAACCTTCGATCGCAGACGTCCTTCGAACCGAATGACTCCCTAATCTAAAGCATCATCACTCAGCAAGATGTTCGGAGGTTTCGGACAGAATAACCAGCAAAGCTCCGGCTTCGGGGCAGGCTCTGGCTTCGGTGGCACGAGTACTGGTGGAGGTAGGTGTCTTCGTTCGGTTGCGATCCCCGTCCTCGGTTATCCCGGGTTATTATTTTTTTCCTTTTACCTCGTCCCTTGAGACTCTCCGGTGCAAAAGGATCGGTATTTGCTGGTAGTTCCGAACGTCGAGCTGCGACCGTCCTATGAGGCTCCTCCCATCACCGACTACCTGTGGATGGCTTCGACACTGGGGCAAAACAGCAGCACTGCAAGAGAAGGGATCGCAGCTTCAATACAGTCTCTGACAGCATCTCCCCCGTCATCTAGGCTTTGGATCGACATCGTCCCCCTTTGGTGGCGGTAATACATCCGGTGGTGGCTTGTTTGGAAACACCTCCAGTAGCTTTGGTTCCGGTGGAGGTACGTGCCTGACGGCTATATCTCAGTGGGCTTGGCGATCCTTTCTCTTCCACCTGTGCCTTGGGGCGGACCCCTCGACTTTCCTGTGCTCGATCACCGATTTGTGACCGAAGTGGCGTTTTCGAGGACCCTCACCACTGGCTCCTAAGGCAACAAGTCTCTGGATTGGAAGAATGCCTTCACATCAAATGTCGTCCATTGACCGCCGGAGATCCATGGCCCAAGGATGGATTCTAATCAGAAGTTCCAGGATCTGTCTATTGTTGTGATTTATTAGCGAAACTGACTCAAGCTCTCTCTTATTCTAGGATTCGGAACCGGCACACAGAACCAATCGACGTCTCTATTTGGAGGACAAAATCGCACGAGCGGCTTCGGTACTGGAACTTCGACCGGAGGTGGTCTTTTCGGAAGTGGGACTGCCACTGCTGGTGGTAGCGGATTTGGCGGCTTCGGATCGTCCTCCAACACTGGCGGAGGTTTCGGCAGCACTGGTACTGGCACTGGCGCTGCCGCTAGCACTGGAGGTGGCCTGTTCGGCAATAAAACCGGGGGTTTTGGCAGCTCAACTGGCACCGGTGGTGCATTCGGTACAAGCGGTGGCACTGGTGGCTTTGGCAGCACCCCATCGGGCTTCGGTAGTGGAACAGGTACTGCATTCCAGCAGGCCATTCCTCCCTCCGATGGCACTGGAAGCACGCCGTTTAGTCCCTTCACTGAGAAGGACGGCAACACCACCGCGATGAATCACTACCAAAGTATCACCTTTATGGCGCCGTACAGCAAGTATTCCTTTGAAGAGCTTCGCTTAGGTGATTACAACCAAGGCCGTAGGTTCGGCAATGGTAGTGGCCAAGCCGGTGCCTTTGGCACATCGGCCTTTGGAGGATCCGGCTTTGGACAACAGTCGACCGGCGGCTTTGGAAGCACTTCCACGCCATTCGGAGGAGGGACCAGTGCTCCCTCGACCTTTGGACAGACTCAGACGGCGGGTGGATTCGGATCTAGCACCAACTCCAACCCCTTGTTCGGAGCAGCAAAGCCGGCCACTTCATTATTTGGGGGCGGAACTGGTACTACTGGTACTTCTCAGCCGGGCCTCTTTGGTGGAAACACAGCTACTACTACTACTACTACTACTACGGGTGGTTTTGGAAGCGGCACAGGAACCACCGGCTTTGGTGGAACTGGCGGATCGCTGTTTGGTGGCGGCGCGAATAACACTACCCAACAACAGAAGCCTCTATTCGGAAACAGTGGTTCCACCGGCACAGGTTTTGGCGGCGCCTTTGGCGCGCAAAACACAAGCACCGCCTCTCCTTTTGGCGGTACTGCTGCGACTTCCTCTCCCTTTGGCGGCCAACAACAGCAGCAAACCGGCACCGGCTTGTTCGGAGGTGGACTCGGCCAGCAGAACCAAGCCCAGAATCAGCAGCAGACTCAGAACAAAGGATTGTTTGGCGGGTTCGGCTCAAACACGCAGCAGCAGTCCAGCACCCCGAGTCTATTCGGCAATACTGGGGCTGGCACCGGCACCGGCACGACTGGCTCTTCTCTCTTTGGCCAGAACACTCAGCAACCACAGCAGCAGTCGACTGGTGGATCGCTCTTTGGAAACAACCAGCAAACCGGCACAAGCTCCCTTTTCGGCGGAGGCCAGCAGCAGGGCCAAAAGAGTCTGTTCGGCGGCACCACGCCTGCCACCGGCACCGGCACCGGCACCAGCGCATTCGGCGGCTTCGGTAATACTCAGAACCAGCAGACGGGTGGTGGTGGCCTGTTCGGAGGCGCTCAAAACCAGCAACAGCAGAAGCCGAGTCTGTTTGGCGGTGGCACTGGAACCGGTGGTTCTCTCTTTGGAGGACAGAGCACTACAACTCCAAGCACCGGCGGTTCACTTTTTGGTAACACGCAGAGTCAGCCTCAGCAGACTGGGGGCCTTGGTACTTCCAGCCTTTTTGGCGGAAGCCAGCAAGCGCAGCCCCAGCAAGCACAGCTGTCCCAGCCGGCCCCTGGTAGCTTGCAGGCCTCACTTCTGGACGGCAACCCCTATGGTAACCAGTCGATCTTCTCCGGCTTGCCAGCTCCCAGCGCCTCCAGCCCCGGCCCCTTGGCGACGCCGCTTTCGTCTGCCGCCAAGCAGAAGCAGCGGACTCCTCTCCCTGTCTATAAGATCACCCCCAATGCTGCTAATCGCCTTCTTACACCCCCCAAACGACAGGGATACGGGTTCTCTTACTCTACCTATGGCTCACCTTCGAGCTCTACTGGTACTCCTAACGGACTTGGTGGCAGCGTGCTGGGTGGAAGCCTACGTGGCAGTGTCAATGGAAGTCTTGGGCGTACCAGCTTCAGTAAGAGTTTGTCCACCAGCAATCTGCGCAAGACGTTCGACCCTGATACCGACAGCGTCTTGTCCCCCGGCGCACTTACCTCTGGCAGCTCCCGTCTGTCAAGCGGCAGCTTGAAGCGTCTTACCATCGATCGCAGCTTGAGGAATGACCTCTTTGCTCGCCCAGCTAGTACCCCAGCTGCCCCGATCACCATCGGCGAAGACGCAGCACAGCCAGCCGACAAGATGAAGAAGAAGGTCAGCTTTGATTCGTCGTCGGATACGCCAGCCACTGGAGGAGAAATCGTTCCGGTGCAGTCTCAAAGCCCCGAGCCGACTCCGGAGGAATTGGGATTCCTGCGCTCCATCCGCAAGAGCAACACCGTCAATGGCCTCAATGGTATTAAGCCTACCGAGACCTCTGCTCGTCCTGAGATGGAGTCTGTTCGTGGTAATGAACTCGCCGTTGTCCCCGAGAATGCGGCCACGGCTTCAACTACTCCTGAGGGCCCCTCTCGTCTGCCTTTCGTTCCTGGTGGGGACCCGCAGCCGGGCGAGTACTGGATGAAGCCCACCCGCGCGGAGATCAGCAAGCTGAGCCGAGAACAGCAGAAGAAGTTTGTTGGCTTTACCGTTGGTCGTCAAAGGTGCGGTCAGGTGACGTTCGATGAGCCCGTTGATCTGACCACTGTGGACTTGGACCGCATTTTCGGCGACCTGGTAGACATCGGTGTGCGCAAGATCACCGTCTATCCGGATGAAACCATCAAGCCCCCCAGGGGCAAGGGCCTGAACGTTCCCTCCACCCTTCGCATCGAAAACTCTTGGCCTCGGGGTCGCGACAAGAAGTCACCTTCCCCTCTCACCAGCGGCCCTCTATTTGATAAGCACGTCGACCGCTTGATAAAGGTGCACAACACCGAGTTTGTGGACTACGAAAAGGAGACCGGCACATGGGTGTTCCGGGTGCCCCATTACACCACCTATGGTCTTGATTATGATAGCGACGAGGAAGAAGAAGGTGAGAGCCTCAACCAAAGCACTTTTAGTGCTGCTCCTGACACTCCGACTCCGAAGGCTCAAACCCCCGCCAACCCCGATACGACTATGGGCTCGGAGATGATGTCTGCCTTCTCCACTGATGACTCCTTTGTGGGTTCCATGGCCGGCGTCGACGATGATACCTTTGATTTCAAAAAGCGTAAGATTGTTCCGGGTGCGTTTGGCAACCAAATGATGGAGACGGTTGAGGACGAGCGCTCGGTTTCTGGAGACGACGAGGAGTCTTTTTTAGGGGAAGGCTCCACGGGTTCGACTATTGAGCAAGACGGCGATGATATCACCGAAAGCCAACATTCTGGCGAGTCACTAGTCGAATTGGATGAGGGCGAGGAAATGGACATGGCGGGCACCTTTCCAGACCTCCATCCTACCGTGGAGCGCGACGACACCCAAAGTACCGATACCTTTATGGAGACCACCCAGCCTATACTGAAGCCTTGGAACACGCCTTCGAAGCCTCGTCTCGATCTGACTGGGGACTGGGCCGAGCATTTGCAACGCACCATAAGTCCCCGGAAGCAAGACCGCGATGCACTTCGTGAGATCCAAGCCAATGCCTTCACCGATCGGTCCCTCCGTGAGGACACCCCCAAGCCATCTGCCGCCGATACCAGGCAAAAGGGCTTCGCCACCAGCATCGATTTGATGAATTCTTTGTTTCAGCAACCGCGCAAACAACAGGCCGCATCTCCTTTGAAGGCACAAAGCGTGCGGCCCAATGGTCTCGAGGTTTGACCCCTTCTTTTCCTTTTTTTTTTTTTTTTTTTTTTTTTTTTTTTTTTTTCCTTTTTTTTTTTTTTTTTTTTTTTTTTTTTTTTTTTTTTTAATAGCCCTCTATTATCACTATTGGAAGTTGTATTGTAGGAAGCGATGCGATACAATATGTCTTAGCACTGCGAACCATCATTTATCAATAGCATAAACTAATACCATCTGTCCCTACAGTGGCCTTATAACAAGAAGCCCAAGACATTTGCTGGCGAATCCCACGAGCTAAGCGAAGACGACCTTGCGTTCCATCACTCATTCAAGCCGCGCTGGGGCACGCTGAACTCTCTTCTTTGCGTCAAGAATGATATGGCGGACGTGCAGGCGGGGGATAGCGCTTGGAGGCACAAGCTCTCTTTGACTAGCGAAGGAAGAGATGTGGCTCTCTTGGAGTTCAACACGCCCGTGGAACCGAGTGAGATGCTGGATGCCCAGAGGAAGCTGACTGCTGTTTCACGTGTTGACGGGGTTCCCTTTGCTCGTCTGGCAAAGGCCGATTTCCGGGAATTCGTGCAAGCTTCGAACTTGGTACAATCTGACCACGAGCGACTCCTCTGGCAGCTGGCCAACATCCTCTTCAACGACAAGACTGAGGATGACATCTCTGCTGGTGTGCCACCCAAGCTTCGTTCCAAATACATTCACCGGATCAAGAAAGACCGCCTGACCCGTCTGTGGGAGGGTATCGTACGTGAAAAGCATGCACAGGCTGTGGCTAAGGCCAGCTCGGCCGAAGAGCGTGCCTTTTACTTGTTATGCTCGCATCGGGTCGAGGAGGCTTGCAAGGTCCTGGTTGCCAGTCAGAATTTCCATCTCGCGACACTAGTTGCTCAGATCGCGCGCGATCCCACGACGCGCACTGATATGGCAAAACAGATTGAAATGTGGCGCCAGAACAATGTGTATTCTGAAATGAGCGAGCCCGTCAGAGCTTTGTACGAACTTCTGGCCGGCAACGCCCTTCGCAGCGAAGGTAAATCCACTGGTGCGCTGGAGGATCGTCTTTCTACTTTCACATTCTCTGAGCGATTTGAGCTGGATTGGTTCCAGGCTTTCGGCCTTCGTCTTTGGTATGGTATTACCGACGATGAGCCCATCGAAGCCGCCGTCTGCCAGTTCGTGGATGACCTCTACGAAGGGAATGAGCCGGCCCTTCCGACGCCTCTTAATCAGGAAGACATCGTTGATCGCGAATCTCCTCTGTGGGTCTTGCTGAAAGTGTATGCCACGACAACTGGTGGAGCTTCTCGGACGGCCAATCTCCATCCGCAGGAGTTCCCGGCCGTTCTCCTGCCTGAGTCGGTCAGCGGGGATAAGCAGTCAAGCCGGCTGTCCTTCCAGCTTTGTCAACTTCTTGCGGCAGCCATTGGGCGACACGAAAGCTTCCAAGTCAACACAGCCCAGATGGACCAGCTCGTGTGGGACTATGCTTGGGAGCTTTGCTGCAGTGGCACTTTGAACCGAGCATTGTTCGTCCTCCTCCACCTTTCGCACGCATCGGATCGCGAGCGTGCTGTGAAGGAGACTCTCGCCCGATTTGCGCCCCAACTGCCGGAGCCGGTCACCTCGGACGGCCAAACCAATGTGATGTGGCACTATCTCACGCAGGATCTTCAGCTGCCTGAGAGCTGGATCTGGGTCTCGAAGGCGCTTTATGCTCGCGACACGGGTGATGCGGCACGCGAAGTGGATTATCTTGTCCGTGGCAAGAACTGGAACGATGCACACGCTACGTTCTGTCGTGTTGTGGCGCCAACAGCCGTGATTGAGGGTGACTATAGCACGCTAGAGATGCTGGTGTCGGGCTTTGGCGAGGAGCCTGAGCGCAAGGTGCGCGGCTGGGCCAGTGGTGGTGGCATTTACGACGACTTCCTGCGCCTGGCTACGGCCAGGAGCGGTAAGCGCGATGCTACCCGGCTTGCCCGGTTAGTCAGTGCCTTGGTGAAGATGGGCGAGAAGGTCAGTCAGGGATCGGGTGTGGAAGGATTAGAGGAGCGTGTAGCCTTCCGGGAAATGAGTCGCGTGGTTGCCACCTGGACTGGGCACGAGGACTCAAAGGTATGTTGTTCCACTGACATGCCTCGCGAAGATTCTGGTTCTGACAAAGTACTACTTCAGGCAATCGAGCTGTCCAGCGTGCTCAGTCTACCTTTGACGGGCGATGCACGCCTTGCACAGACGGCGGAAATGAGTCGGCGGTACTACAGTCTCATCATGGCTGGGGGCTATTGATCTATGATTTCGGGAATTTGGGTGGAAGGGACTCCGTTGTTTGGATGCAGCATACCGAGTACTAGTTTGATGCTGAATCTTTGATATCTCGCATCTTTTTGTGTCTATGGGTTGACGGAACGACATGCAGCCATTGTGTAACTTAGATACTGTTTTCACTTCTCTGTTTTTGTTCGTCTTTTTCTTTTTCTATTTTCTTTCTGTGATTCTTGGATGCATTCCGTCCTCGGACTTTGCAGAGGGCGCAGAACTCCGGGTGTGTAAGTTAGCTAGCCGGTCATTGTGAACGAAACAGTAATTGCGCAAAGTAATCATCACATATCCATGTCCACCAGAGTAGCAGTACTTCCTCTAATTATGAGGAGGTAACCTAGACTTGATTACCTTTAGAAAGACCTCATCTGATGGCTGCTTCTGCTGCCGATGATAATGACGCACACACCGGTCTCAATACAGGAAAGGTTCTCTTCTCTGAATTTCCCTCTCCCCTTTCCCTTCCACTCTCCTCTCCTTAATACTCTCTTTTTACTCTAATATGACCGAGAGAGAAAGCAAAAGCCAGTAAACACTTAAATAAATACATAGCCACACACCAAGGCAGCACGAAGGTCGTATCCATCGATCCAGTCAAATCCAATACCCACTACTTACTAACTAGCTAGTCAAATAACCTGCAAAGCCAGCAATAGACCAGTCAACCAACTAAGAAAATATATATTTATATAATGAATTAATTTGCCAGATATCTATGTATCTTCGTACATTTCGGTGGGATATTAATGTAACTAATTAGTGTATTGGTTGGTTGGTTCCTGCAGTGATTGAGTATAGTAGTCTTGTGGTGGGTGATGATAGTGCGTGTATGAACCAATATCTGAATTGTAGGGTTGGATTCATTGAGTGGGTGATGTGTCTGTCAATTATGATGGTATTTGAGTTTAATTTATATTTTATAGATAGGTTACTACTACTACTATTTGTTTGGTTGGTTGGTTGGTAGTATGGAGGAGAGAGGTGCTGACTACTGTTTGGTTTTGATTCGCATTCTTGGTAAGTTGGTAAAGTAGTCGATTTATTATCGTATGGGCGTGGGTAAATTCTAGTGCCTAGACTAATCAGTTATGTTAAGTAGTTTTGTGTTCGTTTTGGCCATTCTTACTCTTACTCCTACGGTTATTCTCCGCTACTAAACGATTATACAGTCTACATCCCTCGAAGGAGAAAAAAATAAATCAAAGAAAAAGTTCAATTGCTACCAGGACTGTACATGATCGAGAACCTAACACGACACGTAAGATATAAAAGGAAAATATGAGATGGGTGGGAGACAAGGGGTAAAAAGGAAAAGAACACACACTCCCTCTAGGAAATCGAAAGAAAAAGAAAAGAAAAATTTGGCAAAGATTAACTTCTTCTCTTTTCTCTGTTCCCTCTTTTTGTTTCTTTTTCCCTCCCTCGCTTGCCCTGTTGCTCTATTCCTGACGAACTGCAGGGTGTCGCGAGCGAAGCTATTCTTATCCCATAGTGGAAGTCGTACACACACACAGAGAGAGAAAGAGATTTGAGACAGGTTTATGGTAATTACATGCCAGGAGAGATCAGCTTGCCCTCAGCGCGGGCCTCCGGGTGCCAACCACCAGCGTAAGGTCCGTTTCCACCAACCTCCTTCGAGTACTCCCGGATGCGGGCCTCCAGCTCGGGGCGGAAGTGACGGATCAGACCCTGGATGGGCCAGGCAAAGGCCTCACCCAGAGCGCAGATGGTGTGACCCTCGACCTGCTTGGTCAGCTCCTGGAGCATGTCGATCTCACGCTCGCGGGCCTGACCCTTCTCCATACGCTGCATCATCTGCATGGTCCACTTGCTGCCCTCACGGCAGGGAGTGCACTGACCGCAAGACTCGTGCTTGTAGAAGGTGGACAGACGAGAGATGGCGCGAACAATGTCGGTCGACTTGTCCATGACGATAACGGCAGCGGTACCGAGACCACTCTGAGAGTCCTTCAGGGCGTCGAAGTCCATGAGCTGGTCGTCGCAAATGGTCTTGGGAAGGACGGGAGTCGAGGATCCACCGGGAATGACAGCGAGGAGGTTGTCCCAGCCGCCACGGACACCTCCACAGTGGCGGTCGATCAGCTCGCGGAGGGAGATGGACATCTCCTCCTCGACAGTGCAGGGGTTGTTGACGTGTCCGGAGATACAGAAAAGCTTGGTACCAGCGTTGCGCTCACGGCCGAAAGACGAGAACCAGCTGGCGCCACGACGCATGATGGTGGGGGTGACGGCGACAGTCTCGACGTTGGTGACGGTACTGGGGCAGCCGAAGAGACCGACAGCAGCGGGGAACGGGGGCTTAAGACGGGGCTTGCCGGCCTTACCCTCGATGGACTCGATGAGGGAGGTCTCCTCACCACAGACGTAGGCGCCCATACCACGGTGGATGTAGACGTCGAAGTCGTAGCCGGTACCGCAGGCGTTCTTGCCGATCAGGCCAGCCTCGTAGGCCTCGTTGATAGCCCGCTGGAGAACGGTAGCTTCTTGGTAAAATTCACCACGGATGTAGATGTAAGCGGCGTTGGCGTTCATGGCACGGCCGACGACGAGGCAACCTTCGATGAGCTTCTGGGGGTCTTTGCGCATGATTTCACGATCCTTGCAGGTTCCGGGCTCACCCTCATCGGCGTTGACGACGAGGTAACGGGGTCTGGGGTCCTTGTCCCAGTCCTTGAAGTTCATGAAGGACTTTACCACATCGATTGAGAAAGTTAGACTGGGCCCGGAAGACTGGCTATGTCATCAATTGATCTCGGTCAGGATAACTCACGTATTTCAATCCGGAGGGGAAACCAGCACCACCACGACCACGAAGACCGGAGGCCTTCAGCTCAGAGATAAGCTGCACAGATCGAACACATTTCAGGTCAGCATTTGAATCATTTGGGGATCTTCCCGCAGTTCCGGGTCCAATGGACCAGCGAAGGGGCAGAGCCTACCCAGTCATGGCCCTTCAGAACGATATCCTTAGTCCGGTGCCAGTCACCATACTTCATCGCCGACTTCAGATCAGCTCCATGGTGTCCGTAGAGGTTGGTGAAGATCCGATCCTGGTCCTTCAGACCGCCATAGTGCTTGACCGGGGGGGCGTTGTCCTGGACGGTCGCGAAGGAACGGGCGGCCGGGGCCTGGGCTCGGAGGGAGCGGGAGGAGAGGGAGGCGATGGAAGACGAGGGAGCCGCCGCTCGAGATATCATGGTGAACACTGGCCCAATTGACTTGGGAGGGGGAAAGGAGGGGGGAGGAAAGGTGGGAGATTCGAGGATGAACGACAAGCCGTGGCAGGCGTGGTTTGGGTTGAGCTGCCCGTCGCGGCAATTCCTGCGCTTGCTGAATATCCGCCTTTCGCTCCTCCCTGATTGGTCAGGTGGGGTCACCTGATCCACGCTGACTAACCATTACAGATCTACTCGTTCTTTTGATTCGATTCTATATGGACGGCTTATCTATTGGTAGCACTACTTAAGTCTTTATATCCATGTCTCATCGGCCTACTCAGATGCCTCCCCTGGCACATATAGGTAGTTCTCCGTCATCAGTCTCACCTGACCCCCACCTTCAGTCGCCAAAAACTGCAGTGGATCCTCAGGAATCTGCACACACTCTTGCTCCCCAATCATCCATCCCCATCGCAACCAATTGGGCGACAGCCACCAGTCGTCTTTTTGCCAGTCTCCTGTATACGGAGCCAGACTTTCAAAGACACCTGCATTCTGTGTCCTCATCTTCTCCAGGGCCTCGTCAAAGAGACTCACAATGTGTTCATCATCCTCGTCCTCCAAGGCCCAGGCCACATCATTCGGGGGCGGCGGGTAACTCTCTAGGAGGAAGCTCGCCCATCTGGACAGTCTGGGAGGGAGCTGAGGTCCCTCTGATGCACTGGATTGGCTAGCCGTGTGGGCTGCCGCAACCAGGCAAAGGAACATCGGGAAGGCAAAGGGCGACGACCCACCACTGCCTCTTAGCATTGGGATAGCAGATTCAGAAACCGACAAGATGTCCTGGAAGCAGGCCTTGCAAGGTTGCTGCATCGCCGTTGGGAGAAGGTTAGGCAATTCACCCAGCGTGAACAACTCCCCGTTGTTTGTAAGGAGAGACTTCCGCTCCAAAATCCGCACTTGCAGCCGCGAGAACACCTCATCCGGGAACTTTCCGGTGGGGATCCGGCCCATATGGGCCCCAAGAAGTCTCTTGGTTTCCTCCCAGGTCCCGGTGAAGTTGTGTTGCCGCGCACGGCCCAGTGTCCATGCTGCGACAACTAGAGCGGTCTCGGACAACATGATTTGACTGTCCCGGTAGACTTTCGCATGAGTCTGTTTGAGGTTTGACGGTGTCTGGAGGTCTTCCCCTGAAGACCTCAGCTTGGCAGCATGTGTGACGACCTCAATAATAACCTGACTCAAGGCAGCAAGCAGGGCCCTAGAATTTCCGTAGGCATTTGGGATCTTGATCCCTTGGCTTGTGATTTCCAGAGTCTCCAATTCCCGATTGTTGGCAGCCAGGACCGACACGGCGTCAAGCAGGGCAGGTGAGAAGATGGAATGCTCCATTGACATGTCAGGAGCGAGGAGAGGGTAGAACACGTTGAAGACGTAGTAGTGATCTTCCGTTTCCCCACCAGCAAGGTCAGGATACATCTGCAGCTGATGGGACTTTGCCATGTAGAGGGGACTTCCAGGCGGTGCTCGTAAACTGACAATGCGGTGATCGCAAGGATTTCCGGGAATGCAGAAACCGTAGTTCATCATAACTGTTTTACGTCAGTCGCTAATCTATGGAGAAACTAGGGGACACCTACGTTGCTCGTTATTCCGGGGTCCGTAGTTGTTACTGATCTCCTGACCCGCCCACACGTCTTCCAGGACCACAAAGGCAATATCGTCCTTACCAGCCCGCCACTCCACCTTGGCTAGCGGACGATGATTTCCCATATCGATGATGGGCAGAAGGACAGATAATTTCTCCTCTGACAGATCTGTCTCAGGAAAGACTCCAGACAGCACTTTCGCCGAGAAGGCACGCGAAATGAACATTGAAGCTGCCCACAGATAGAGGTCCCTGAAAACACATCGCTGTTGTCAATGCCGCTTCTTAATCCAGACTTGAAACTGAAGGAATACTCTCATTGACCTACCATGTATACGCATCAGCACCTTCGAACCCAGCATTGCGCAGCTCGGTCGAACCCTTCTCATACTTCTCCTTCAGAACCTCCAGTCTCTTCTCCCTAGCTGCCAACAAGCTAGTGCCATCCAACCACTGCAGGTCTTCCCCTTCATAGTAAGGAGGAGTAGTCAAGGAGCCAGGCTGAGGCAACGTCCGAATATACGGGTACCAAAAGCCCTCTGTGCCTCGGAGATACTGACCGATTAGGAAGAAGATAGTTGATTCCTTTTCTCCGACAGCGTCAACAAACGACTGTGGGAAATGCAGGCCATGGGCTGAAAAAGAGACAGAGTCGGCGGTGTAACTAACGACATTGAAGTAAGACATTGTCGCAGCCAAAGGCGTCTTGATGATGTGTGTGTCGGTGGGGACAGCATTCTTCCAATCCTTTTTAACTTGGAGATGAACACCACGGCTTTCATCCTTGGCTATCTGGACGCTCTCGTGCAGATGCCCTCCATTGTTGACCATCCAATCGAGCAGATCGAAGTAGATCTGTAGACTGTCATCATCTCCAGACCTAGGAGCTACTGGTCAGATTCTGGATTTTGCATCGTGAAGTGGGCATGCGGGCAGTGTGATGGTGGGATGGTGGGGGAGGAGTGAGTTCCATGCTTCACAGCCATATATCATGCATAGTGCTTGAGGATGTGTTTCATTGGTATTATGCATGTACTTCCGTTCTGCAGATAGCTTGGACCGGGAATAATGCATATGTTGAGGCGATAAATGAACCATGAAAGCATCAGGCATAAAACGCATTGCAGCCCCGAGTTGAACCCGAAAACGTCATCGCGGAGATAGCCATGAAAATAATAAGGGAAAATCGCTTACCTCGGAGGCCCTGACGGCGCACTTGCCATGGCCGCGAAGGAGAGTATGGGAAGGAATACTACTCGTTATGAATTATTCGAGTACTGCAAGATTCGAGTAAATCCCTGGTACTGCTTCAGTTCCCCCGAGCGACGAAAGTTGCAAAAGCGAAAAGTGGGTTTCTGGCAGGTGCGGAAGGCAGGAATGGAAAGATTGAATGCGGCGTCCCACTTTCCCTCCCGCATCAACACAAGGCATATCTATCTCTACGAGCCATTTTCTGCAACATCATTGTAAACACAATCATTCAGATCAATCCTTATTGCCCGGAATTTCGCTTGGTCCACTCGTTGAGGTATACAATCATGAACCGGAGCATATACAAAACTGCCATGCGATCAAATAGTGTACATCATGGGAATTGAACTAATCCAAAAGCAAAAGATGAAAATCAGAAAAAAAAGAGGCCGGGAACAGAATCAATCAGAGTACCGCCAAAAAAAAATAAAAAGATAAAAAAAGTTGGAAAACGTTGCATACATAACAGAAAGGGACATCAAGCATCATGTGCAAACTAATGGGATGATGTGGACGAAGTGGAAGCCTTCCTCCCAGGGACGAGAATCTCGACTAAACCGTCATCCTCCCCATCACTACTGTCGTCTTCATCGCCAAATGGTGAGGCACCCATCCGAGATCGACCGAAGCTTCTGTAACGCCCCGAGGCGATATCCGGATATCCCAGGGATTCGTTCATGATGGCCTCATCCTCTTCGTCCGAGTCCATCATGCCCGACCCAAGCGAAGGCCCTACCATCTCCCCCATGTCGTCCTCCTCATCAACCTCCAGGGGAACCCGTTCCTTGCGTCTCGTGCCCTCCGATCTACCTTCTCCTTCCTCGTCGGAGGAGTTGGTCGAGAACGAGTCGGGGGGGCTGAATCCAGAGTCCGGGAATGTAGGCGATGAGAAGGGCTCATCCTTGCTAGCAGGGGGGAAATCAGTTGAGGGGAAGGCAGCACTGGCAGGTGAGTTGGAGCCATCGGCATCCTCGTCCAAGCCGGCAATCACGAATGGATTGGTGGGCCATTGCATATCATGTTCGCTTGGCTGATTATTACTTGAATCTTCACCACCCTCGGAATTCTCGGCGGCCTGTTGTTTATGGGCAGCCAGTCGGGCTGCTAGCTGCCGGCGTGCGCGAGACGGACCTTGACTCAACGGTGCTGGAGGTGGGGGGAGGATCGGGATTGGCTGGCTGGTAGAGTTGGTAGAGGCCTATCACATTTTAGTTAGTCCACAGGCTCTCTTCCATTTAAATAGGATAGTAGATGACGAGGTAAATGCGTGAAGCGAAGGATCGGGTTAGGGATACATCAAAAGCGACGTCAACACCTAGGCGGCAAGCCAAAAGAAACTACTGGTGTGACCGGCAAGCACATGCTTAGTTCCAGAGAGTTGCAACATGATAGCGGGGAGCAGGAGTTCTTTAGAATGACTTCATACGTAAAGTAAAGCGCTGGAGAACGCTCTATGTGCAAGGCCCTTCACGACCTCCATCGCTCCTCTTGTCCATCATGCGCTATCCCAGCCGCAGCATGAAATGTATACCAGCCCAAGGCCCGAATCCAGAGAAAGATCAACCAACACAGGGTGTACCAAATGATGCAAAGATGGCCGCAGAAGAAGAAGAAGGGGAAAGGTAGGGAAGAGAGGGATGTCCGGGATTGCGTCAAGCATCGCGCATATCGACATCAGTGAAAAGGTGATGACCCACATTGTCAGAGCCGCCTTCAGCGGAAGGCTCAGCAAGATTCCGATCATCTTGATCTTCCATTTCTTCGTCCTCATCGTCATCACTGGAACTAGCGAATCCGCTGAGTAGGGAATTCCCGCTGTTTAGCCCGAAAGCTCCGCCAGAAACACTTCCTTGGTTCATCATGTCAAAGCCCTGGAACCCGGAGCCTCCCACGGAGCCATTCAAGCCAGCTTCAGCAAGCGCCGATGATGTGTTCGCGCTCTGGCCAGAATTGAGCATGCCTTGGCGATGTCCAATCGACATGTCAGGGCGCACCCCGCCAAGAATGGCGTTGTCACGCTCCCTGGTTTCAGAAAGCGTTTGTTCAACATAGTCTATCCACTCCGGATTCAGCACATTCTCCATGACTGTAGGGGAAAGCAACTCGGGCGGGTGCCGTTCGCTAAACTTGACAACCTCTTCGGCAATCAAGGTCAAGTGGCCCATATATCCTAGTCGGATCTGTTTGGTTCGCTGCGCCTCATCACTTCGCTTTTGGCCTTCCACAATGCTCTGGGTGATGCGGCCGGTCTCAAAAACGTCAATGGCCAGCAGACGATTGTAGCCGCGGTCCATGGGACCGTTGAACACTTGTTGGACAACATCATAGACGACGTTGTGAAGGAAGTTGTTCCACGGGAATCGGAAAAAGAAGTCCTAAGAAATATCAGTCAGAAACTGTCCGTAACACACAATTTGCATGCGGACTTACCAAGATAGTCGGTACTACCCGATTCTCAACGAACATGATCTTAAGATAGTCACCAACGACGGGTTGACCATTAGAATCAATCTGAACGTCTGGATGCAACTGTCGAGGTACATCACCATCGTTTGGCTGGGCGTATGCCGATTCGGAAGCGGGTGGGGCTGAGCTTGAAGCATCGCCGACCTGGCCAGCAGTATCAGGCGTCAAGGAGCTCTGTTGATTATTTTGTTGGTCTACAAGAGGAGCCGATTCCGTTCCGGCGTGAGAAGACGCTGTGGTCTGTTCCTCTATACCGTTGGAAGCCGCTTCTGCAGCTGGTTGGCTTTCCTTGGTAGTCTGTCCACCGCCCAGGCTGACTTCCGCTATTCCTGACGCAGTAGCTGACACAGGATCGGAAGGAGGCGTTTGTGCTCGAGCCTGACTCGCAGGGTTTTCATTGCCTGAGCCGTCCTCCGACGTGCCATTTGACGCATTTTCGGCTGTTTCTGTCGGGGCCTGCTGCGAGGAAGCTGCGGACTCCGCCTTAGTCTCGGGGCTGCTGGTGTCCTTAACTTCAGCATCCTTTTCCTTGTCGACAAGAACTCCGGATGCGCTAACGTCCTCGAAGCTTTCCTCGCCCGTATTTGCAACCTCAAGCACCCTAGAGCCCTCAGGGGAGCCGTAGCCAATGACGGATCCATTGACAAAATCCACCGTAGAATCATTCCCATCAAATGCCGATGTCTCTTCGCGATGCGGATTGAAGACGCCCTCGCGCATCAGCCTCTCTCGCTCAGCATCACGCTGCCGCACGTAATCGTCACTACCAGGCTCATTCAAGAGGCCCATGTTACTGCAATGTAGCAGTTCGGCCATCAATTCGCATGTCTTGAATCTGTCAAAGCCCAGAGGCTCGATCTTGGCACCCCATGCTGAGTTGAGCTTGCCCCTTTCTACACTTCTAACCTTGCCCCCATCGTTCACAGTGTGTTTGGAGCTTTGAATCAGCGCCATGAAGTCAGGTATGTGTTTGGCAAAAAGCCGAAGCAGATTTCCGAGGTAGATCGGATCGTATGTTGTTGGGAGCGAGTCCGGACCATTGATGTTCTCAGGATCGTAGTCGGAGTTGTTCTTCCGGATCACTTCAATGACGATGCCAACACCAACTGTCAAGGGATTTCCACCTTGTAGCATGGCCTTGATTAGACTTTCCACACATGGCATGGAGACCAACTGACGGGTGAGGCTGTTAGGGCCAATGCAGGATTGGTCATTCTGGGTTGCGTTTGCGGATATAGTGATAATAGCTTTGAGAAAGTCCCCGGCTGATGTTTGCACTGAGGCAGGGTGATCCGGGGATAGGAATGAGAGGAGCGTGGGTATAAGGTTCTGGGTTTTCAACCACTGCGGACAGTTATCAGCATGGATCACTTACAGGCGAGAGATGGTTACTCTCAACTTACATCAACAATGCCATGGCCACCTTCGACCTTCTCCAAGCTTATGATTTTGAGTAGGAGGTCCATGACCATAGGGTTGTCCACGTGCTGCAAGATTGCCGGTACAATCCCCTCCATTGACTTGAATAGCTCCAGCATTTCACTGGTTTTCTTGTCGAATAGGGTTTCATTCACTTTCGTAAAGTAACTCGCCTGGGCAGAGTCCAAAGGTGGCGTGCGCCGCAAAAACCCCCAGAAATCTCGTAAGTTGTCAGGATTGAGCAGAATAGACTCCACGATCGACCATATCTCCGATGATAGAATTTCGCATGCGACGTAGGCTCGCTTCATGCGATCCTTCTCCGCCCGCTCCAGGTCTTCGGGGTCCAGAATATCCTTAAGGGGGTCTCCCCCCTTGGCCTCTTCCGTTGCATCATCTTTGTTCGTCTGCGCATTGTTCTCGTGATCGTCATCTTCGTCATCTTCGTTCACCAGACTAGGCGCAGTAACATAATCCATGAGTCGTTTTAGGACATTATCTTCTCGTAAGAATTCTATGAGCTTCGTATTATTTTGTTTGAGCTCTTGGATGAGCTCAGACTCATCCAACAGCTCTTCAAGGGTGACATCGGGCTTGTCTAGCAGGGTATCAATGGCGGAGATACTTGCATATCCTCCGAAACGCCAAAACATGATGAATTATATAACTGGGCGAAAAGAGTCATGGAAAGGAAGCACAGTAGCACGAGCACTTTTGATCGCAGGTCGTCGCCGAAACGTCGTTACGGA
Source organism: Aspergillus welwitschiae (assembly GCF_003344945.1). Lineage (NCBI taxonomy): Eukaryota > Fungi > Ascomycota > Eurotiomycetes > Eurotiales > Aspergillaceae > Aspergillus > Aspergillus welwitschiae. The sequence continues at coordinate 2,161,617 of NW_020798695.1, forward strand.
GAGCCGGGTATGATACAAAACCGTGGTAAGCGGTCAAATCTAGTAAATGAGGTTCATGCAAAGTGCAAGTATGCAATGGTTGGTCGGTAGAAAGTCATATATCGAACAGATTCCGGAAGGGCTGAGTCGTTATGATCGAATCGTCCCAGGACACAAGGTAGGAGAGGAGAGGAGAACGATAGGCAAGATAAACCGGGTCTGAGCGGCCAAGCGCTACATGCGCGAAATAGACAAAGTTAGTAAGGTTGCATGCGCCTCAAGCGTCATAGAAAAAGATCGGTGAATATGGGCTGAAGAATTATCAGGGGTGGGCTTCTCAGGAAGTTGAGGAAGGAGTCAAGTCTCGAAGAGCCTATGCGAGCGGCAAGCGACAAGCTTTAGGGGATGACAGCAGCAGCAGCAGCACAGAGTGCATTGCCATAAAATCCGAAAAGGGCAAGGAAGGAGGGAGGTCCAGACCACGTACCTTTCACGACCTGAGAGAGTGACAAACGAAGACGAAACAAGAGCAAGGTCCTTGTTTGGGAGGGCTGAAGCGACCCACGGGCAATGTAATCACTTTGTCAGCCCGGCACTGCACAGGCGAAACCAGACCGTCAGATGAAGGAGGAAGGATAATTGAGGGTCAACCCAAGGGCTTAAAGTCAGGAATCACAGGCTGACAGTCGCAGGATCACGTTGACTGTGGTGCGCTGGCGGGAGTGTCTGGATCGGCCGACAAGACTGATCCCTGGAAGGTGACGATGAACAAGCAGGGCGGAAATACCCAACAAGCCCGAGGAGCGACGGCGGGGAACCAAAACCAGATACGCGAGGGAGAGGGGGCAATGGATGGGTTTCCAGCGCTTCTGCGAAGAACCGCGAGTGGATGGTCAGTTCAGGCGCTTAATAATCCGGGGCGAAGACGGTAGTTATACAATTCCCTACCGGTTATCCTCCTTCTAGAAGTCTAATGGTCGTGGTGGATTGGCGTGGGAATGGCGATAATGTTGATGAGGCTGTCCTCCAGACGTTCGCGTAACACTCCGATGCCTTCAGACGCACGAGTCGTTATTACCTGCTCCTTGCAGGTTTTGGTGCAAAGACCGGCAAGTATCAGGTACCGCACTGGCCTTATCCGCTTGTGCACAGATACAAGTACCGGGTACTCTGTCTGTTTCGTTTCACCGGAGCTTGGGGGG